>NW_024364270.1:3590010-4126314 GCF_014805655.1 Passer montanus
TTGATTAGAAAACTTTAAATATAAACTGCCCCCCCCCCCCCTTGGATGACAAACATTTTTAGGATAAACAGTTTATAGTTTTCCTTGCAGAATAAACCTGACTGTGTTCCATGTTTGTATTATCTCTGATTTAAAGACAATTTTCCAGTATACATACATTTGCACTGATTCATAACACAGCATTTAAAGAATGTCTGATGCACCTACTGCTCTAATTTAACAAACTTACTCCACTAAATTGCATTTCTTTATAGAGGAGGTGAATGGAGTGTGTAGTAATTTAAAAAAGGTTCTTGCTATGAAGTCAGGGACTGTTGCCTTGGTGAAATCACGTATTTTAAAACCTGAAACATTGGAAAATTGTTTTAGCAAGAAAGGTAATTGACTCAGCTGGTAGTTGAATATGGTTGGAACCTGATGGTACTACAAGTATAATTCAAATAAAATACTGAAGGCAAGGTAAGATTGACTATAAGACTTATGATGTTCTTTAAAACAGCTGTTCCTTGCTTTTGTCTGATGGCAATGTTATTGACATTTTCATATATTTTATCAAATCTGATATCTCTTCAAACTGAAAAATCCTAGTGTTTTCCAAAAAAACACTCTTGCCGTGAAATCATTCATGACTCAGACAATTTACAGAAAGTGGTGGGAGGAAACTGCTGCAGGCAGTGAATGCCGAAGGATGGGGCAAAAACTCAACACTGAAAAGAAAGTAAAAAGGATCCTCACAAAATGGTGATTTCTTACCTCCCAAACATTCTTTTCATGTCTACTAACTCATGCATTTTCAAAAATAAATTTTTCTTTTTCCAAAGGTAAACTTGAAAAAAAAATTGAATAAGCAAACAAAAGCAATAGTCAAACAAATGAAACAACCAAACCTGTCCTCAAAAAAACCCAACAAAACAAGAAATTAAAAAGAAGCAAGTGGTGTTCCACAGTGGGGAGACCCTTTCAGGACCCACAGGTTTCCAGCAGCATTCAAGTCATGTTTAGTCAGGTCTTAGCAGTGAGCTGGAGCTGTGTGAGGGAGCTCTTTTTGGGCTGGCTGCACTCCATCACCATTGAAACAAGTGGGACTCCTGCCACCCGTTTCTTTCTGCCCTTAGACTGGAGAGGACACACTTTGTATGGTTTCCCCACCTCCATCCTCTTCTATTAAAAAACAGAGGATTTTTCTTCTCTTCCTTCTTTTCAGAGCAAATAGAGGCTGCAGACAATAGGAAACAATAACTACTGAGAACTAAACAATAACCAGAGGATATCTGGTGTGTTAAATATAACTGCCACGGCTTCCAGTTTTGGCAGGAGAATTACGATGTCTGCATCCCTCACACTGTGGGTAAACAGGTTAAGCTTTGTTGTCTGTTTTCACAATTCTGTAGTTCTATGTTCTTCTGGTCATGCAGAACCCACTTAAAGATAAGCTCACTTGATACCACTGGTGAATTCCTGCCAACATTTTCAGGCCTGTAAATACAGCCGTAAAAATTGTATCATGCACTCTCATATCTACTGTACTGCAATAAATTTCCATCCCACAAGACCACAGGAAAAGTGAAGAAACCAAAGTGTTTGGGTGTTAAGAGACTGAGTGGGGGTGAGAGGGTTGCTTCCATCATCCTTATAGAAATTTTGCTGCAGTACTCCAGAAGGCAATGATGCCAGAATAAATTAACTGCCAGTGCAAATTATCATAAAGTCTGTAAAACTTTCTTATTTACTTCTTGACACATGAATAATAAAGCCTGAAGAAATGCCAGTCAGTCAAATGGCATTTGAAGATAAGTACATCTTTGTTGGTTCTTTTTTTTTTGCTTGAAAACTAGTAATATTCTACAAGGTTGGCAGTTTTAACTGACTGGTTTTTGTCTGTCCTTTAAAATATTCATCCTAAAAGGCAATCACTCTTGATAAGTTGTTCAATTAGGGAAGCTGATACACCAATGTCATTGTTTGAGAAATTTAACAATCAACAGAAGTAACAATACTCATCAAGTAATATTGTGACAGAAAGTGTAGAAGAGAAGTATAAGTTGCATCAGCTTTTCAGTGAATAACAGGGTTTATAATCTTCTGAAGTACATAGCTCCTGTGGTTTTGAGGTAATTTATTCTGTCAAGTCTTTTAGGTGAATAAAGATTTTTCATTTTTAAAAATAATTTAATAATCTCTTTTCCATATACACTGCTATCTTAGTATAAGAATTCAAAGTAATTTTTCTAGTACAATTCTGCATATTTCCAAAATGACAACCCCATTTTTATTTTTTAAAGTATTTAAATGAGTGGAGCCTAAGTAATAGCAACATTTATTTTAAGGTTTACTGGTGAAGAAAAATGATATGTTGTAACACATACAGTTGTACAAATGTCTAGAATGCATTTCATAGCCCTTAATGAAAGTAACTCCACTTTGCATACCTATGCACATGTTAAAATAATGTAATTCATCTGTTGGTAGGTCTTATTTTTCTTTTTTTCTTGAGGGTTTTTTTTTTTTTGGTGGAGAGTAGAAACCTTTGAGATATGCTTCTTTCTGGATATACTTCCAGAAAGTATATCCAGTCATGTCCTTGCCCTGCTCTCAGCTCTTATATAGGAAAGAACTTCCCTAACTTTTAAACAAGTTTAAAAAAAAAAAACAAACAAACAAATGAATCCACTTTTACTAAGGTTTCTTTGTAGTAGTCTTGAAAAATAAACCATTTCCCCTTGGAAAAATCCCTCATTGTTCTGATATAAGGATTCATTAGAGCCTTGTTTTTTATCATAGGAAAAGGAAGAGGAAAGCACAAAATAAAAGAGTAGAATTAACTGTGTTTCTTACAACGTAGGATTTTTTCCCAGATTAACAGATGATTAAGATCCCATGTTATCATAATTCTCAAATTCAAAATCAGAATGGAATAGGAATTGGAGGAAAAAGGGGTTGCTGCAGATGGGGAGGAAATACTTAGAGAAGATTGTATATGGAATTCTCTTAAACTAGTCCAAAATAATTTACTGTAGTCCAGCTGTTCATTTCCTTATTTTTCTTTTAAATTTGGCATGAAAATGAGTTTATTATTTTTGCAGAGAGTTTTTCTTTTTCCTCTTTTGTTGCTGTTGAGATGAGAATTATCAGATGCAGCTGGGGAATTGCTGTGCTTGGGAAGCTGAGAACAGCAAACTTGGGAAACAAGGAAACAGGATATGGGATGCCAAGAAAAGTACATTTCTGTGGCACTAATATGTAGATTTTCAACACATTTTGTTCACTCTAGAAAAGAAAGCAAAGAAAATCCAAATGCTAAGCAAAGACAGATGTTAAATTCTGTATCAGAAAACTACTTTTTACTTCAAATTGCCTCTGAAAATTTCATCCAAGTATGAAGTTATGCATCTTCAACCATGAACTGTCAGATAATGATGCTGTATATGGCTGAAAAACTGTCTTGTCCATTAGAGAAGTGGTTTATTTTCAATGAAATGCAAAATGCTCTTCATGGTTGGGTCTTTTTACTGCTTAACTGTTGAGGCCAGGGTTCAGGAAACCATTCCTCTCCAGGAAAACCTGCACATAGTTATCACCAAACATTTGTAGACAGCAAGATACAGGAGTAACGATGCAGTAGTTTTGTGTCTCCTGCAAAAATTTTCTCTTTGAACATAGTTACCCATTTAAAATTTTTGAAGATAAGATATGAAAGATTTTTCTTTGGTACTGAAAAAAATCAGGATTCAAATATGTCCTCATCTCACTGCTCTTTATATCTAGAAAGCAGATTCTAAAATCTGAACTAAAATTCTTGTCCCTCCTTATGATAACTGAAATAAAATGGACTGAGGTGATCTGTCTGGTTTACATATCCATTTTAGGATTAGATGAACCTCGCTAGGCTAAAAGCAAAGAATGAGTGTGATATGTGTCCAAAATTATGACTAAGACAAAGATGACAACCCACATCTTGGTGTATAAAATAAAGATAATAGCCATGGGAATTACAAATAGAAAAGCTTTCTGACAAATATGTTGTGAACCTCCTTAACATTTCACAATTCTGGTGAAGTACAAGACAGGACTAAATTTCTTGTATTACAGACTAACTTTCTGGTGCCAATCCCTTCTGTATTGTTGCCACTGGAAGGATTTAATTTCATTTCTCCCCTCTTGGTGTCTGTCTCCAAATCTTTGCCTTTCCTGACTGCCTTGCTTGCCTCCTCTACCCACCTGAATAGCTCAATTCCAAGCTAACAAACATTCTCCTAATACTTGCAAGAGAAGTCATCAACATGGTATTTTGAACATAAGTTTTATACTTTTATTGACTGTAAACTTAAATCTCTGTTAGCTAGATATCTAGACAATTAATTATAACCATGGTCAACAGCCATTTCTTCAGAAGACAGCCGTCTTCTTCATGGGACATGATAATAACATGAGAACATGCTGAACAGACAACCATGAATTTTCTGTATTCATACATGTTCAGAAGCCAAGCTGTGCTTTGGATTCAGATATATCCCCTGCATGGATTCATTTGAACAAACATAGTGCAAGTGGCAACACCAAAGCTAGGAACTCTTCCAAGGATTTCCCTCTAAATCAAACTTACTGGACAGCATGCTTCCAGCATACAATTAATTTGATCTTAAATTAGTCATGTAAACTAGATCTGGTAGTTCCTGTCTCTAAAGTACCCATTTCTCTCTCATGAACCACAGAGATTAGCTCAGCTGTTTTCTACACTGAGCTAGTTGAGATAAAAGTCACTTGAAGAATCAGTGAGAATTGTACTGGAGCTCTCTGCTGGTGGAGGCCTGGAAGGTGCTTAGCTCCAGCTGTTCTGCCTGGAGAATGAGGGTTACCCTTTGCATGAGCTCTATTAAATTTCCCTCTTAGGTATGATGTGGAGCACAACAGAAATCTGTGCCTGCAGGTGAGCGGTATAGATGTTAGGTGGGACTGGGCTTGGGAGAGCAGCAGTATCAGTAAGTTGCTAATACCTTCTGATTTCGTATTTCCTCTCCTCTTCCTAGTCATCCTATTTCTTGACTTGTTCAAATTTCACTTTCTTCCTCTTCTAAAAAAGTTTCAGAGGAAGAAATATTCCCCTGTTTACCTATGACTACACCTTGCAGTGGCTGAGAGATTTGAATGGGCTGGAGTGTTCAATCATTTGGGATGAGACCTTTCACATGGAGGAGGTTTGTTTCTGTGTTTTGGTTTTTATTTTGTTTGTTTGTTTGTTTTTTATAGGCTTAGTTCATCTGCTTAGGAAAGTCTTAAGTTAGGGATAAGTAGAAGATCTGTTCCAAAGTGTTAAAAACTCTAAAAACGAAAACCAAACGTAATCATGAAGTCATTTAGGAGCTACAAAGATTATTGCTGCTTTGATTCAAGGTCTTCTGATCCCTGCTTTTTCAAACTTATACCACCATAACCAAACTTACAGCAACCCTAGTTCATTACACTAAGATAAAAAATAATATTTTTAAGTTTGCCAGCTATATGGCAGTATTTAAAAAACAATTTAAATGTCATTTCTTAAATAATTATCTGAAATTATTAGAGCAAGCAAGGAGTCTGAATGGTTTATTTCTATTTATTATTTTCACAATTTTTAAAACTGCTGAGTTACAAGTCTGCTAAGAGGGGTGAAAGTGCATTATTCTCCCACTTTTTATGTTGTGTCCCTTAGGGATGACCTTACTTTTTTTTTCTTACAACTGGTTGTTGTCATCAGTACAATCCAAGATCAAAGAAGCAGAAGGGAAAGAGTTTATCGCTTGTTTCGTTTTGAATGCTGTGATTTCCAAAAGGGTTATTTTTGTAGGTGACACCTGAGCTCTGTTTGCCCACTTATCATTGTTGCATGTCCACATTGCATTTCTGAATCAATGTCCTTCTTCTATTGTTGAGAGAATGGGAGTTTTGCAGATAAACCTTTTTTGAAATAACAAAAGTCTGAATGACTAGTTGGACCATAGAGAGAAGCTTTGTCTTTTTTCTTGTGTATGCACAAATGATTTAAATTTGTACAATGAACATAATTAAAAAGAAACACAGGAAAACAATAACTAGTATGTTAAGTCAAAATTATAAGCTACTTTAATTTTAACAATGGTTTCGCCATGGTGTAGGAAGTGGGCTGCTGCTTTTTGAGCTGCTGCGTAAATGGTTTCACAAAGAATGAGGCTATTTTTATGCTCCAGTAATGAAAAGGTGGTCAGGTCTGGTTTGCCTAGGTATCTTTATATGGGATAGTATGTGAATGGTGTGTATATACTTTTGTGTTTTGTTTCAAAGGGCAGCAGGACAACTCACTTCAGCTATCTGTCACATGATGCTAGGAATAGCAAATATTCATAATCTCTTTTTTTTGTAAAAGGGCATGTCTGGTTACAGTTAGAATAGGCTTCAAGAAATTTAATAGCACTAAGTGGTAAACAAATATGGGCAGAGGCCATTACAAATAATTTTTAACCTAAATTAAGATAGAAAAAGTACACATTATTGCCCTTATTCCACAGATTAATAGGCCTACAACTTTAGTAGATCTGCATTAGACCTTAATCTTATGTCTTCTTCACAAACCTCCCCTTCTTCCCTGATGTCTGGACAGCCCAGAGGACCTGGGCCATGGTGTAGGAAGTGGGCTGCTGCTTTTTGAGCTGCTGCGTCTTGGTGATCTCAATGCTATGAGATCACCAAGAAAAGAAAAAAAGGCACCTCTCTGCTTAGCGCACTGCCAGAGGTCCCACTGCAATGAGAGCTTGAACTCTGTAAGACTGTCCCATTGTGCCCTTTGGACACACAAACTATACCCCTGACCACCAAGACATTGCCTAAGATGTGAAGATAGAAGGGATTCTGAATTATTGACAGAGGCAAATGTGACTTTCTAAAACCAACCAACCAACCAAGGCTACAAAGAAACTCTCCTGTCCAAGTGAGACTCACCTTCATCTCCATTTGTCCTCTGCTATACAAGATCCAGCAGAGGGAAAGTGAGCTGGCTGTAAACAACTCTTGGAAATTTGTGCTGGCATTGAGAGTGCTGGAGCAGAAGCAAAAATATAAAGAAGTTGTGTTAATTTCAAGATTCATTAGGCACAGAGGACATGCTCCTGTTCCTAGTGAAGTTAAGCTCTCATTGATTGTAAAATTCTCATTGGTTGCAGAGGTTCAGGATCAGTCACTGGAGAAAGAATAAGCAATGCTGTATGAAAAAAGGGCATTGTTGAGGTAGAATTGTTTTTTCAATTTTTAAAGGGACTATTTTCTAAATCCTCAGCATGGTAGATACGAAACTTCAACAGGCAATTAACCTGAATCTAGTTGCCATGTAAGTACAAGTTTACCAGGTTTGAGGCCTGAAGCAATCCAGTATTTTAATGTGGATGTCTGTAAAATAGCGTGGAGTCTTCCATCAAGTGTCTAGTCTAATGCACATGCTTTCATGATAATGGCCTAAGGCAAGTATGAAAAATTAGAATTACATTAGGAAAATCTGACCAAACAAAGCCTTGACAATATTTCAGCCAGCAGCTCTTGATTCAGTTCCTCACACATGTTGTACATTTATTGAAGAGCTCATGTGCAGCATAAAAGCAGTAAAATATCTGCCTGTCAATACCTTTCTACTTATTTGACATTTAAAGACTCTCCTGTTCCATTATCTCTGCTTCACTTTGTGACGTTTTTATCAACTTCAACATTAACATGGCAGATTTTACAACTAATACACTTAAAAGGTACAAAGATGTCAGGAACATCAATTATAAAAAAAAATTACAGCTCCTGCTGTATCTCAGAGGTAATTAAATGAGCTGTAATTATTAGCCTAGATTCATTAGATTCATTTTCTCATTACCTCCTCAGTTTGGATTATTGTAATTCTTGGTATGTCTCTCTGCCAAGACAGTGCATTTGCAGCCTTGTATGCAGTCAGAAAGGCAGGGGAAAGAGCACCATTAAAAAGCAAATTATTTAGGCACTGCAAATAAGTTCACTATTATCTGTTCATGATAATATTGCCATAATTCCTTGGTGTTTTGTGAATAAGGACCATTGTGCTTCCAGGTTGCTGTCACTTCTGGAGTTGGTTGACCAGTGCTACCACTGTGCAGTGGCTTGATGTGACAGACCTGATTTACACAGTCGCATTCACGCGTGCCCATGGGTGGTATTGGACGCATGCTTGCATCCTGGCTGCATTCATTTTGCTTTTCCTGTGGTCCTACTACTTGGAGATTAGAACTAGAGATGATTTGAATTTAGCAATAGAAGAAGTAAATCAAGGGGTTAAGTGTATGAAAAGTGAGACTATTCCATGCAGACAGTAAGGAAATGATGCCCAAGAAGCAAAACCCTGTGATTATTAGACAACAGATAAGGGACTAGCAGTGTCTTATGTGACATTTAAGTGAATGAAATGTAGTTTGTTAGGCATCATCTAGCATGGTTTTATCTAAATTTCTGTATTCCATCAAGTTTCTTGATTACATCACTATTATATCCCTGCCTTTAGGGGCACAGCTTTTGCAGAATTCCTCAGGCTGAAAGATGGTTTGACCTTAAAAAATCACATACAAAACTTATCTGGTGGTGTTTTTTTTGGCTGAGAATCAAATGCTGGTCTATTATTAAAATTGTTCAGGCAGTGCCTGTGGTTGGATAAGCATTGGCTGTGAAACAAAATGTGAGGTCAAAGAGAACTTTATGGATTCACCCCCATTGTAATCAGGTACCTGTACTTTAGATTTTAGCAGTTAAAGAACAGGGAAATTACATTAGCTTTGATGTGTAGTTTCAAGGCATTCCCTCTGGATAGCAACAAAGCTGTTTAATTTTTGGAAAAGAAGCCTCATTAGAAGTCAATTTAAAAAAGAAAAACAAACTCGCAACAAATTAATGTTTTGTTTTTATGAACATATCTTTGTATTCTATATGTACTTTGGAATCTTATCAGAGATGGAGTGAGATCTGATTTTCTCTGAGAGACAGAGTGATATTGTCATGAGTGGCAGTTGTAGCAAGAGCAATCCAGAGGAGATGAAATTAAAATGTTGCCTCAAATATTGTCTGTCCTAAGGCTGTCAGTAAAATGCAAACATTATCTCTCTTCTGTTAAGAACTGAGGGAAGAACTAGAAATCCAATTCCTTAGAATCTCTAGAGAAAGCAAAATCATTCGTTTTGATGCTACTGCATGTGAAAAGCTTCTAAAAAAATAAATCCCAAATCCAGGTCATAAAAATTAGAAAATCTGATACAGAGAGATGCAGTGGAGCAGCCCACAGCAATGTCTTTGGACCAGACATGGTCACCTTTACACTCATGGAGTTACACTTTACTCAGAAAGTAATCTCATCAAAATGTATGAGAGTGCTCCCACAGTATCCCTCCACCTGCTTGTCTGCAAGCTGAAGCTGGCCATTGTATCTAGAGAAAACGGAGCTGCCTACAGGAACCCAGAAGGGCACCCTGAGTTGGGTCAGACTCTGCCAGTGGTTCACACTGCGTAGGTGTAAGGATCAACCACTCTGTGTGGTTGTGGCCAAAGTAAGGCCAATAATATAAGCATGCAGGGAGGCAATGGCTGAGGCAAAATTAAACTGCATTTGCTCTCAACCAAATGTGGGACTTAGGAAAGTCAAGTTTGATTTGATCTTACTCCAGCTTCTCGACAAGAGTGACTTTACACCCACTTTGCAGCATTCTTATTTGAAGGGTGGTATCCTTTGAAACAATAGGAAATTTTCCCACTAAGATCACTGGACTTTGGTTCTAGGTCAAAATGAGAAAAATCCTCAGATGTAAGGGCAGAAAGGACCACAATGGCCACACATCCTGACTTCTTGTAGTGCAAGACATAATTCCACCAGATTCAACAAGATGCCAATTTCCAATCAAGGCATTTCACATCTTTCAGAAATACAATATTAGCATAAAGAATTTGAATACAATATACCAAATAATTAGTTTATTAACACTTGGTTAAAATTGGGCATTTTATTTCTAGCTTGATTTTGTCCACTGTTATTCAATCTCAAGATATTTCATAATGTAGAAAGTTTCAAAGGGATAGCCAGTGCCATGATCATGATGCTTGCATACTGCATTCCTACCCAATGATGGAGCTGATAGTAAGAATATCAGGAATAGTCTGAAAAGAGTAAAATATTTCACTTCCCAAAAATATTTTACTGGTGTACTTGTGTAATGCAATCAGACCAGTCGTTTGAAGAAGATGACTCTTCAAGGGCACAGGTAAAGAGTTCTGTGAATAAACTGCAAATGAAAAATTGATGTAGAAGACAAGTAATGCGTAGAAACTCTGCCCTGCATTAATGAGAATGCTGTGAGGTAGCCATAAAGTCACTCTTGTCTAGAAGCTGGACTAAGTTCAAATCAGACTTTGCTTTACAAAATCTCACATTTGGCTGAGAAGAAAATGCAGTCAAATTTTGTCTCAGCCATTGCCTGCATTGTCTGCATGCTTATATTATTGTTCTTTGGACATAACAATATAGAGTGATTGGTACTTAAATATATGCCATGTGAACCAATTACTGTCATTCTGACCCAATTTCATTGAAATTGATGAGATTTTCCACTGGAATATAACAGGATTGTGAGGACCAGTTCCTTGATGGCATTCAGCTGCCTAGCAGAATATTGGCTAAGTGGAAGCTAAATTCTGTGTGATTAAGGCTATGAGTTCAGCTCTGCTGACTTTCAGTGTTGGTGCTGTTGGTGACTGCACCACACTTTAAAGAAAACAGCTACATCCAATGTAGGAATCATACTATAATCCTCACTGAGTGTTTTGATTATTTTTATCCATTTGCTGTAATCAGAATCTGTATGCCCAGTTCAGCTATCTATACTTGCATTGGAGATACCTGACATTAGGTGGCTTGAATCCTACCCTAAGTACCCAGGTTGATTTTGTCAATCTCTAGACATTGGCAAACAGACCAAGGTGCCCCCTTTAAATTTATTGCAACAGAAGGCAGGGACTTTAATGGCTATTAACTTAAGGGCTTAAATGATTAAATATCTGTATAAACCCACAACACAAATTTGTCACTTGCATAGGGTGACTTAGATTACCAAAGGTCTGAATCTTTCATGAGTTGCTTCTCTCTCCATTTACATTGTAGAATGGTAACAGTGACTGGCTGAAGCTGGGGGCATGAATCCTGGCTATAACACGTGATCTTTTGTGTTCATGTGTATGTCATCACAGCCGTGCCTACTGTGCACTTTAAATAGAACACTTGTATCACTTAATCTACCCTATAAAGATACTAACTAAGCAATATACATTGTTTTATGCAGTTGTGAATGAAAAACCCCAATAGATATTAACCAATGAAATGTCCTAAATTCAGCTTAGGTGCTTCCTGGTTTCTAATATTTAATATATGTAGCTAGTTATCACTAATTCTCTCTTTTAAATGTATAAACTGAAATACTATAATTGTACTAATTGTTATCAGAACTTTGAACAACATATTCTATAGAGAAGAGATTTTAAAATAAAATTGAATAATAGCAGACATATAATACAGAATAAAAGTTTGTTTTATTACCAACTTGGATGTGTCTAGCACTTAAAGGAAAATACCCCTGCCACTGTAATATTGCACTCTGTAAAGAGATTGCTTAAAATTAAAAGATTTCATTCTCCTCTGCAGCCTTGTTGTAGCGAGGAGGTTTCACAGTCTCCTGACTTCTGTGGTGCTGATAGAAATATATTTGTAGTCTTAATATGCCTGGAAAGTGTTCCAGTAGAGATTATAGGGTAGCTGGTCTGCCACTGTGATTTGCTCAATTCAAAATTGTGCTTGAAAGAGACGTTTAATCTGCAGTGGACAGAAGCTGCAATGCTGATACTGAAAATGACATTTAGCAACAAATTCTGATGGCTTTTTCTGAAAGTGGCTTGGGAAAAGCATCTCACTGGTACTAGTGGTGAAGTTAAGCTTCTGAATTTTACATATGAAGATGGCGGAGGGAGAGCTATATTTAGATGAAAGGGATTCACTTCTTTCTAATACCATGCAACCAGAAAATATGAGGTTCTTCATTTCAACCCTGAATTAAAATAGTTGATGTTAGTTTTTTCATTACTTTCACTGGCCTCTCTGGAGACCAGTGAAAAGGCTGCCTAAAGATCAAAAATCCAGAATTAAATGGTATTTACATGGGTAACAGCCAGTCACTTTATGGAGTGATTTGCTGATTTTAATTGAAAATTAAGATGCTAAATACTTTTAAGCTTAAATAATTTAAAAAATCCCAAACAACTATAAAAATTCTGTTAGGTCTGCATGCTTCCTTTTTTCTTTAACATTTGAGTCAATGGTCACACTATTCCTGCATTAAGACAAATATATTTCACTCTCATCATGTCATTTCACTGTGTGTGCATTAGTTGAGCTTTGTGCTCCCTAATGCACTGTTGTGCATTAGGGAGATTCTAGAAGTCAGAAAAGGTAAATTTTCACCATCTTGAAATCCAACCAAATGTGCTGAAGTACTGGCTTCAGATCGTACCTCTATTTCCATGTTCTGTACCCTGTTTGTCATGAAATCTAACCATGCTGCAAAACATATCCCCTGGTTAATTTTCTCTGCTCGGAAATTCTAATGGGCCATAAATGTAAATTCAGTTGTGGATAGTGATGGAGTACGAAAATGGGATTTATATAGAAGAGACAGTTAAAAATTCATCAGTAGCTTTTGTGTAAAGAGATTTTATTGAATTCCTGCATAGGAAAGCAAACCTGAGGAACTGCTGTTAGTAATCTCCTTTGAAGATAGACATGAGATACTATGTATGGTATACAGTTTATTAAGATATCTAGATAACCTCAAGAGGGAAAAAAAGCGAGCTGGAAACAAGTCAGAGCTTTAAGCTTTATAGAAACTTATGGCGGTGAGAAAATATTAGATGTGTTTCAATATCTCTGAGAATATTTCTGACTACAAAAGGAAGCAGTCCAAAAAAAAAAAAAAAAGGCAGGTTAAAAAACTGTTTTAGACAAGTATTTTCGAAAGCTTTTTATCATTTGATAGCTTGTACTTTGGAGGTTGAAGCCGTTAATGTGGTCCACAAAACACCTTGCTGATTAACCTGAAACTGAAAAAGTGAAAATCACATACTGTCAATGTTTCTTACAGGGGGGGCATGGAAGTTCTAGGGTAAAAAGTTACAAAAGAGAAAGGAAAAGGGGTTCAAAGTCACTGTGACAGAGGATGTGTGTTTGATTTGCTTTTCAATGAGGCTTGCTGATAGAAAGGAAAGATTTCTACATGCACGAAAAGGAGGAAGGGCAGGGGGAATAAATTCGAGTGAGTTAGACTTTCAAGAACCAAAGCAATTTCTGTCCAGGCAAAAGAGACAGAAATGAAGATTGATAATGCAGCAATAGAAGCAGGAGCACAGTGCAGAAAGATAGTTATGGATGGTTAAAAGTTTCTAACTAGTTTCAGATGTCTGTTGCTTGGAAAACGTATTTTAGACCCTTAAGCACGTGCTTGATTTTAATGAGATTTATGCTCAGGCTAAATGGCAGGCATGGTTCAAGGACTTTGCCTAACCAGGATCAAAGAGAGAAAACTGTCATTTGAGTTAAGTATGCTGATTTTTTTCATATTCCTTTGAACATATGAGAAGAAACAGCAAAATTTTTTCAACAGTAACAGTTTAGTAGGAAGATAAAAACCACACTGACTACAACCTTCGTGGTCTGGTTTTCTACATGTGGGTATGAGATCAGAAACAGCAGTTAGCTATTAAAGTTTGAAAATGAAGAAGTAGAAATGCAAACACTGTCACAAATTGGATGAGAAGTCTGAGGAAAGGAGATTGAAATGATGCTGGTAAAGGAGGTACAGAAGCAGTGTAAGAAGAATTTTTTAATACATGAGGATATTAAATATGAACATATTATAAACAGACAAAAAACTAAAAATAAAATCCAGGAAAGAGTCAGAGAAAAGATATAGATTAAATCTTACTAACATAGTGGGGAAGGCAACAGTTAGTTGTGGAAAATTGGGATATGTACTGTACTGCGTAGGGGCTGGCTCAACAGAGGAAGAAGAGAACCTCATCTTAAGGCCATGGGAAAACCCTTTGTAGTTGTGAGCACAAGACTCACTCCCAAGATCCCCCTGTTCAGTTATGTAAATTGTTGCTAGAAATTCCTGGGTTCTCCTTGTTATTATTGGCTACTTTTTGCTGCAAAAATTGTAATATTCCCAATCATTGTCTCCCATTGAATCCTTCCCTCAGACCCTGCCTTAACCCCTCCCTAGACTCAAGTGTATAAATATCTCTGCTCTAGCCTGGACCCTACTCTTTTCTGGTTTGTTCCTAGTACAGTGAGAACCATCCTGTTTGTTGGTTTTGTCTTATTAAAGTTCTTTTTCCAAGCAATCAGATCAGAGTAGTCTCTCTCCATAAAGTCTCCAGAGCTGATTCCCGAGGAAACCACCAGTCAGACTGGTGGTCTGGGCAAGGACCAGTGGGTTTCAGGACTGACATGACAAGGTTTTGATAGTAGGCAGACTACAGAGGTAGTGTCTATGAGAAGTTACCAAAATCTTCCCCAATGACTAACAGAGCCAATTCCAGCTAGATCCAAGATGGACCTGCCACTGGCCAAGGCCAAGAACATCAGTGATGATGGTAGTGCCTCTGGGATAACAGCTTTAAGAAGGGAGAAGAAACAGTTGTGACACAGCAATCAGAGAGGAGTCAGAATATGTGAGAGAAATGTGTCTGCAGACACTGAAGTCAGCAAAGAAGTAGTGGCAGGATGTGCTCCAGGAACTGGAGGAGAGATTCCCCTGCAGCTCATGCTGCAGACCATGTGAGACTATGACCCTACGGATCATGAGGACTTCATGGATGCAGAGATCCACCTGCAGCCATGAAGGACCCTGTGCCAGAATGGGTAGATGCCCAAAGGAAGCTGCAAACCTGTGGGAAGGCTGTGCTGAGCAGTTCTGCTGGCAGGACTTGTGAGCCTGGAGGGGACCCACACTGGAGCAGTATGATCTTGAAAGTCTGCACGCTGTGAGAGGGATCAACGTTGGATCATATCATGAAGAATGGCTGCCCTTGGGAAGAACTCACACTGGAAAAGTTCATAGAAGACTTGAATGTGGGAGGGACCTCACATTGAAGCAGGGGAAGACAGCAAGGAGTCCTCCCTATGAAGAGAAAGGAGGGGCAGAGATAATGCGTGGTGAACCAACTTCAGGCCTCACTGTTCATCCTCCTGTGTGCCCTAGAGGGAAGGAAGCAAAGAATTAGAGAGTAAATCTAAGCATGAGAAGGAGGGATTGGTGAGTGTATTAAGATTTAGTTTTTATTTCTCATCCTACTCTGATTTAATTAGTAATTGTAGAAGCCTACAATAATGAATTAAATTAATTTCTTCCCAAGTCAAGTCTGTTTTGCTTGTGATAGTAATGGGAGACTGATCTCTCCCCCAAGTCCTTATCTTGGCACACAATCCTTTTATTACATTTTCTCTCCTCTGTCCAGCTGAGAGGGAGGAGAGATATAGGGCCTTTGATGGATGTATGGCATCCAGCCAGGGTCAACCCACAAAATGTTGCCACGCTGCACAGTGTTAACAACATCCAGGGAGATGTTTGTCTCCTGCTGTTGCTCACCACTCAGAACTTCAGCCAAGTGCCCCCCTTGATGTTTCCAGGTCTCCGCTCCTCATGCTCCTCTTCTTTCTTCCTTCACCCCTCTCACTCCCTGAGTACATTCCTACTTACAGTTATGCAAGAGTATTAATAATTCATACTCATGTTATTCCACTGCTCTTACCGCATGCTACAGATAACTTGGCATGAAAAGGAAAAATGGAAGGCAAATAGAAAAGCAAAGACCAAGACATTTCAACTGTACTCTGTCCTACAAAGATAGATATATAGACAAATGTTGAAATGAGGCATCACTATATAACCAACATGCATCTCTGCCCAACATTATCCCCCACGTCCCTTTAGGCTGAAGGGTTCTTCAGGCAGTAGGGAGTGAATTTAGCATGTTTATGCAGCAGCCAGGACTGGAGGGATTTCATACCATTATCATGACTTCAAGTGTTGCCAGAACAAGGGTAATATTTAAAATACTGATAAAACTGTATGTCAACATTTATTTTATTTGTCTAAATAAAAGGATACAGAAAAGAAGAAAATATGTATGTCAGGTTTTATTTCATCTAGCCAAATAAAATAATAAATAAAAGGAAACTTTCTACCTTCTAGTATGTCAGAGGCATAAACAAACACAGTATTTTATGTGTCCTCCTTGTTACTAGGCAAAAAATGTATGATAGCCAGCAGCTATCATACATTTTGAAATCCCAATCAATTAAGAGTAAATAAAAGAATAATTAGGAATAATCTAAAATTGGTGCTGCCTGAATAATTGAAAATAAGTTTGACCTGCTTTTCCATGCACATGAACAGACACAGTGTTCCTAAATTTAGTCAAGCTATAGGTATTTCTACCAGCTACAGTGCTGTATTACTCTACTAAGAGAAGAGATGGACAGTTTATTGCAAAACAGCACTTCAACTGTAAACCAAAGTGAAATATCTATATGAAATGCTGTATGTTTACTAGCATTTGTGGAGTAAATACATCATAGCTCTTATGAAAAATAAACATGAAATGTAATTACATAGACTGTTTGTCAAGATATGTTTGTGTCTTGAGCTCTTACAAATGCTAATATTGCTCATTCTGTGGAGGTGCCCAGGTCAGAAATATCTTACATAAATGCTCTCAGCTAGACCTTGCAGTGTTCCAATTATTGCGGGCACATTTTTAGGCTAATGAACCTTGTTCCAGTTTTCTCCGGAAGGTGGAGGAGGAGAGAGCTGGTAGAGAACCTCCCAGGTGATTTATGGAAGGAGGGTTGGCTGACCTGCCAGTGGCCAGGAATTGTTACGTGCTCTTACAGCTATCAAGGTCACTGCAGGTTCATCTCAGGCAGAGCTGCTGGGGCAACTGCACAAAGGGCTTTGCTGGGAAGTTTGATTAAAAGGCAAAATAGATGATGTTACTCTGATTCACTCTGCAGGGCTTCGTCCTCTTTAAATTTATTTTTGTAGACTGTATACTGAGTATAAGCACAATAGGCAAGTAATTTAGGTAATCGGAGTCATCTTGATTGGACCAGGCAAGGGCATTTGAAGTATTGATTGTAGCATCTGTGTGATACAATTAAAGCCAGTAGGCAGAATCCATCCATAAATCTTGGGTGAATTAGAACCATTCTTCTGCCCTTGCTTGAGGATAAACACAGCTTCTTAATGTATCAAAAGTATCTTACTATGGCATTTTGCTGTCAATAGATAATTAGTTGCTAGTGTTGTCCATGTAAGAGCTGTTCTCTAAAGAAAATATTCCGCTACTAAAATGGAGATAACCAAAACCCATATCTAGTAATATCCACCTTTCTGTGGGTCCACATTAAGGTCACAGTCTTGTGATGAAATATGCATTTCATTACATTTGATGAGATATTTTCCTTAATTTCTGAGGCAGCAGTGGACAATCTGTGATGGCATCTATTAATTTCCTTGCTTTTAAGTGTTTCTGCTTTGTTAGTAGGGAAATAGCTAACTAAATTGGGTTTTTGAATTTGAGTTTTAAATATATTGTAAATGCATGATTTAATATATTCCCACTTGACACTGAAAGGCTGGGAAGACAAAAGATCTGCTTAGATTGTTTTCTGAGTCACAGCTCTTGCACAATGCAAATCCAGACAGAAAGCCAAGGGGTTCAGGGAAATTCTATGGAGAAAAAAATGTATGCATATTTTCTTTAGAGACTGCAGTGTATAGCCTATACTAGTCATGTGGGCTCACTTTGTTGGAGCTGTGAAGCAGACTAGGCACTCCAGGGTGTAATGCATCCCACTTATCCCAGACAATGAGCTAGGCAGTGGGTCTGCACAAGAGTGAGTGAGGCTCAGCTGGGCCAAAGTGTGCACGTCTGCTGTGCCCAGCAGGAACAAGAAATGCTTCCTACAGCCACTTAATTGTCTGCAACCTGTGCATAAGAAGTTTCTCTCTGCTAAGAGGCTCAAAGAGTTCTGTTGAGAACAAGCTGGCATTCATGTTGCTTTCTGCTAGGCTCATAACCTTCTTGTGTTTTCATTCCATAAACCTACATACATATGGCTAGAATTTAGCCTTTTTAGTACGATTTCTTATAATTTTGTTTTCTTTCTGTGTCCTGCCCCTAGTAAAGATCATAAGCATTGCATAAATACTCTGGCCGGAATCCAAAAAGATGGATTTTTGAAAGAAGAAAGAGTAGAAGACTGAAGTAAGAAATAATTTTGCTTTTGTGATCATTGTGCCATATTGTAAATGTGTGCACAGGAATTTGACAGGACTGTTGATGCTCATGTGCATTTCTCTGATATGGCCATACACGACATGATGAAAGTATTGTCTGCCTCTCTGGAATCTGTAAGGAATTAAGGAAGAGTGGAAGGAAGGGGCTTCCTTCAAGGCTGTGCAGGAACTTTCTGTAGGCAGACAGGGAAATTAAACCTGTATCTCCATCCCAGGGCCCAGACCAGAGTGTGTGAAAGGATGTGGCCACATCTGATACACCCTCTGCATTTCAGCCTCTTGCCCGCAAGTACAGGTGTTGTACCATAGAAGGTACAGTAGCATCCTGCTCAACACTCAGCTGAGGCTCCTCCTGTAAGCCTTGTGTTACATCTGCCATTTCTATGTGGATATCCTAAGGCATCTTAGGCGGCACTACAGGTTTCTGGGCAAGCAACTGAATCAAGTTAAAAATGTTTAAGGACTAAGCCTAAAATTGTTAAGTGGTAGAAATGAGCCAGAGAATTAAATATTGGATCGGATTACTTGAAAAAAAAGTTGAAGAGTGTAGTAATCTAAGCAAAAAGCAACAAAATAGACCTAATACAGTTGTTTTTTTTTATTTTGGAGAGAAATGTGGAAGAGGGTTTTGTATAAAGTAGACAAATAGGCTTGCATAAATAGCATTTTTCAAATGGAGGGACAAATTATGATAACCAATTTATGATACCTAAACTTTAAAACCTTTTAGAATGCCTCGGAATTCTCTAAGGTACATTTTCTGACAGCTTGAAGACATTTACTTTGCCATTAGTTGTTTTTCTAGAAGCTGTGATCTATATCTCTAAGTTTGGTCTTATATCTCTAAGTTAGTCTTTCCATGATGCTGCTGTTTTTTGCTCAATTAAGAAACTTCTCTGAAATCTTTTTGCATGCAGTAACTAAACTTGACAAAAGGGATCCAACTCTGATTACATTTTGACAGTATAATATTCTGAACCATTTTCCAAGAAAAAAATTTCTTCTTAACTAGGATTAGAGCAAGATAGATACTTTGTTATGCAAATGTGCATTTCTGTGCAGACATTATAATCCGTGTTGGAGGTTTCCTTGAACTCTAAAGACACTGTATTTTGTATTCACAGAGATATAGTTGAAAAGCAAAATAAGCTCTGAGATAGAATTTTTGAGACTGTAGAGAGAGAATTAAGTGGATACCAAAAATCAACAATGTCAATGCTCCTAGTATAATTTTGTTTTGCCTGAGAATGAATCCTTCTCAAAGGTACTGGATTTTATTTTTCTCCTGTATGAGTGCAAAATTGAGTGTATGTGAAGTTCATTTCCTCCTCTGTATAAAAACCTCTTTCACCATAGAAAGTTTTAAGAATCCTGTTTACAAAATCCAGTTAAAAGAAGAAATCCTAACGCCTTCAGTATCCCGAATATCAGTTTTATTATGTAATCATTGCACACAATCTGCACATCTTATGCTACGCAGCTGACCACAAGTAAAATGATCATGCCGTTCTTTATCTGACTCCAAATTATGGTGGCTTGCTTTGGAGCTATGGCTCACTTAGGACATGTGTGTAAGAGTTCTCTTCAACAGTTTATTTCCTTCGTTGACTATTTTTAGGATGCCAATATGTATTTTGTCTGTATTTCCACAGGCTTTTCCCCTGGAGATCTATAGGACTCCATCTGTTGCAAACAGCTGCCAACTACTTTTGTGAGTGTGCATGTTTGTGACTATGCATAAAAAAATACAGTAGTAAGAAAGCCTGAGACTTTTCTATGGCTGTGATATCACTTGCATAGTAGAATGCAGTGTTTTACATATTCTGTGTCTGAAGAAGAACTATTGCCCTTTCTTTCTCAGCTGAGGTAGTATTATGAATGTCAGCTATATCTCTTTGCCTTTCTGTAAATATGTAGAGGATTTTATTATTTGTTTATTGTAGGCAGTACTTGATTCTATAAAAGGGATGGATGGAGGCTGTGATTGATATTAAAATTGTTATAGGGAGGTTGTAGAGAGATGAAATTGCTTTGGGTGCCTTGGCAGCACAGAGTTTTTCTGAATTTGTCAGCTCTGATCTTCAGGTGACTGAGAGAGCTGGTTTGCAGGGTGATGTTTCACTCTCTGAAGCACCCTGCTAGTTATCCACACCACAGCTAGCTTCAGGTTTATCTGTTGTGACATAGACCTACTGGTTTTTCCTGAACAGGAAGGCAGTTCAGAGTCTTCTAATGATGTCCAACACAGTGTTCTGCTTGTTCAACTGATACAAGTGGATGACCCCTGTGTTTCAATTTCTTTAATCTCTTCCTATTCCTTTAGAGATGCCATTCAATATAGAGATAGCTTTCCGAAAAGACCTAAACAAGCTGGCACTAACCTCTTTCACACACTAGTCACAGAGTAGATTTTGTTTGTCTTCAGTGTTAGAGAGCATGTAACAGGAGATTACTAACACAGATATCTGTAAGAAATAAATTATTTAATCTTGGAGATACTACAGCATAAATTATTATACAAAAAGAAATCTGTTATATGGCAATATGATACAGCATCATTTTTTTAGGTGTGCTTCATGTTATTCAATAATTTTGTCTCTGTTGAAGGTATTCAGAGTTTTGAAAGTGTTTTGACAATACCTAGTTGCTTGACAAACCTGCTCCAAAAAAAGTCCATTTCAATAAAGAGATTTTTGACTTAATTCTGAAATCAGTTTCAGCTGATTTCTCCAAAATGAAACACATCTGCCTGAACCAGAAAACACATCTCAAACCACAGACACAAGTTAGTGAGCTTGTACAATCAGTCTGTCTTGTCCAGGATATGTATGGATAAAATAAGTCAAAAATAACAACATTTCATTTAGCATACTTATTTGCTTCTCACAATTTATGGCACTTGTTTTCTTGTTGGCTTTCATTTTGGTTCTGAAATTATGTTATACATGTTTCCCATATATGATGCTTTTCTTCTCATTTGAATAAGCAGAAGAAAATACAAAAAAAATATTTTTTTTGCTGTTTAAAAAAAATTTAATACTTCTTGACAGTTACCAAGAATTCTACATAATTAAAGAACTGTATTAATAATAACTATTGAATCCTTTAACATCCCCACTAAGGAAAACAATTGGATTTTTCTTTCCTAATTTCACAAATAAAGATGTGAGCTAAAAAAATTAAACTGTGTGTTCTGATGTAAACATCAGAAATATTTGATTTCAGGGACATGATTATTTCAGGATCAAACAGCTACATTCAAACCACCATAATAGTTGTTTCTCCTTTATTGAACTACTGACATTTAAGAGGAGAGACTGTGTTTTTCCATTGCATTAAGGTACACTAGGTATTTCAATTAACCTTTTTCTTTTTCTAACAGCAAAATCTGCAAAGAAAACTTCCAGTAAGCCAGAAGCTAAAATATGCAGATGTGTGTTTTCCTACCTTCTGCCTCAATACCTAAAGGATAAAACCAATCAGGAATTAAGTTTTCAGAAAGTAACTTACCTTCATTAAGCATACATTCTTGAGATCTGTGCACTCATTTGTGATGAGCCAAATGAACTCTAGCAATATTGCTTTTCAGAAGTAACCCAAGCAAGTGCTGACATGCACAATCCCTTTGTTTTTCAGGACACTAATTGGAGATAGTGACTCAACCACTTCCCTGGGCAACCTAGTCCAATACTTGACAGATCTTTCTGTGAACAGCTTTTTCATTTTACCCAATCTAAACCTCCCCTGGTGCAACTTGTGGCCATTTTGCCTTGTCCTGTCATCCTTACTTGGAAGAACAGATTGATCCCAAATCAATTTCACCCAATGAACAATACACCTGGAATGCTGTAGGAAACCGTGTCATGTCACCGTTGAGCCAGAAATGACACAAACTCACTTGAAGGTTGGTTTGCAGGAGAAGGAGATTTTAATACAAAACCCTTCTCTTTTATAGACAGATTTGACACGTTCTACTTGATAGCACATTAACAAAAGCATCTTTCTCACAAACAGTCCTTGAGAAGAACAGAAAGACAGAGTAGGAAAACACCACCTGCAGGTTGTTTATACTAACAAGTTATTATTGTTTCTACAACTCCCTAAAAAGTCTCACAAGTCCGCTGTGAGAAAACAAAGCCTGTTTTCTCACTCTCTGACCAGGCTGTTGCATCCACAGTGTCACAGTGTGTACTGAAGTCCAGGTGAACAACATCCACAACCTTTCATAAATCCATTCAGCAGGTCAGCTCATCATAATAGGAGAACAAGTTGGTCAAGCAGGACCTGCCTTTCATGCACCCATGCTGTCTGGGCCTAGTCCCTTCGTTGACCTGTATGTGATGTGTGATTGCACTCAAGATGATCTGCTCCATGACCTTCTCCAGCACTAAAAAAAGGCTGACAGGCTCATGATTCACTGGATCCTTCTTCCAACCCTTTTCGTAGATGTGAAATGTTCCACATTTGTGAATCTCCAGTCCACTGGGACCTCCTTGGTTAATCAGGACCTCTGGTAACTGAAGGAAAGAGCATCAGAGAGAAGTTCTGCTACTTGGTTCAGTACTTGCGGATGGGCCCCATAGACTTGTGTCTGTTTAAATGGTCTAAATGTTAAATGTTGAAGTGGATCACTTATGATTCCCTCTTGGACTGTGAGGGCTTCATTCTTCTCCCCGTCCCTGTCTTCCATCTCAGAGGGCTGGATACTCCCAGTGCAAACGATCTTGCTCCTAAAGATTGAGGCAAAGAAGCATTAAGTATCTCAATATTTTTCTCATCCTTTTTCACTATGTTTCTCCCTATATTCAGTAAAGGATGGTGGTTCATCTTAGCCAACTTTTTTAAGCTATGCATTTATAGATTTTTTTTGAATTGTGTTTTACAACAGTAGCCAGAAACGTCTATAAAGAGAACACAAAAAGCAGAACAATGAAAAATGAAGATCTGTTAATTTAGCAAGCTTGGGTTCAACCTGAGAGTCCTCTATTTCTATAACTCCTGTAAAATGCCCAGACATGTGGCAAGCATGTGACCTCTAACAGTCCCTGAAAAGAGCAGTGATCTCCTGCAGGTTCCCTGTCATAACTAATCTGTGAAATTACCTCTTATGGGGCTTGAGATGAATGTAAAATATCAATATTTAGGCACCTGAATTTAGATGTCCGAGTGTCACAGTTTAACCCCAGCTAGCAACCAAACTCCATGCAGCTGCTTGCTCTCTCTTGCACCAGCAGGATCAGGGAGAAAACTGGATGGGTATAAGCTGGAAAACTCATGAATTGTGTTAAAGACAATTTAATAGGGAAAGCAAAGGTCCTGCACACTTACCCGAATTAAAACAAGGAATTAATGCCTTGCTTTCCACGGGCAGACAGGTGTTCAGCCATCTCCTGGAGAGCCCCATCAAGTGGAATGGTTTCTTGGGATGACAAACACAACTCTGAACATCAACTCCCTCTTTCTTCTTCCTGCTATTTTATACACTAAGCATGGTGTCATATGATCTAGAATATCCCTTTGGTTAGTTGGGGTCACCTGTCCTGGCTGTGTATTCTCCCATCCTCCTAGGCACCCCCAGTTTCCATGATGGTGTGGCAGTCAAAAAACTGAAAAGGCCTTGTGTCTCTGTAAGTCCTGCTCAGCAATAACAAGTACTTCTCAAATAATTATCAATACTGTGTTCAGCACAAATCCAAAACACAGCCCCACACCAGCCAGTGTGTTTACCCCACCCAAAACCAGCATGCAGGAAAAACTGGTGCACATTCTGAGACCCTCATTCAAGGGGTGGATGTGTCCATTGAGACATAGTAGAGACTAGAATAATTAATCTCACTCTGAACTGAAATCAGGCACCTAAACATGGATAATTTGTGTTATTTCAGATATCCCAAGATACATTGTGTGGGGCTGCCTACATGACAAGCAAGTTTAATTTTGGATGCCTTAACCTGAACCCTTTTTCTTCAGGATAAATGGACACATAAAAGCATATATCAACCAAAGATTTTGTTGACAGAGTTTACCATTATTAAATACTTCTCCTGGTAAGATTTACACCAGAAAAAGGGAAATAATTAATGCTGAGGTAATTAAAAATGTAAACATAGATTCATTAATGGAGAAACACAGCAGCAGTAAAACGTTTGATTAAAAGTAGGTATGTAGGTATTAAGGCTCTTCAAACAGACCTGAATATTCTTCTCCATAATAATGTAATGTTTCTTAAGCATTACGGATATGAATATTTCTTTTCAAAGCTTTCACAAGCTTTATAATTATAGCATGGTAAGTCTGACCTATTTGTGACAGCAGCTATGGTGTGTTTGACTCAGGAAAATTTAATGCATTTGAGTTTGGTGTTGCTTTCATCAGAGGAAGTGGCAAATTCAGAACTCCAAAAGTGTGAATGTGTCTTCATACTTGTCAACCTCATTATTACTGTACTCAGGTATTTTTATAGACATGCAGAATTACCAATATTTAATCTAAGATGGGCAAATATGTGCCACAGGCTGCTTCGTGATTTCTGTCATTGAAATTCTCCATGATTTCATTGCAGACTTTTAGTGACAGAATCTGAAAAGCCGATAATATTACTCGATGCATTAAGTTAGGTATATATTTTAGAGGCTGGCTGAGAACTAAAATCTGAAGACTAATCATGCATTCCTTTAAATGCTGTTAATTTCAATACTGTGAATTTTTCATTTTATAAGGAATCTTTGTCCTTGCCTACAGACATTGCTAGGTATATCTCATACAGATTTCATTTGTTACACTATAATGCAGCAGTTAGTCTAATAATTATATTGGCAATATGAGTTTTGACAGTTTTGTTTTGTGGGGGTTTTTTTTTGTTTGTTTTGGTTTTTTTTTGTTTTTTAGGGTTTTTTTTGTTTGGTGGTTTATGGAATCATGATCAGATATCATTGTTTTACATCAATAGAAGTTGCAGGAACTTGAATACAGTGACTTAATTTCTCAATGCACCTTCTGTTTTATTTATTTCATTAATTTTAAAGGGACATAACTCCAGGATTATCATTAGAATGAATCCTTAGTAAATCCATTGTAAAATTTATCAATTTTTTTAAAACTGGAAAATCACATCTAGTTTGAAGTTATAAAATTAGAAAAGACATTATGTGTACTCTTGAACCTGATAACATTCTGTCTACCTCCACATCTTTTTGCAAACTTTACAGAATTTGGCCTGCAATTGTGAAAAGTGTCAACCCATTTTCAAAGCTGTTCCTGCCAGTGAATGAGTCAAACCTCCTGCTATGAATTTCATTAATCTCAGATGAGGATAAGAACCAAGACAGGTCCATCCTAACTCTCTGAACTGATCTATTGGTCTCATAGTACCTGACCCATGGTTTACTGGTTTACTTATGTACCAAGTAAGAGGTAAAAGATTATGTGAAAACAAAATAACTTTAATCCACAGATTTTATGTTATTCTGATCTGTGAGGCAAACTCTGATCCGGGCCTGGATCCTGTATTCAGTTCATTTAATGTTTGACATGCAACTGAAATGCTTACATTTGTAGCTTCTAGCCTTAGGCAACTTTTATTTACAATGGAGATAGGCACTTCCAAGGAGTGATTTGGATCTTAGGTGGTGAGATAGTGGGAGCAGAACATTAAAGTACTGTATCACTAACCCCTTAAGATAATCAATTTCATGTATTAATTTACAATTAAAATCTCTGCTTTGAAGTTGTTATCTCTAGTTATCTCCCAAGTATTTGAACACCAGGGAATTTAGCTGAAAATTATTTATGAAAATTCAACAATGCAGGATATCCAGGCACAATATTAAGGAAATGCAAATAAATTCCAAAGTAGGCAGCAAATAAATTACCACTAAAATACCAAGAAAATAAAACGCCAGCTCAAGAAGCATAATGCCACGAGCTGCAGCTGAACATAAGAATTCACAAGGAAGGAATACGTGATCTGTCCATAGTCACACCCTTATGGGCATGAGTAATCATCTGCCCAAATGTGGGAAGCAGCTGTAAAAGGTAATACCTTGAAGGAGAGGCTGCAGAAAACAATGTATTGAGAGAGAGGCTGGTCTACTTTCTGTGCTAGTTTTGTTGTTTGGTTGGGTTTTTTTCTGATTATCAACTACTGTGCCAAGTGTTAAATAGGACATCTCCGTTTGTTCATGTTCTTTGATTTACAGTTAGCTATTTATTCACACACACATTTAGTAACATAAATTATTTCCTATCAAAAACATAGAGTGTTTGTTTAATTTATATATGTGCTAGCTTTTACAAGTTTATAGGTAGAAAGGGGAAGAATATTTCAGAAATAGCTGGTTAATGAAACTTTTGGTTTAATTCAGGCTAGAGTGCCACCAGAAAATGTCATCTCCTTGGAGATCTTTTTCAGGAAAAAACAAGAGTTCTGCTTGCCCTATGCTTTTTAGTATCTTGTTACCATTTCTCTCATTCACTGTCTGGTAACTATGAGCTAACTAATGACCAAGTGGCAGAGTGAGCTCAAAGTGAGAGAAGTTTGTTTTTTCTGCAAAAGACTGACTGAGGAGTAGGACTCCCACCTAAAAGAAAAGTTCTGCATCTTTACTGAAGGTGTCTGAAGCTTCTGTCTCAATGTGTTTGCTAGAGTGGAGGCTTGCAATGTACAGAAAGACCAGATGTATACCTTTATGATAAGTTAGCCATGGTAGGACACTGCCCACCAGACAGATTGCCTACCAGTCTTTGCAAAATATTCCAGTGATTCTGACAATCAGGATGTCTCTGAAATGCTCAGCAATGACACCAGTGTGTTGCATGCTTGTGCAACCCAAATGCTTAAGACTAAACATATTATTTCCTTTGAATTAATGATTTACCATTGTGTACAAGTAGCAGTGAGTGACATAATTAGTTGTTCTATTTATTGGGAAAGGAAATTTTCCACCTTTCTTGAAATCAAGTTTGGTTTACAAATGGTGATGCAAAAGAAGTAGAAAGCAAGAACTGAAAAAAATGCGTTTGCACAGAACAGTTCTTTATACAAACATTATTCAGCAAGAAACACATTTGTTCTATAAATTAATAAATCATAGCTTGACGGTTCCTCCTCTGCCTCTTCTCTCATTATTATGAGATCCCATCATTATTCCACGTGGCCTTTGGTCCAAGCTTCTCCTGCTCCAACTCAAAATTGCTTGAATTGTTATCTATGTATGAACTCTATTTTTTTGCTCAGAAATAACTACATCAAATTAAGTTTGGCTAGAGTGAAGCCTTAAGAAATATGGTATATAAATTATGAATGGCATAAAAGGGCCATTATAAGTGCAGAAGAGCAGGGGAGATTGGTGGAGAGGCTCCCTGCCTCTGCATGGCTCAGTCGGAGTAACAAGATTCCTGTTCTGAGAATTCTGACATGTTTAGCTTCAGCTCAACTAAAGCAGTATTTAGCTTGTCACAGAGGTTAAATGAGTCTATGCTCAAGTAAGAATGAATGTGTAGACAGAAAACAGTTTGAAGCTGTATACTATCTTTACTCTGCAAATATGTATATCAAATAATTGTAACCTACAACTTATCTTTCCACCTTTTAAAAGTAATTTCTGTATATTTAAGATTATGTGATAACTTCAGAACATAAGGCAACTGTTTTGAACACAGCTCAGTGTTTTCAAAATTTATAAAATATAGACTAGACCTAGTAATTCCTCAAGGAAATGCTCAGGATCTAGAATATTTTACAAAAATACCTATGTTGTTATATGAATGTATTTTGACTTCTAGAATTATCAGAGTTAAAATATTTGCCCAAATCCCAAAATACTTGGTAAGAAAGAGGTCAGAAAGAAATGAATGTCAGAAGTTTGAGAGACTTTGCAGTGGTGGTAGCCTGTAGTCACACTTGTAAGCAAAGCATTTTTTCTACTAACAATGATTTTCATTCTGATACAAACTTACTTTCACTATCCCTAGGACTTGAGTTTTGTGATAATAAAATATTTAGGGACTTTAATCTTATTAAAATAAGCACTATTTGAGAATAACATATTTAGCGACAATCAAAGTTATATTAAGCCTCTTTGAAAAATATTTTTATAAAGATATTAACATCACACAAATAGTAAAGCAGCCTACTGAAACCTACTTGTGAATGTTGCAGAAGACCTTCCTTATTTGGCATTACACTGGCTTATTTCATTGTGCAGACTTTTGTTGTTTTGTTTTGCTTTGTGGGCATTGTTACTTTTTATCCTGAAAGTTTCAGTAGAAGTTAATATGCATACATTATTGTCTCATGCTTATTAGCCTATAGAAGTTGTACAAGGTTAGTAAGTTTAGCGCTTGGTATGGTAGCAGAGAGGTGAGTGCTACTACTTTCTTTTATCAGCAGAAGAAAAGCAGTAGACATGGGCCCATGAAGAAAATTAAGTGTGTCTAAATAAGTGGTTAAAATTGCAGAGCTTTCCACAAAAGACTGAAAGGTTCAGTTTGGCTAAGAATAAAACACATCTATTCACAATTTGCTGAGAAATAGAGTCTATTGCATTAATTTACATTAAAAAAATTGCAAATTCATGTGATGGTAGTATTTAATAGACCTTGTTTTGGTTAATTTGCAAATATTCACCTAAAGAGATGTACAAATATTACTGGATTTTTAAAATGAGTCTCACTTAGACTCACACATATATCTAGACTTGAGCACACAATGCCAGAAGCATCCAGACATCCTAAAATAAATATCACTGGAAAGGCACAGGAGAAAACTTCCAGAAGTCACCTACTACATTCAAAGTAGGGGAATAGATCTCTCATTTACCTGTGAAGGAAAATGCTAGACACCTAGTTCTTTTCATCACTCAAGTCTCACATATGCCTACTTTTGAGAAACTATGCAGAGCTTTTCACCTTAAAGAAAAAAAGGACAAAAATTTAAACCTTGTGGCAGCATCTTGCTTTTATCCTTTTCAAACACATCCTTGAGTAGTCATTTTCACCCAGTACTAGCATGACTCTCTCTGACATTTTTAAGAAAAAATAGTACAGAAAGTCCTGGGAGCAGAGCCCAGAAGAGAAGGACATTACTCTAATCATTTTACTGGAGTTAGCTTGTTTATTGCTGGTTCTGTTTGGTCCCATAAACTTTACTTTCTTGGCAGCAGAGTGACTTGATGTTAGCAGAAAATGTCTAATGTTCCCATTCTGAATTATGGTGATGCAGAGCTTTGGAGTAGCAATTTGGCTTGGAACATTCCTAGGATGGCTATGCTGAGAATACAGGTACACCATTTCCTTTGGAAGAGCTCTAATTACAAGTGGGAGAGGCAGCCTACATCATTATTGACTTTGGTTGTGCTTGGGATCTTTGGTACCTCTGAGGACTCCTGCAGAGCCTTGGCAGTTGTCCACCAACATTAAAATCACAACAGAACTCTAAATCAGAATAATATATCCAAGCAGACAACCCAGAATAGATATTTTTTACCATGAATAGTGGCTCAGAAAATTGTAATGGAAGCTGGAAGTAAGAACATTTCTCTTAGGAGGCAAGGTAGATCTCCACATGTCCCAAAAGGGACAGTCCTGATTTTTAAAAAGTTTTATTTTTTTGTCTCCAACTGTCACACCAGTTAAGCCCTAAATATGCCATTTGAGCCAATTCTCTACTTTATAAGGTCTGTTTCCACAAAGCAAAGTAGTTTTACCCAAGAATATGCAGCAATTTCCTATAGTTTAAGTATTATTCTGTAGTTAATTGGAATGAGAATACTCCTGGGTAGATTTCAGTTTGCTTTTATTATTGTAACACCAGCAATATGCAAGACCTTCATTCTCCACAGTTATACTCCGAGTGTATTCCCACTTTTCTGCATATCAGCGGGTGCAGTCATAAAATTCAACATATCAAAGATAAAGAGAAAACAAATTAATTGAATAATTGTTCATTTTTGCCTATGTTTAAGCACAGGAAGGACTGTATTTTAAAATAAAACCATTCTTGACATAATTTGCTAAATTAATTTTATCTTGTATTACTTTTTGTGACTTCATGTATTAGCAGAGTCAGTTAAAACCCTGTTTGATAACAATATTAGGGTTCAGAAATCATCATAATTTTGGTGTATCTTGATATGCATATAAACAAAACATTGCTTTAAATCACTTTTCTTAATTTTTCCATTTAGACTTCCTTCAAGTAATCTCCTGACTATATTATAAGTCAAAAGGCACAACAAACTGGGCCTTTGGGAGGAATAAGGATGTCATGAGAATTGTTCCAATTGTTTTGGATGGCAACTGGAAATCTCCCTATCTCACCAAAAATGGATCAGCTGTAATCTGCTACACAAACCATTTCCAGATTCCAAACCTAACTCAAAGAAAATCCTATACAGTAAAGTGACTGTAGAAAAGCAGAGTAAATTTCCATTGTTGAATCCACTGATCAGCTTTCAATGAAGGAAAACATCTCAAAATACTGCCTAGATAGAGAAGAGTGCTTTTCAGAAAAAGAACAAGAGAATTATTTAAATCTACTCAAAACAAGAAATGAAATAGCTAAAAAAATACTTGTTTACAATGGATCCATTTGCAGACACAAGTTACACTCCATAAAGAAATTCCAAAATAATTAGATTTAGAATGGTTTAATTTTTATTTTAGGTTTTCAAATCATCAACATAGTTGGATAAATATAAAAGAGTGTTTTAAACAGAAAATAGCTTACAAAATTACCACAATTAAGGGATGACTTCATATCAATCAATAGATCAGAAAATGAAGAGAAAGATTCTTCAAAAACAAATGCTAATTTCAACAACAATTCCCCACTGAATATTAAATAATAATATTTTAAAGTAATTAGGGATTTGTCACAGCACTATTAGGTCACCACAAATAAAATTATGTGAATTTATTGTGGTTTTTTGCGAGTAATGAGAGCAGCCAGGAAACAGAACAATCCATTGATTTAGATCTCATTATGCTGTAATGTGGTTTTTATGTTGAAACCCCAGGCCTTGATGGACAGTCATTAACAAGAATTTCTTTCCCTCTGCAGTGCTTGAGCTTTTTAGCACTTTATTTGTGTTTTTAAAAGCACAAAGAAGGAAAAAAGCCTTTCCAACAGATGGCACCTGACATATGCATTAAATGTAACAGGTGCACAAAAGCCCTGCTCGTCAGAACGAGCTTTTCTGTCCATTTAAGCATGGGCTGCATATGCACGTGTTTGTTTATCCCTCATCGAGGACAAGAAAGCCACCAAGATGTCAATTGCCTGTTGTTAGATTCATACAGGGACGTGTATGTTCTGAACACAGGACATTATCACAGTTGGACACAAAAGCCTGTTGTCAGTGATGCGAGAAAGAAAAACAAAGAAAATATGTTTATTTCATCGAAAAGATGAAAGTTTCCATGTGGTTAATGTGTGTTCTGTCTATTGCCAAACAAACTCAGAGAGCAAAACAAAGCTGTAATAAAAATGAAATATTTGGTGAAAACAGGTCAAAGATTATGATCTTTATTGAATTTTCTTTTTATTTCAGATTTTAGAGTCTGTATCAAAAGATTTCTGGAGTAGAGTCATATGAGTGCATTTCCATTTGCAATTTTTTTTAATTAAACACTCAGGCTGGTTGTAATTTATATTATAGAAGACTAATAACTCCTCTGGTATATAAGAAAACTGAACTCAGCATATCTTTATTTTCCATAAATTTTATGCTGCCCTTTCCTAAAGGAAGAACTTTGAAGGTAGACTGCTATAAAAAATTATTAAATTAATCTAAAAGTAAGATTTAATATAGGCAGCTGAGAAAATAAGAAGTTTGCGCAATGGATCACCTCTGGAATTTTTTTTGCCTGGCTCCTAAGGGACATAAAAATTTGTGAGTGTGCTGCGTTTCTCTATGGCACTTCCTGCCCAAATTTTTTGTCAGTGTCTTCACTGGTCCCAAATATATTTGATAGTGAAAACTAGGGTAATTTTCAAAAAGTCTCTGAAAATAAGTTTTTGAAGAGGTAGGAGTGAAGATCAAACTAATGACGTCCAAGAGTAAAAGTCTTTGGTGTGAGCTAGATGCCAGCAAAAGCCTTGGGTGAAAATGGTGCTTATAGAACCAGTTGTTCTTACCAACTGCTTTTTGCTTTCTTCACTGGCTGATGGTTTGGGGGTGGTATTGTGTTTGTTGTTGTTGTTGCTGCTGCTGTTGGTTTTTTGTTTTTTCTTTTTTTTTCCCGTACACTATATTAAAGGAAAAGAAAAAATACACGGAAAATTCTGCACAAGTATATCTTGACACATTTAGTCCTTTGTTGATTCTGAAAACACATATTATAAAGGCATGATATTTGTCAGGATATCAAATACTTTGTTTTTAAAGCATTATTAATTTAAGGTGAAAGTTCAGAAGGATTGGAAACTGGTTTGTTTAAAAATTTCCCGTGTCTAAGAGATACTCTACTAAAAAATGCCTATCATGGTATTGCTTGTATTCAATGGATACTCCACCTCTTCCTCTGACAACTTCCTTGTAGCTAATATTAGACAATAAATTGCCTGTTCAGAATGACCCAACATCTGCCAGTGGAGCCCATCTCTGAGGAAGGGTGAGTGCAGTCTCCTGGGATTCACAAAGAAGATAATTTTTGCTGGTGCTTGCTACCTTTGAAGAGTGATCAGGCAGGTGGGATATTCCTACAGAAAGAAATGGACCTACAACTTGATTGCACAAAAGGCAGATGGGGCAGACAATTGTCACAGCTCCAGGGTTTGCCAGGGGTTGATAATCCCCCCACTTTGAGCAGCCTGGATGCAGTGGGGCACCCACAACCAATGATGGTAGAGAGGGAGCCTGCCTGCCTGCCTGCCAGATTCACTCTGACCTCATGGCTTTAGCATTTATCTAGCAAGAAGAAATACTGAGATTTCATGTCCATCACCCTCCAAACATACATTTAACATACATTTCTAGCACAAAATTTCTTTAAAAGTCTTGTAAGCAAATTCCAGAATCTTGTTGCTTCCTCTCATTTTTTTCCACAAGAAATAGCTGTTTGATATGTAAATGCAGCAGACTTGCCTAATGGGTAGCTACCCATTTGGCCCATTCTAATGAGCAGCAAGTGGTGACTCTGCTGGACTTCTTGGCATTGCTTGGCTAGTTTCAACAGAATCACAAATGATTTGCTGTGCAACTACAGCCAGAAAGATGCAGACCTGCACACATGAAGTTAAACTAATTCACAAACAAAATTTTCAGTTTATGCAGTGATGGGGCAACAAGTCATGTTTTTGCTCTCCCTATTCCCACATTGTATTTAACATGTGTTCAAAACCCAGAAAAAAAATTATTTGGGTCCATTTATTAATAGAATTCTCTAATTCACTGGTACATTTTTTTTTAATTTGGGGTTTTTTGTTATTTTTTTCCCCTTTTTTATCTAAGCACTGTATTTTGTGTCTGTTACAGTTCTGGAGTGAATCTAAAATACATGCTGTTATACTAACTGTTAGTTCACTCTGGTTACATGATTAAATTCTTTTGTAAAAGATTTAAAATATGAAATACAGCAGATCTATCTGTTATCAACATATGCAGGCAATTTCCTTCCCACTGCATTTTCTCAAGTTTTAACTCTGTTATAGCCTTAAATAATATAAGAGGTGAAATGATTTCTATTATCACAGACAGCAGAAGGGTACTAGTATGATATCTTGCTATGAAATGACATACTATATTACAGAATTGTCATGTTTTTATATTCAGATTCAGTTACTGCCTGAGACTTCACACTTTTTCCCTTTCTTTCCAACTTTTCTTCAAAATAGATACCCTACAATGCAAATTGTGCTATGTATTTCAAATTCAGCATTTGTATCCTGTAGGTAATTGTGTGAGATTCACAGTGTGATAATTTCAAAGACAACTATGGAATGAGGTGAGACAAAGCTTTTAGATTGTTTTGCAAGAATGGTTGTCCACAGGAGGAAATAGTAATTTGAAAATACTTGTCTCTGAAACATGGTATAGCCCAGTTGCTAAATAAAGCAAGCATAATCTGATTCAAACAGATAACCTTTCTGAAAATTAACACTACTATTGCTTTCACTTCAAGTAAAATTTATAGAGCCTTCATACACTTTCACTGGGAGATTCCAATCCTTCCCTGCTCTCATGTAAATACATGAGATAATGTAGGCTTCAACAGGTAAAAATATAAAATATCTGGGCTAGGGTGATAATTTCAAAAATATATACAAATGAAACAGTCAATATTGTCATTAATTTTCCCCTGGAGATGTGAGACTATTCAGTATGAACATTTAACTGTATTCATGTCCTATATTTATATCATTGATTTACATGTGTGGGGCAGTGAATCCAAGCAGAAGCCATGAATACTTTCCTAGAGAAACCTGCTCCTGCAATAAACACTGGGAATTCTTTTATGCTTTGTTTCATCATCCAATGCTGATGATAACAATAACATTACTAAGGAATTTGTAGCAACAGGCCAAAGTTTGGATTTGTGTATGAAAGCAAATTTTGTTTCTTTGGGGGATGGCGTGATGGGAAAGAAAGTGCTATGGTAGGATTCAGGAAGAATTTTAGAGACATCCTCTAGAATGTCTCTAAAGGAGAGGTCTGATGACGACCCTTCAGACCAGACTTCTGACCCTTCTGTTTTCCACGCTTCTGAATTTGGTGACAGAGCCTGCCAGAGCACCTCTGTGCAGGGTCTGGCAGGCCCAGGACGCGGGAGTGGCTGAGGGCACTGGTGTCAGCCGTGTGCTCGGGGCTGTCCAGGAGGCAGTCATCGTGACAGAAGGGGAACGGACCGTAGCAGGTGCCCTGCTTACAGCAGCTGCATAAACTGAGCAAGCACAGTCCCAGAGCTGAATCTTTAACCCCATGTTGTGTGAGAGAAGTTTTTCTTCCAAGAGAAGTTTTTCTTCTTCCCACTTGTCAGTCAGTGGGAGAGAACAAGGACCCCCAAGGACACATTATGCACTGGCCTCAATGCCCCGTGAAGGTGACTGCCAGCCCAGGGAGCTGTGCCCTCACTTGCACTGAGGCTGTAAGCTTCCAGACAAGGGCCTTTCCATCCCTGCCTACAGCATGGAATTTTTGAGAAGGCTTCAACCCTTTCTCTTGTTGTCTGTTGTTCATTTCTCTCTTCTCTCAAGAGATCATGAAGACAGATATTATTTTTTTTTTATTTGTAAGTATTGGGAGGGGTTGTGCTGTGCCATCTCCTCTTCAAATCAATACTTTTCTCCCTATATGAAAGGTGAAAAAAAGGTGGTCCATAACTAGCAATCTCTTTTATAACAATTTATAGTATTTATTGTTTCTAGTATTGCAGGGAATATATTTTTTAAAATAAAAGTCAACACATACAATGAAGTGCATTAGATACTCATGAAATCTGCCTGAAAAAATAACTCTTTTCTTTCATATTCCCCTATGAAGAGTCACAGGTTTGTTCATGGTTTCATCCAGAAATAATATTCATGTTAATAATAAAAAGGGTTTTCCCCTTTTGTTTTTTGTTCAGTAGTTCAGTAGTTCTAGAAGTAGGAAATCTGATCTACAAATGGCACTTAGCTTTAATTTGTGTCAAGTGAGCAAAGGAACCTTGAAATGTATTAAGTTCTTCATTATGTGGGTGACTTTGGTTATGTTCTCATAAAACTAAAACAAAATACCTTTGGATCTTAGTAAATTAAAAAAATCACATTATAAGTCTGTTTCTTACTCAAATGCACAGCTATTATTTCACACTGTTGATAAATATCTCTTTAAGCAGTTGTTAAGCACAACTGTGATGAACTGTCAGGAGTTTAATCTTCATCTAATTCAATATATAATTTTTTTCTGGCACAATGGGAAGGAAATATGTTATCCAATCATAGCTGGTGTGTTTGTTGTCTAGGGCTTTGTCTCTGTTGGTTTTTTATGTTCTTCATTTTAGCCCACTATTTCAGTGATAACAGTACTTATAAAAGAGAACATATTAGAAAACAGCAAAGCAACAAGAGAAACAGCCCTATCTTGTTTGCAATCACAGTCTTTCTTGTACACTTAATAATATCAAATATATGAGAGAATAGACAGTTCTTTCCTTTAGTGTTACCACAGTCAGAGGAATGGCATTCATAAAATGAGCTTCAGCTCACTTTTCTGTTTTTATTCACAGAATCACAGAATGGGTAAGGTTGGAAGGCACCACAATGGGACATCTGGCCCAAACTCCCCTGCTTGAGCATCAAGTCAAGATAAAGTGAGCCCAGGAGCTGCCGTGGGTAGGGAGGACTGTTGGTGCAGGTTTATGACAGTGAGGTTGCTTAATGGAAAGATATGCTCAGTTTTTGCTATATAGACTCCATTGGTGCTTCATCACTTTCTTGACATATTTTGACAAATTTGACTTCTAAATGTAGTTCAAGTCTGCAAAAGCAGTTCTATAGAAATAGCATCATAATCTTCTGCATTTATTGTCTTTGAATTGATTCCAAGTTGAAAGTGCTTGTGTTAAGTGGGAGAAAAACAAGATTTTTTTTTTCAGATTTGAGTCTTCAAACTCAATCTGAACTTGTAAGTTAAGGCCACACAAAAAGATTATATCTTTTGTTGCAACCATCCCTTCATCTTAAAAAAATTTTATTCCCTTGGTCTCTCAGTGAGAACTGGGCAAAAAATTTGTGACTGCCCAGGTAATAAGTCACATCAGCTGTTTCAGAGGGGTTAATTTTTCAGGGCTGGAAAGAATGAAAGGTGTTAGACACTTGTTTTCTTAACTGAAGTGAGCAGAAGTGGCATGGTATGCACATGGGGAAAAAATATGTTTTCTACAGTTTCTGAACCGATCTGCTCTTTGAAGTACACAAGGGGTAAAAAAAGCTTTTGACAAATCCTGTGGTTATTTTTCACATGAAGTAGGATTTTTTTTGATGAGAGATTTGAGTCCTGAGCAGCTGCAATTAGAAGTAATCAAGGTTCATAATGCTCACAACTTGATTTTAAGTTGAAGTTTATTAGGGACCTAGCTGCTGGGGAAAAAAAAAAAAAAAAAAAAAAAAAAGAAACTGAAGAGTTATTATGACTGTTTAAAAAAAAAACCAAACCAAAACAAAATGTATGGAACTCAGTAACTAACAGAAAAACATGAAGATGCAGTGCATGTACACACCACAGGTCTATTACGTGGAGGTAGAGAATTAGATGTACTTTTAAACTGCATGATTTCTGAACTGTGCTATTAATTTGGGGATCAGCCTCATGACTTTTAATGTTTAAGACTGATACTATTCCTCCTGAGCACAGGAGAGAGGGCCAGGTTTTCGTGAGGCAATGAGGGTCCCCTGGAAAGCAAACCTGTGACTGAAACATCTTTTGGCACAGAGCCCTAGGCTGGAGCTGTTGCAAAATACAAAATAGGTAAAATTTTCTTAAGAAAGTACTTTTTAAAAATGTTTGATCTTTATACAATCTTGAGACTAATCAACAAGAAGGGAGATCTAATCTGTGAAACATATAGCAGCTAGTGAGCTCTGAGTGATGTTCATGTGTAAGAAAAACACATTACATGCTGTTAGAAATGCCTTGTTAATATTTAGGGCTGGACAGGTTTCAATGCTCTCAGACCTAGGGGGAGGTTAAAAAAGCTGTGAAGAAGGATAGTGGACACAAAAAGTGCAGAATTTATGGGCTACAAGTACATTTGGCAGAACTCCCAAGATATGAAAGAAACTAACAAAGCCAACTCGGCAATGGTGTTGAAATCAGTTCCAATGGGGTAAAAGGTAATTCTGGCAGGGGGAGATTGTGACTGCTGACTCATAGACTGTTGAGCCAGGATACCCACTGACCCAAAAGAAGAGAATGACAAAGCATGTGAACTAATTATCATGACAGGTGAGAGAATCATTAACCAATAGAAGACAGAATGCTAATTACTAAGAGAACTATGTAGTGTGTAACCACTAATTCCTTTGTTTGCTAAAATGTATAAATACCAAAAGGTTTTGATAGTTGTGTCCTTTATTTGTGGAATACCACCAAGCAGCCAGGCTTGTGCAACTCTGAAATAAATAATCAATGTCTCTATGGAGTGTGTAATTATCAGCTTGTTGCACACCAGATAATGAATCTGATTTTTGTGGACAGCAGAGACATTTCTATTTTATTGATGTGACTTGCCAGAAGCCACCAAAAAGGGTTCTAACACTCTAAACTGCTAGACTAATAAGGCAATTAATAAGGCAGAAAAAGTAATGCTATGAACTCAGAAAAATCAGATCTGTTAGATGACACACCCAAAAAAAGACTTAAAAACTTTTTCACAGACACTGTGATCTTTGTGTGCTGGTCTTTTCCTCATGCTTTCCTAACTGATATGTATCTGTAGCTTTCTGGACCAAAGTAAATCTTCACTGACCTTTTCAGCTTCCAGAAAACTCTTATCTTCCTTGCCTTGTTTGGTTTATGCTCCTCATGCCAGACATCTGCCACACTCGCTGGGGCAATTTCTCTGTGCTCAAGTTCCTTACTTTTGTCCAGGAAATTTTGCACTGCTAGAACAATGTAAACAGTAGTACTGCCTCCCAGCTGCTGGCCATACTCCCTTTAACGTATTTTTATTTCTTTGTAGGCCATTAATAGTTTAACTATATCTTGGAATATTTTGCAAGAAGCAATGGGGACATTTCAGATATGTTTTTTCCCCATGATAAAAAGTTAAAATATCTCCTGAAGGAATGCTCTCTTCCTGAGATGAATATTTTGAATACAAACCTCAGAAGCAGTCCCAAACAAACCATGGGTACATTTGAACACCTCTACAACTGTCCTTTCCTTTGTATACCTCATGATGTAGTATATCTAATTAGATAGTAAGTAAAAAGGGATATGTGTCAATACCTAATGTTTCAAGGCATCTATCATCACTAAAACAAAAAAATACATGTATTTATGTTTTTTGACATAAATTATTCTAATGTGACTTATCATACCGTAAATATGTAAATTATATGTGATTTGCAATAGTTGCTGTGAAAATGAAATGTAAGACCATTTTAGCATCCTATTATCAACATGGTAGATGACAATGAATATTAATCCTGAGTTCTATGAATTCTTTGCATTAGAAAGTATAAAGAAATAATTCCAAACTAGAACCTTTAGAAATATCTGAATTTTGTTTTCAGCATTGTTGTTGGCATGAAGGTATTTTTAAATAAATTCCATAATACATGGTCAATGAGAATACATTCTGTCTACTGCATAATAACCTATATTTTTTATGCAGTGGCTGTCAATATGTGATGAGACTCGTCTATAACTTTCAAATTTTCAGCTGCTTCCAAACTTTTTCAAACTTTAAATTCAGGTTTTTGTTGAGGGAACTTACAATGATGTTTGAAACTGAGAGATTGTTCTTTCCTTTAACACTTAAAGATTTCAAATGTAGTATTTCAAACTCCACTTTGCAAGCTAAAATTAAATGTAGTAAGTGACTAGTGACATTTTATGTTTGTGGCAGACATATTTGCAAGAACTATAAAAAATGTCTGTCATTTTGCAATAAAGCATTTGTGCTACAAGTCAGAATGCAAAATACTTCCCAACTTGAAAACTATCATATTTGTTACTCAATAACTATCTTTATATTTTTATTAGTATCATAATAGATAATTTTAGCTTGCACCAAAAATAAGCATTAAAATAAAAGAATATATATTTTAAGCTTCTGTTTAAAAAGCACATAAGTGAATAGGTCTTATAGATTTTAAATTTTTTTAATGCAAAGTAAAAATTATATTATATCCCATTGCTAGTTTAAAACAATTTTGTTTGTGGAGAGAATGTTATTGTAAATGTGTTTTAGAATTAAATACTTTTTAAGCAATTGCATTTTGGATGTCTTACTGTAGACACAACACATCCTAATTACTATTGCACTGCACCTTTGCACATTAATCCATGTTATTTCCTTTGGCTCTTTTTTTAAACAAATAATTTATTCAAGGATAGTAATAGAGCTATAATTGAGTCAGGAGACATAAACAGAATTGCTATTCATCTTTGTTATCCAATCTGTCAGCTGTTCTATCATCACTCCATTTTGATTTTGTCCTGCTTTTGTAGACTCACATCTGGTTAACACCTGAACATTGTGCTTCATGAAGTACAAATATTTTGATTCTGTTTTGCTGGACTGTGGCTTCAGCCTGTGTCTTTTTCATTTACACTATGTATTCAAAGTTTATAGAACTGCAGTAGGGACAAAAGTGAAACAAATTGATGCTAAGAATAAAACATGAGAGATTTTTTCCAAGTTACCTGTACTTGTGTCATAGTGGATAGACATCTGTCTAATATGAGCACTCAAAACTTCTAGCAATGGAAACTTCACAGGATTTGTTCCTTGGTTAATCAATCTTCTGAGTTGGAAATCTTTCTAAAAACTAATCTAAATCTCTCTTGTCACCAATTACTTCTTGACCTTGTCTCACTGATATGCAGACCAGACTACTGCTTAGTATTCAAAGCTTCTAATAGATTTGTTGAATGTCATTCTACAGCCCCTCACTTTTAGTTTGCAGAATAAGTAGAAAAAATGTATTCAAAATTTCCTTAGAAGTTGCATTTTTAGATTACCACTTGCTCCTCTTCGTCTGCCCTGGACCTCCACTCAAATTAATGCATCTGGAAGAGTGGTGCCCAAACATGGACATAGAATTTCAGCTACAGTCCTACCAATGCTAAATGGAAGAGAAGTTTATATTCTGCATCCTTAATATAAAATATATTCTGGTTTGTATGCCCTAGTTTAACTTTTACCCTTTTTGCAGTAACGCAGTGCTGTTGACACTAATTTTCATGGGGTAACCTGATATGTTTCTGTAGAAGATGGGCTTCATTTATTTTGCAGTCTTGCATTCACAGGGCTGATTGTTCTTTCTAAAGATAGAACTTGGCCCCTGTTCTGATACTGGGTTTTCATATCCTTTCTTTAGACCATTTGCACGCCTAATCCTGCTGTACATCAGCTCTCTGACAAGTTAATAGAATGTGTGTGGTAGATTACCAGAGTCTTGCACAGAAAGCAGGCCAATCTCCTCATTCCTACTGTGAACAGAGCAGTCCTCTTCCAAAAGCCAGACATGGCATTCTGAGAAACCTAATAAAGAATAGTGCTGCTAGAAGGTGAAGAATTCTCTTCCATTAAATACTATGTATCAATTGACATAGTAAGTCAAAAACAGTAATAAAAATTTTCTTCCCTAAACAGGTTCTCATTATTCAAAAGGAGTACTCCTTTGCAGAGGAGAAAAAGGAGAAAATAATTAATTCAGGAAAACGTCAGCAGTCTGTTATCCTTCAAATGACACCAAAAGGGAAGTTAGAAATAATGTGCAAACAATTCCACCTCAGGTCTCAGAGACTCTATCTGCAAAAAATTTTCTCTTTCAATTCATTTCCAGGCTACAGAAAGTAAGATGAGGAGATAGGAATATGGTGATTCTGGCAGGACATTTAGTTTTCATTCCATTCCCATTAACTCAGAAGGTGAAATCCCAGACTACTGGAGGGAAAGGGAGATCTGCAATAGATTTCTAAGAACCGAATAGCCTGGGCTCTAGTTGCAGGCAGTCAGTCCTGTGATATGCTGATCTCCTGAAAGGGCCCCTTCCCTGCCCCTGCTATACATTACAAATCAGTCAATGGGACTGATTGTAATTTGACAATATACATTGTCAAATCAGTCCCATTTGACAAGCTCAACAGAAAGGATTGTTTGTTTTGGGGCATTTTTAGTCTTCAGTACCTCAAATACAGGACTAGCACTTAATGTAACTAGTTACATGTTTTATTATATCATACTCATACACAAGTATGGAAACATAAATGAAATTCCTTCCTCAGACTGTGTAACCTAAAACCTCAGGCCTGTGAAGATCAAATATATATTTCCCTTCTTGGATCAAAGAGCCACTGAGATGATTGAGGCTGCTGACAAGGCTTAGCATTCAACACAGCTTTGTAAAATTTTGCAGGAGTGGGGCAAAAATGAGGGGGTTAAAATAACCAGGAGTAAAGACTTGATGGTAAAGACTTTATAAGGCTTTACGGGTAACAGGTTATGTACATGTCCTAAACTATAATGATCTGTTTCCAGCTCTTAAGAAGAGCAGGTTGCATTGTCCCCCTTCCTCTGGATATCAGCAGTACCATTTACTTGCCCCAGTACACAGAGGAGCTATCTGTGACAGGCAGAGGGGATGGGGAAGGCTCTGGTTTCACTTGCTGTCCTTTGTACATCCGCTCACCAAGAGTTGCCTCACCGTGTAGTTTTGACATTACTGTGTCTATATGTGCCACGTGTATCTTTTGGTCTTTGAGTGAAAAGTGAAGATGACAGACATGATGGTCCTTTCTTGAAACTGAGGCGGGGCGGGGGGTGGGGGGGAAGTGAGAAATTTTGAGCTGAAAGGCTTCCTTTAATGTGGTTTTGAACATTGTCAGAAGGTAGTTCATAATTTAAAAATTTATAGAAAATAAACCTTGAATGTAGGCTTCAAAATCCTTCAAAGACAAACACGATTTGAAAGAGATTTTAATGCTAAAATACATTTATATAAAGACTGAAGCATTCTGAATTCTTAGCCTTAAATTGTGGACAACAGAAAAGACAATTTTTTTCAAATATATTGTAGAACATATTACTTTTTAGTATTAACTTGATGTAGGAAAAAAATACAAGAGTGCTGGCATTTTTCAATAGCAAAAACTGCTATACTAAAATGTTATTTTCCCAAAGCTTAATTGTGAATTAAATGTCTAAGAAGAAACAGAGGTTAATGTTGATTTATTTTTTAATGTGTATAAAAACATACATTTTTCATATTCTACCTTTATTGTCCCAGGAAGAAAATATGCATGCAAAATTCAGATCTGTTTGGAAGGTAAATGCATTTGAAGTTCATTTTCTTATAATTTATTTTACACAGTTTGATGACTTAATGTCAAATTAAGCCTATGGAAGTCTTTAATGCTGTGAAACATCTCAAAAGTAATGAACTGTATCACAATTCCTAATGTGGTCCTGGCTGATTAAGAATGTTGACTCCTTGGCAATTTTGAAATGTCTGTTTAGTGAAAGATTCATGGTGTTGTGATATTTATCCTCACAGAAACATGATTTAGCTTAATAGAATTTATTGCATGTAGCTTTTATAGGTTAGATTTCAGAGTATTTGCTTCAGTTTAAGTGTGATTTAAGATCTAGTGTTAGTGGACTTGCTAGTCAGCGGTATAGGGTGATGGTATTAAAAGAACAACAGATGACATTTTGTACAGATTTTAATTTTGCTAGTCTTACGTTCTGTCACAGCAAGTGTAGAAAGCCACCTTTATTACAATCTTGCCCTGTATCAACTAACCTTTGATTTCTGAGTTATTCAAAATAGAATTGTCTGTTAATTTTTCAATGCAGAGAAAATGAATTGGTTTATTACTGCTTTCAACACACACTTCTAGTTACAGATGATACAGAAAAATAACACTTGAGTTACTGTTGAAACTGAGTTTAACAATGATGAGGATTTGTCCAGTACTAACATGAAAATAAGCAGCATACTCTTATATTCCCAGAAAGAAATAATTTTGCTTATAGGCCATGTACTGAATAAAATTGCATATGCAGTTAAACTCTGTGTGTGCTAAGAAATTACTTTTAAAATCTGAGAATTTCCACTCAAAAATCTAATTGCTTCCAAGCTCCCCAGATTGGGATTTCATCTATAGTGTGTTGCAAGAATAACTTCAGTGTGATTTCTCTCTACTCTTCACTAGATTTTTCTTTTCAATTCACAACTCTCCCACCACCTCTTTTCCAAAATCCCCACCAGATTGCTGTGAGATTTGTACATTATTTCAGTGCAGAACAGTGTGCCACTTGCACTGCTCTGGGAATGTAGTGCGTGCCTCCTGGAGCATGGACAAATTGTGCACTTTCCAGAAGTACTTTGTTTCAGGTTTTATTGCATTTACAAGCCTATTCAGCAAAGTGCTGGACTTTATCATCACGTAGGGCTGGTTTTTTCCTTCCTGTCTGTGTTTAGAGTTTTGCAAGCTCTCTAGTGAGACATGCCAGAACAAAATGATAAATTAAGTTGAAAGTTCTGAAGACTGAATGCTTTGCAGGGTTTTGAAAGTACCCCAAAACAGACAAAATGTGGATCCAATAATGAATATGTTTAAAAAGCTCATTAAAATCAGCTGCCATCCTGTGGAACTGTAAAGTGGCAAATATGTCTGTATTTTGAAACCATGTGGATTTCATCCAAGAGAGAACAGATCACTGAACCGTGTTTTGGAATCAGTTAAAATGGCTGAAATAAATGAAAGGGCTTATTATCACCTACCTGCTTGAAAATCCATGGTATAGTTATTTTACAGGTGGAACAAATACTAGTCATTGCATTTGCCTTAACACTAGAATTAGAGCATTTTCATAGAGAAACTGATTAATGTGAGGATCATTTGCTTTGAGATTGCAAAAATAGTTATTGGAAATAACCTGTATGTCTAAAATCTATCAACAAATTTAGTTTATTAAGAAAAGTGTATGTAATTTAACCTGTAACCAGGCAGTGTTAGACTAGTGTACACTGTCATAAAGCTCTTGCCAGCATCTTGTGATTTACCATCAATTTTTTACACAACATTACTATGATAATGATGGTGACTACTATTATTATTATTATTATTAAAATGTAAAATTAATAGAATTATGATTACAAATATTCTAATTATAATAAAATGCGGTAATATAGGACAACCTGTCAGTAGAAATCAAAATCTGTGTCTTACCTGCACCTGAAGAGAAGTCAAGTTGTTGAAACCTCTATGATCTATGACTGTCAAACAATTTTTCGTATTGTTGCAGATATGGTAAAGTAGAAAAGAGCCATAAGCATTCACACTTCAGCATACAATCAAACCCCTTAAATGAAAGAACTTGTGGAAAAATAGGTGTCTGGGAAAAGTTTACAGAATAATAGAGTCTTCATATTTTGGAAACATCCATGATTAACTGCTAATAAAGACAGGATACTGAGCTGAATAGATCACTGAGCTGACCAAGAATGAACATTTATGTATTACTATATTCCACTGTATTTTGCAATAATTGCCACATAATGGTGCTCAAGAAAGAAACCTAATGGAGTGACAGTGATAATATGAGCTTTCGGTTGTACTTCTAGTATCTTATAATATTCTTATATATGGCCTATATAGGCATATTCTTAAGCCTTGCATTAGTCTGATTTTAAAATTTAAACTAAGTTGGGGCTCTCATTTCCTCATTTGGATGCTTATAGCAAAAGAGAACAGTAACTGTGAAAGATGAATGCCTCAGGCAATGCATGTGCCAAATGTAATAGAAAGAATAAATTATTTTAATGCTTCTATTTGCTGGACAATCCAAGCATTGTAGGACATTCTCCTGATACTAGTGCAATCCTTCCTATTTATGGTAGGCAGTCTGAAACAGAAAGTGAAATGTACCTGTGTGTCATCTTCATAAGACATAATTTTGTGATATTGCAGTGAGTACTGCTGGAATGGAAAATAAAAAACTGAATTCAGAAGTCCCTTGACATTATTTTTCATTAGCTGTATTTCTACATAAAATCATTAAAATGGTTCATCAATGGGAAATGGGCACTCTTTTTCTGAAACAGAATATTGTAATATTAAAAGGCATATAAATTGTGTCAGAAGTTAACAACCAATTTGCCAGATGTCTGCAATGATAACACTTGATGAACAGGGAGTTCATCTCAGTGCTGTGATACCAATATTAGTATTAATATCAGGTTTAAAATTATGGGTAATTTGTATCTATTAGTCAAAAAGATGCATATTTTCTGAATTATTATCATCAGGTACAACTTTACTTTTAAATTATATAGTTTGAATAAAAACTCTAGAGAGCTGTTAAGGAACATAATTGAGCAGATATTTAGTCTAACATATAGGAAGCTTCTATACTGTTAAAATGTAAAGGTGTCACTCAATCACTATTAGTACTTCCACAGTGGGCTCCAGAAGGACCAAGTGGCATAACACAAACAGGTTGCCACAGAACTATACCAACAACATATCTGGTGTGAGATCAGGGCTACCATCTGCAAAACAAACAACTGAATCAAAAAAATGTTAAATTAAATATTTCCCAAACAGCCCACATCCTAGATTGCAACAAATGTACGAGAGAAAAAGACGAGATAGGACAAAAGGGAATGATTTTAAACTAAAAGAGGAGAGATGTAGATTAGTTCCTTATTCAGAGGCTGGTGAGGCACACAAACATTTTCCCCAGAGAAGCTGTGGATGCCTTGTCCCTGGAAGTGTTCAAGGCTGAGTTGGATGGTCCCTTGAGCCACATGCCCTCGTAGGTGGCATCCATGCCCATGGTGGGGGAAGATGTTAGAATTATAGGATTTTTAAGGCCCATTCCAACCCAAACTCTTCTGTGATTCTATGTATACATAACGGCTATAATAAAGACAGTGCTTGTTTAATATGACAAACACTGAGTGTGTTTTGGAAACAGTTCAAGGAATCAGTGAAAAATAAAGCAAACTCACAGTGAGGTGGTGGAGATAGCTAATGGTGCAAGAATGGGATTCAGGGATAGCCCAGGGCAAAGTAGCTGGGATGTTGTGCATTCCAAAAGTCTGAAAATCTGTACCCTACAATATGCTATAGCATCTCAGAGGAAGAACATTTTGTTCATTAGAAAGCAGATAGGGAATGGAAATGAAAAATCTTATGTCATGCTAAAGTGATCATTTTTTACAGAAACACTAATGAGCTGCATCATTGGACATTTCATTTGGTCCTCTTCAGTGAAAAGAGACATAGAGAAAATAAAGACATTTGAAAGTTAATGATCAGAATGCATTAAAACAATTAGGAACCTCTTAACAGAAATATTACCTGTAACCATCCCTTTCTCAAAACAGGCTCCCATGCATCAGTCTGTGGGGGAGTGATTTCACTGCAAAGCATGATTCCTCTCAAGCTGGGGTCAGTTTGCTCAGTATCAAGATCTCATTGGCTCTCCCACTGTAGCTACGTTTGTCCTTTGATGTTAGTATAAGACAAGAAATGCCAGTAAAACAAGTAAAATCTGATTATGCACCTTTTATTTTTTAACACATATCTGAGAACATCCAAGGAATGTGGAAAGAAATTGAAAATTCCTGTCCTGTTCGATGGATGACAGGATAAATTGGTAATAGGTCCTTCCTCTGCTAAAAGTGCCAGAGCAATATGCCAAAGCAGACCACATGCCATAGGCGATGCTCCTTTTATCCCATTTAATGCAGGATAGAATATACTTACTTGGCTCACTCTGCAAGAAACACAGCCTGTGTTGCATTATAAATTATGTTACTGAGAAATAACTGCAAAACCATGCTTGCGGACTTTTCACCAGGGAGATTAGAGTGGTTAACATCTGAAGAGGAAGACTTGGAAGCATACCTATAGAGTTATGCTGGCCACAGAACTGCTGAATGCTAGTCAGGGTTTCTGCAACATACTGCAGAAAATTGTCTGTAGAAAATAGTCTGTTTGACTGTCTGTCAGTATGCCACCATCACTAGCTATATTTTGGATTGTAATTCAGGACAAATATATATTCATAGCAATTCCTCCAATGGTTTTCATCCCTCTTACATTTTTCAGAGCATCTGCCTTGCTCTATAGTATTTAACACAGAACTACTCAGGCTTGAATCTATTCTACCTCTCTGCTCTTCCAGACTGAAAGAGCCTGAAGCTTTCCTTCCCCCCAAGGGGCTCATGAAGGCCTAAAGTATTGCTGTGGATGTCTGCTTAGTGCACAGGTCATTGCCTTTTCCCTCCAGGTAGCCTAAAGGAAACCTGCATGCACCTTGACATCCTGCAAATAAAGAGGGAGTGTTCACATTCTTCAACCCTTACTGGAAATCACTTTAGTAAGCACAATAGGGCAAGGACAAAAGAGCACTTGAAGGGGGCAAAGAAAAAAAACCCACAAAGAAACTCCTCACCAGAAATAAAAATGGTTTGTGTTCCTAGAGAAAGAAAAAGGATATCTTTTCATATGGGATTCTTCTAACTTTATTCCTTATCTCTTGGGTTGCTTGGGTTTGGTATTTTTTCCTTTCTCTCCCATGCCAAACAGGCTGTCTGTTAGTTACTGATTAAACTGCCTGTGTGTTTCTTGCCCTACCAAACTGCCATTGCTGTTATAATGGTCCACAGGTGAATAAGCTTCATTCCAATTTGTTTGCTAGATGTAGCATCAGCTGAGAAAACAATTCTGAGATTGCCTGCACTTTGCAAGGCCAGTCGATTGACTTCAGATGACAACTTCTTGGTGAACTGATTGCCTACAAGTGAGATGAGCAAAAGGGTCTAGCTCCCTGCTCTGTGGCTCCTTTCTAAATATTTCCCTGCTGATATTGAAGAGTTAGAAGCAACAACCTGTCACTTAGGAAGAAACACATGCTCTTGATTCACCTTCACCTCTTGATGAGGTAACACATCAACTGAACTCCCACAAAGAGTACAATTTTGAAGATCAGCAGGGAAAACAGACAAAAGTCAATATGAAAAGAAAGAGGGCTTTGTTTGCAAATTTTACTTTTGTTGGGAGACATTCACACAACTGACTGCATTGGACACAAAACATGGTTCATTTTCATGGAACAATGCAATGGATGAGGCTGGATGGGAGCTCTGGAGATCAATCCCTCAAATGAAAGATGAATCATTTAGAGCGGGGTGCTCAGAACAGGGTCTGGTCAGTGTTTGAATATCTCCAAGGCTGGAGATTCCACAACCTCTGTGAGAAATCTGTGTCAGTGTTCAACCATCATATGAGAGAAAGAAGTTCTTTTTATGTTTAAATGGTATTCCCCATATTTCAGTTTGTGACCATTGCCTCCTGTCAGTGGGTACAACTAGGAAGAGTCTGTCTGTGTATTATTTATTCAACCTTATCAGGATTTATACATATTGATATGATCCCTCTGAGCCTTCTCTTCTCCAGACTAAACAGTCCCAGTTCTCTCTGCATTTCCTTACAGGAGAAATGATCCCATCCCTTAGTCATCCTAAAGACCCTTGACTAGTGTTGTGTCTCTCCAGTAGGTCCATATTTCTCAAGTGCTGAGGAGCTCAGGTCTGAACCCAGTATTCCAGATGCATCTCACCAGAACTGATGAGAGTAGAGTGATCCCCTCCCTCAGTCTGCTGGCAATGTTTCCCTTAATGGGGTCCAGGAGGTTTGTTGTTTGCCTTGATTGACACTTAAGTGCACTGCTGGCTCATGGTCACCTTGGTGTTCACTAGGAATCCCAGAATTTTTTGTTCAAAGTTGCTTTCAAGCCTTCCTGTCCCCAGACTGTTCTGGTACTTGGAGTCATGTCTGTTCAGGTGCAGGACTCTGCACTTCTCGATGAATTTCATGAGGTTTCTGTCAGCCCATTTCTTTGGCCTTTTGAAGCCATTCTAGATGACAGCAGAACCCTTTGGTGTCAGTCATTCTTCTCAGTTTTGAAACACCTGCAAAATTGGTGAGGATGTACTCTGTCTCATCCTCCAAGTGATTAATTAAAGTGCTGAAAGGCATTTCCCCTAGTATTACCTCTTGAGGTACATTTTGTGTGAAGGAAATCAACTTAAAATCTGTAAAATCTTCAGTTAATCTGGTTTAAGTACAGACACTTGTATTATAAAATACTGTATGATTATAAAAATAATTATTTTTCTCTTCAATATAAAAAAAATTTCCTGTTCAATACTCTGTGTTTTACTGGAATTAAATTCTGGCCAGCTCTATTTGTTAGTAGAATGTTTGAATTTTTTCTTGGACAGGATGGAGGTGGAGGATGGGAAAAGAATAGCAATATGAGGTTTTGCAACCACACAGTTATTTTGAAAAGGATTTTATCTGAAGATTTTATGAAATTCTTTGTATCAGTTTAAAGTGATGAGCTATAGAAAAATGATAAAGAAACAAAGAATTGTCAAGAACTAAATCAAGGAGACAGTCTGAATAACTCAATTTTTTCTAAAAATATTTGCAGAATTGATTTTTATTACTGTCAGGCAGGAAAACAAATGTCAAAAATCTCAGCCATTGTGAAATAGAAGTTTCATTCCATTCAGGTCAGTTCTATATGGAGAAAAGAAATTTTGAAAAAGTTCCTGGATTACAGATCACCAATAAGTGATGGTGGGTATTACTTTACTCAAAAGAGGTTCCTTTATGAAGGCTAACAATAAAGAATTAAGATTAAGAGTGAAAAGTAGGGATGCAAACAAAACTGTCTTTATCTTAAGAGTCACAGTCTGTTGAAAGGGTCATTTTGATTTCATGTTACTCCTATTTCACGACAATCACCACCTCTTTAATCAAAATTGAACACTGCAGCAAGTCAAGTTTCATTTTTATTGCTCCATGTAAATATATTGAAAAATTGTAAGTATAAACAATTGTAAGACAGAACCACCCATACAAACCCTGTTTTGTTTCTGCTCTGAAGACAGGCTATCATTAAGTCATAATTTGTGGTAATCATCTTTTACATTTAGTGCCGATTTTTGCAAGATACTTGAAATAACTTGTGGAAGCTACTGCTCAGCAGTTTTCACAGGCAATCATTCTAACATAAATCACTAGGTTAAAATAAATTTTCAGAAGCAGGGGGGTAATTAGAGTGGCACTATTTTTAAACTGGTGATAGCTAAGAATTGTTGTATCTAAGACATGTAGATAGGTCCAGATATTTTGGATGTGTGAAGTACACATATCCAAGTACACACTGGAGTACACTACACTAGTACACTACAAAGGTGAGCCATGAAGCAACAGCCAAAAGTGTGATCTCACCTTGAGGCTACTTTTGACTGATACATTTAAAAACTAAGGACTAAGTTTTTCACCATCCAATGAAATTTCCAGGAAACATGTTGAACTGTTAGCTGCAGACTTTTTCATTTAGCTGTACAACAGTACAATATGCCAAATACTAGAGTTTTACTCTCATTGCACTGAAGTAAACTTTTTCAGAGTTTTAGCAAACAACCTATATGTTTGTCAGTTCTGACCTTTAGGAACCTTGATGGTACAACAGTGCAATACTGTTAAATAAGTAAGTTTTTAAGCCTAGTTTTGTAATGACTTTACAGTGCATATTTCCCACAAATCTAAGAATAAAACTTCTAATTTTAGTGAAGATTTGTGACATTGAGCTTCTAGCGTTTTTTGAGAATCATTATTTTAGTTCAGTACCACGTTTGTCAAAGGCATGATATTTCAAAACATATTTGCAGAGATGAGAGTCAATATTTTCCTCCTCATGGCATCTATTCCATCCATGCAAAGAAATAGTGTAACATTTCACAGCTGAAAGAGAAGCAATACACCTAATAGAAAATAAACAACTTAATGTGCTGTGCAGTGCAATTTTCATTGTTAAGTGTGAAATCTTGCATAATCTAAGAGATTGGAGGGAAGCATGAGTAATGTCAAAATGAATGGGACCCAAGACTTTTAAAGACAAATGCCTCTGCCTGAATCACTATATTCCAAATTAAATATTCAAATCAAATTCACTCTAAGGGCACAATGAACTTTTTCTTTCTTTTTCTTTCTTAGGGAATTTTAAGCTTTTTTAAAAAAAGTTTTTGAAGCCTTCTCAGAATCACTGCTCACCTAGGATAGAAAAAAAGCAGGAATATGAGCAAACTCTCAAACCTATAATAAATGGATGCAGTTAGCTGTGAACGCATCTACAAAAATGTTTTGTTGTTTCTAATGATGGGACACATTCAGCACATTTCTTTATCTTCTATTTTGAGGTGTATCTGGCTCATGAAAACAATTATCACAATAGCACTCACAGATGAAAAAGGTAGATAAAAAAAAGATAAAATATCTATGCCTCAGCTACTAAAGTATATTCAGGATCAATGATTTTTATTGTGTGGGTAGCTATCTTTTAGGATTTGACTCTGAGATACAGATTTCTTCCATATTAATCCCTACAAAACTTTTGGATGTTAAAGGCTTTTGGCTACTGCTGACCTAAAAAGATATAATATACTTTGCAGAAAGAAACATCTCTCCAGGTATGCTGTCTTGACATAAGACAATTTGTTGTCCCAAACACAAAAGAGTGTTAGAGGTGGAAATGGCATGAAAATGTGACCTCCCATGACACTCATCAGAAGCCCTTGGTAGCTTTGAAAATCAGCAGACACAAAGACAGCTATGTCTAAGGTACCTTAAAGGAGATGTCCATAATTTAACCCCCAATTGTTTATCTGTGATTTTTCACAGCTCATCACCTGCACTAGTCCAAACAAGCTGTGCATAAATAAATCATCACAGCCAGCATTCACCAGTGGCAAAACTGATTCTCTTTTTAAAAAAGCCTGTGTACTGATAAAACTCAATGATGGCAATTAGACAGTTGTTATTTGTCAATGCAGACTGAGCAGTTATAATTGTTTTGTTGCTGTTTTCTCAATTTTTTTCCTATGCAATAATTTTGGAAACTGCGTGGGGAAATGTTTTTTTTGGAGACTTGAAAACACTGTTACAGAAGAAAGCATCTTGAATTTATTCTATTGGTGACAGCAAGAAAAAGATGGCTTGCTTCCAAACAATTTGCCAAACATAAGATGTTTCTTTTGTCCCATATTATTCTTTTCCTCCTCTTCTTTTTGTAATCACAGCACTTCAACCCTGCAGACTCCTCTACCTAATGTTATTGGATGATCTTTGTCAGGAATGCTCTATGAGATAAGATTCTGTGAGCCTGACATTTGCTCAAAAGCTCAGGCATGCTTTTCTAAAAATACTGTTCTACTTTTTAGATGTCTTACATTTTTTGTTCAATTGTTCTTAGACTCATCCTGAGGAATCCATGGTTCCCCCAAACACTGATGAACAATTTTCATATTCCTCTCAGAAAAATTGTGCTTGGTGGCACAGACTTGTTATGTAAATTTAGACACATGTGAGGTTATATAAAGTGAGGTATGGGCATATGTTTGCAGGACTGGAGCTCTGATTTGTGCTAGAGGCATGATATGACTAAGATTTAAAATGTGGACAGTTTTAATTACACAAAAATCTAGTGCTTATTAGGGTAAAGAATGTTGTTTTCTACTAGTCATGTATGTGAAACTTACATACTTTTAAGTGTAGTAAACTAGCATTGGGAAAAGCCATGATTGTTCCTTTTTTGTCCTAACTAAAAGTAAACTTTGGATTACATTCATAAGAGCAGAAAATCACATGCCCATGCATATCAATATAAAACAACCATCTAAGATGGGCATAAATTAAAAATAATTTTGTTTCTTATGAAATAAAATCATAATACCTTGAGTGATTTTTTTGGTTATTACATATTTTTGTTTTATAAATATTCCATCAAAATAGTAATCAAATAAAGTATTTGTTAATTTTTTTCACATATACTTTTTTCTACTATTTCCATGATGATGGGCAGCAGTATTTTAGATTTTGGTATATTGATCCATTTTTTCCTTTTATTTACCTTCCTTACTTCATCATAACTGCAGGTTTTGGGGGAATGTTATTTTATGTGGAGTTGAGGTTTTTCCTCCACCAATAAGTTGTGCACAACACAGAGAGCACAGGGAGGTCATGCTAAGTCATGACTCACAGGGCTGTCTCTCCTAACACTTTTACGAGGGAAAAGCATGTTTTTTTCATGGTTCAAAACTTCAGCTTATCTTTGGAAAATCTAAGTTCTCTAGATCAAGACCTTGTTAGTGTCCACAACATGCTTCCATAAAGTGATTAGAGGCATATTCTTGTTGTTAATAACAATTTTTTCTTGGTAAAAATACTTGCAGTGGGACTGGATTGAAGGCTGTAGCCAAACTGCTTGTAATTGAAAATCTGCACTTAGTGCCCTTTGGGTTTAAAGAGGGGATGGGTTCAGCCTGTTTTGATTTACATTCTACTTGGGAAAGCTGCAAAGACAGGAAGGAAACAATAATTTAAAACTAAGGTGACACCAACAAGAGAGAGAGAAGAAGAAAAATGTTCACACAAGCACTGTGAAAAGATGAAAAAGGAGAATAGAGTACTTAAAAATGTGCATATCACAACAATTTTCTTTGTTGTTTGTAGCTTTCCTTTTATCTTTTTGAAGATATCTTTTCCATTTTCTCCCATTGCAACCCCTGATAGTATACAGCAAAAGCTGCTGCAGACACCTCTCATGGCTAATATGGCTTGATTAACAAATGGATTGCAAGCCGATACCAAGATCCATCTGCATGTCAAAGCATCAGGCATAAGGTATTTGGTATGACTTGTGGTGGACTGTGATGGGACCCTAACAATTCTCATGCAATGTATCTTCCCAGTAGCAGAATTTTGCAGAAGTTAATGCGTAATATAGCCATATGTTGTGTCTCACTGAATCAAGATAAATTGGAATGCAACATGCGGCAATCACAGTTTTACATTATGGAGATGCAATATAGATAAAATTGCTACCAGTTTACACTTAAGCATGAAGTGTAGATATGCAAAGTTAGGTTATACTGTGAGGACAGGACAGACATTCATCAGCTTCAGAGATTTGAGATTTTAATGCCTTGTCTATTTCTTCTCCTGAGAACAAAAATAATTTACTATACTTGGTTTTTAAGCTTCCTGAATTTTATGGAATCAAATTATGGACTGTGTTACTAATTCTTCCAAAAATATCTTCCAGCTCTGTTCTGTCAACTCTGATTTCAAATGCATCAAAAATCCTAGGTACTAAAACAATCATTCAAATACAACCCTTAGAGCCAGGAAAAAATTAATTTTTTTGAATCATTAGGTTGCTCCTCTGTTGATTAATCAGTACAGTTTGACTGAAACTGTCAGAGTGACTCCAATTTCCCTGACATACATAAGCAAGGTCCTTGCTGTTAATTGCTTATTTAAAGTAATTTTAAGTAATTTTGGACATGCTTTTTTATCTTAGAATTCCTTCCCTGTACAGGTTTTATTGGCATTGACTTCTTACTGAATACAGGTGTTCTTAGAAATCCCTGCATTATATGGTGGACCCAAAAAGTCCTTACTATGAACTGTTCTGCCTTCTGTATCCTCTCCTATTGTTCTCCTGCAATGCATATTTACTTAAGAAGGAAAACCACAGAGGAACATTTAACTGAATTTAACTGGATCATCATAACAATCATGTGCCTCAGCCGAATAACTGACTTTATTGTCTTATTGCCTTTTTCATATACTTTGTTTAGCATTTCTGTCATCTGTACCTACCCATTTGTTTCTTGCCATTGGGCTCAAATTATCATGAAAATCAATGTTTCAAATATTTTATTTGACTTTAACATGTCAGCATTTCACATTTGAGATTAAAGTGAAATACCTGCAAACACCTTTAATTTATGAGTTTATTTACTTATATGAGTAATCTTGTTGGGTTCAAAAGAATCAAACTGTGTTATCAGTCCTTTAATTTTAAAGTAAAGACTAGCTATAACAAAGACTTTTTTTTCAGTGAGGATGGTAGAACACTGGAACAGTTTGCCCAGGCATGGTAGATATTCCATCCCTGGAAACATTCAAGATTAGGCTGGATGGGGCTCTGAGCAGCCTTATCCAGGTGAAGATGTCCCTGGTCATTGCAGGGGATTAGAATAGGGCGCCTTTAAAGGTACCTTCCAAAACATTTTTGGATTCCATGATTCCACGGTCTTAATTTATCCTCATGCACGAACTTTTGCAGATAGTTTGCCAGAGATTGTATGCTATTTCTAAACATGGATAAAATTTCTGTAGTGTTAAGACAATGCACTAATTCTGTAATAACAGCCACCATAACACATAGAGGTTTAAGGAGTACAGAGTGGAAAAAAATGAGCTGGATAGTTCATAAATAATTCTTACATTTCTGTGCAAATGCTGTTCACCTACAGCATTTGAAAAAGTGCTTGTGAATTTGCTTATGCCATGAAGTATCTTCCACTCAGAAACTAACCTGACAAAGAGATATCAAAAATGTCAAAAGCTTATGAATGTCACTGAACCTTCAATTCCATATTTGCACATTTCTTTTTTCCCTATCCTCTATTAAGTGCATGAGCCATAAGAAACACTTATTGCAGCTAAAGTGGAAAACAAACCAACAAAAAAGGAACCTCATGCTCCAGAGGGCAAAACCATGTGCAGTATTCACTCAAATTTGGACAAGTGAGACATGTATATGTGATGAAGGACTGCCATAGGGCAGATTTACCTCCTTACTACCCATTCTGTCACTGCTCTGAAATACTTTTGCAATGATGGCATAAAAACTGCAGCCATGTAGCACACAGCATCTGAACTACTCTGCCTCTGGGTTAGGGCATACCAATCAGCAACCTGGTTACTGTTTTTCAATGTTTTAAACAAACCAAAGGGGAATTCTAACATACTCATTTCAATAAAAGGTCATGCCCTCAGAAGACGTATAAATTTGATGGAGTTGTTCTGGCATAGGTTATCTGAGGCTTTAGATCATTATTTCTAAAATATTAGAGCAGAGCCTGAACTAGTGTAAATCAGTGCAACTCCACTGACTTCAGCAGAATCACTCCAGTTTGAGTTGGCTGAGTGTTGGCTGTTGTGTTGGTCTTTATGTAAATACAGAGCACTTAATTGATTTCTGTATTTCACTGGTTTTCCATGTGGAGTTAATTTGTTTTAAACTAAAGCTGCTCTGTTACAAAGGTAGAGCAGCAGGAAGTGATGAATTAGGCCCCAACTACCCAAGGGGGAATCTGATCAGCTCATCAGAGAAAGTCTTTTCTTGTATGAGTGTTCATTGTGGTCCTCTCCCTATGGCTGAGAGTGAAGTGTTCTGTGACACCAGCACAGACTGAGCATGAACTGCCTTGATCAGTTCCTGTGCAGGTGGGATTGAAAACATGGGTGCCATGCTGCCCTTATGTTGTTCCCTGAGGCTTTCCTTGGGAAAGCACCTGGTCTAGAAATTCCCACCAGCACCTGCATTGCAGGCTGCTGGCATGCTCATGGAAAACTTTAGTTATGCTTGCTTCCAGGAGAAACAAGCTCTGAAGAATGACTCTGATCCACAAACCAAATATTGCACATATTTCCTCCTCTTTTTCTGTTCCATGTGCAATCCTTGCATATATAGAGCACAGAACTCCATAAAAAGTATGTGCCAGCATTCTCTGTTGCTCCTATAACTTATTCCAAAATTTAGTCAAGGTGAAAGTCCCAGTTGCTTCAGCTCCCCACCAGTCACAGTCTGGGATGAAATTTTCTCTGAAATTCCCAGGGCTTTGGATCAAGGATCAGGGGCACTGAACCTGTATCCATACTTCTGTAGGCTACAGTGTTATGGATGCACATCACTTACTTGCCTGGTGGGATCATGGGTTTATTCCAACGCACATGTCAGCTATTTCCAAGAAGTGAAAGGCTACTTTGATTGTACTGTCAGGAGCTTCCATCGGTCTGGCAGGGACACCTGACCTTGATCTGGAATTTGGTAGTACTGTCTCCCAGGAGCTTGGAAAAAGATGTTCTACAAATCATTGCACAGCAGACTGAAATTCACAAGCAAATGATTGCTGTAATTGGAGGGTTTGTGCAGCTGAACAACATTTGTACAACCTGATATATATCCTTGGGAAATACTATAGAGATGTAATGCACCCAGGAGGCATGCTTTCTGGTCTACCATGAACATGGTAAATCTATGTGTAAGAGGCAATATTCCTCATTACTCTCAATGTTTTATTAACAAAATAAAATAAAGAACAACAGGCTGCTTTTTGCAAATTTGGTATCTTTCTATTTGTAGAAAATGAGCTGTACATCACTGATCACCCAGAGTGGGATCTCCATTCATGTTGTGGTGAAATGGGAATTTACGACTGCATGACTACAAGTTGCTATAAATTGTATCTTTCAATATGTGCATGCAATATTTTTTCAAGCTGAGAGACTACAGAAGACTGATCAGTCCAGAGGACCTTTGATTGGGTGTGATGAATTTAGATATGACCCTTATAGCTCTGGAGGATCCATGAGTGAGTCACTGGGACATGACATTCCCCCTGGCATTATGGGGTATATGAATTGCCTAAGCTCATCTACCCCAAGTAAGGTTGTTGCTGTTGCTTGTCATCTACATTATTAGAGGTATTTTTTCAGTGAGAACATTTCTGCTGCATCCCCACTGGACTTCACTAATGGCAGCCAGAAGTATGATTAAAAGGAAAGAAAGTATTGTTGAGACACCATCTGGCACCAGGGATATTTTCGGAGGCACTGTGACCAAAAAGTATGGATAAAACCAATCTTTTTTTAGTGCAGTGCCCACTTGTCCCTTGCTGAGCCATTTCCCTCCTCGTCCATTGCTGTCATTGCAAGACAGGCTGAAAGGCCACAGACACACCTTCCTCCAGCCTTGCTGATCCAGAGCTGCCACTTGAAGCTGTGCTATCACTGACAACCAGAATCACAGCAGTTTTCAGGAGACTTAAATTGATAATGATCAGAATCCAGCTCACGATAAGGAGTTACAAGGCAAGGTTTTTGTCGCTCCTGCGACCCATCTGTGTTTGTACAAGGTGAGCTGAACTGCAGTTCAGCGCAGCCAAGTGAAAGACATGGCTTAGATAGTAATGCTGTTGTTGCTTATTTAGAGAAGGCTGTTTTATTTATTTTAATTGATTTTTAGGTACATTTAATACTTGGAAAAAATGTCTTCTGCAGAGTATTAAATATTGTTTACTTTATGATATGTGATGTTTGTGCTTTAATCTGTACTCAAAATTACGCCTCTCTATCGATTAAAGGCCCCATCTGTCACTCACTCTGCTCTGAAAATCCCATTGATTTCAAAGGGATTTGGTGAAGAAGAATGATAGTTCTACAAACCCATTTTCAAGGGTTAGTGAAAGTTAGATAAAGCTGGATGTTGTGTGATTTCTAGTAGAAATTATGTGATTCTTATTGTTCTGACTGAATAAAATAAAGTATGAAATTAAACTGACAATGAAAATAAGGGGAATAGTGTCTATCTGTGACCCAGTAACTAAAGCAAAGAGTCCTTTATAGTCACCTGTTAACCTGTTAGGGCATATGTACTTGGTCCAGGTACTTGTCCTGTGCCATAGGAGCCTTAGGCTGAATATTTGATTCGCTAATTCAGGGTGACAGTGCAGGGAACCAGTAAGTGCAAAAATCTCAAATCAATCTCAATCATCTTCAATGATACTTGCACTTGCTTAGTTTTTCCTCTCCACTCTTGGATTAAAAGATTTATTGCCAGGACATTATATTTTTGCTGCAATTTTTAAGTTAACAGAACAGACTAAAAAAATTTAGTCTGTAAAAAATTTTTTTCATGGAAAAATCCCCTCAAAGTTTCATTAGCAAAAATAAAAGCAGACTTCACAGGTACAATTGCAACACATCTCACTATGGCATTTTTAATAGCTTTTTCTAACAGAGCATCTTTCTAATTTGATTTTTTTTTCTGGCAAGAAAATAATCTTGACTTAAATATATGTTCATCCTGAAGATTCTCCTCCTACCTACCAGCCAAGGGATAAGAAAATGTTTTATAAAGAAATGCATCTGGCATTGATTGGCATTAGATTGTTTTTTTAGCTGGTGGTAATATGATGACAAACCTTTTAGAGAAATGATGACTGAACATTCACTTTTAGTATGGAACATAAATAGCAAACCCAATGTACTTTTGAAAAAATATTTTGGAAAGATAACACCAGTCAAAAATGTTAAATACCTGTTTTGCTTTTCTTTGCTTAGTCATGCATTTATTGAACACTTGCTATAGCATTTTATCTAAAATTAGGTCCACAGTAATTTAGGCAGGCATATATTAAGTGAGAGACTCTGTAGAAGACCTTAAATCATAGTGACAGCCACTAGAATTTACTTACATGAAAAACATTTCTGAACAATTTTAGGCCTTATAATGGAGCTTTTTAAAGGATTACAAACCCACCACTTTGTATACGGGTATTTGAATGGTCCTTACTGTGAGGAAGTAGCAGTGTATAAAAGCTGAAGACCCTCCATAGATCCAGCTTTGTACATAGTACTCTTGCTTGTACTTTAACTAAACCTGAGCTTGTCAGCGGACAATTTATACTATTTGGAGTTTCCAATCTCTTCATCTCTTCAACTGTGAGTTCAGTACTACTGAAAAATAATTCAGTAATTAAGGACATGATCTACAGCTTGTTCTGTGCTTAGCTTAAAACTCTGAAATCATCAGGCTTTTCAGCACTTTCTATATACACTGGGAAAGGTGGGCTTCTCTGGAGTGACCTAAACAACCTCAGTTAGCAAGTACTGGTTGAATTCTGAATTCTGAAGGTGAAAGTTAGATTTTCAGTCTCTGTTTTAGCATCAAAATGCTCAAAGCCAGAATTTCAGGACTTCATATAGAGTAACTGAACAAATAAAAAGTTTTGCATTTGCTCTTACATCAGCCATTTTTGTCCATTCATGTCACCTTTTCTCTGCTTAATCTCTGTAGGAGGTGGTGTGTTGTGAAGACAAAATTCCTGGAGATGATAGCTGCACATCATGAGTGCTGGCAGGGTTTTATTGTTGTGATGCATCTCTTTACTTACATTTAGATGCAGCCTGACAATTATTTCAGGGATCTGAATTTCTGCTCTGTGTATTTTGACACCTATTTTGATTGTGTTTAATTATTTTATTTCAGTTACAATAAAATAATTATATTTAATTTAATTTTTTTATTTTATATTAATTACATAAAATTGCTATATTGAAAAAAATTAGAAAAAGACACTACTTATAGAGGAAAGAAATCCACACATATGACATGTATAGAGTGTACAAATAATATATAATACAATATGTACCTGTGTTTTCAGTCAGTCTTTGGGATGGTACCTTACATCTTTGAGATCTCTGATGTGCTGCACATATTGCAGGCTGTACAGAGCTGTTCTCATCCCTGCATTGATCTGTTTAGAACTTTCCTTTGGAAAACCTGTTCCTCAAGCTACTCTTCTGCCTGAACTTCTTCACATTGACTCTGTTTCTCACATTTTACTCTTGTATTTACTCTTTACTCTTGTACACTGGTGTTTAACCTTTTTAACAAAAGGTGGATCTTCATGAGGAAAAGGTCCACATTTTAGATGTTTGAGTTCATATTGTTGGATAGCTATGCCATTGCTGATTTAACCTATTGGTCTTCTCTGTTTGCTCTTTTCATTATGCTTAAAAGGAATTAACAATACTCTTTTAATAGTATTTACCTAAATTTTCTAAATAACATAAGGCTATTAAAAATTTAGATTCAAGAGGTACTGTCCTATAATTCATGAGGACCCAGTGCAGAACAAACTAGTAGAGCAGATATTTAAAAATCATTCAAGTTCTTTTGATAGCGTATATTTTTATGATTTGACTGTGTCTGTCTTGGACCTGGAAAAGTATACAAAAACTAATAAATCTTTGCCAATTTTTAAAACTTGTTTCTTAAATGTCCTTACTGTGCCTTGTGTCATATCTTGCAAATATTGATTTGTACATGAAATCAAATTTGTAATGGCAGTGTTTTTTTGTTCTTTATTCTTCAGCTAAATGGGAATCATAATCCAAAATCAATATGTATTTTCAAGCACAAAGAAAAAATGTCTATTTGAACTGTGGATGATTTATAAAGTTGACTTTTTCCTATATGCAATATGTATAATGTTTTTGAGCCTCATTCTGATGTGAATGCCATTTTTTGAAACTGTCAGTATTATAGTAGCATTTTATTTATATAACTTCTCAGCTTGCCAAGAATTTGTTGGTTTTTTTCCTTTTTGTAATGTATCAAAGCCTACTTGAAAGCGTGAATCCCTTAAGTGAGACCTCGAGCAATCTGCTCAGTTGTTATGTGATATTAGGTGATTATGGCATGTTCTGGGAAAATACAAATAATTTTATAGGGGAGCCTTATTTGGAAGTCAGAACTTTAATGTAGTATGTTTGCATGGGGAAGAAACCAAGAAAAAAAAAGTTGCTCTTAAGAACTCTGCATCTTCATAATACATTTAGGGTGGCATGTCAGAAGGCAAGAGAAAGCCATGTAGAAACAGCTAGCTGGGTTTATATACAGAGAAATTCAAAGGTATTTGTCCTGGGGTGACAGTCTGGCAAGGCCTTTGGAACATTCGCCTGGTCATCTAAGTTAGAAAGCAATAAAGAGGTAAAGCTCCCTGAGAGGAAGACTTTCCCAGGAGCCCAGCACACTGCAGAGGGCTAAGTCCAAGGTGAAACATTGTGTGAAATGCAGCACACCAGCCAGGACTCAGTCACTGTCCATCTGTGAGGAGTCCTGCAGCTCTGAGAGCACCATGATGCTCAGGCTGGAGCCAAAGTGGTGGCTGGTGGGGTTGTATTTATACAGCAGGTGTAGCAGTGGGGTGTGCTCTTGAACAGAAACTGCTACCCACCACTACAGTCATCCTGATTAGTAAATAAATTTTAAATTGGTAAGATGGGGTGCTGTAGCTCTGCCTTTGTGGCTACCCCACCCCTAAACTCTGTCATAACACCTTTACAATTCTGTAGTTCCACTTAGTCCTACATTGTCCTTTCTACTTTTCATCTCAGCCTTCTGCCTCTGCACTACAATCTCTCTCAGTGAGATTTAAGGTCTGATACACTTCCAGCCCTGCAAAGTGTGTTGCATCTCTGAAACAGTTCAAACTCTGTCTTTTCAAGATTTTGTTTTGTATTTATTTTCCCTCAATAGGGAGTATTCATCTTGTGACTTATATGAATGTTTCTTGCCCACACCTGTAAATAAGACTTTTAACTTTCAAATATTTTCTGCATTTTTAGATGTAACATTAAGCAAAGAAATGTGATGTTAAGCAACAAAAACATACGGAATGAATTCTCTCATTTTCAGAGTAACCAAAGGGTGTTGAAATATCCACCATTCTCATGTCTTCTTTTTTAAAAGTGATTTTTTTTCCTTAGGAAGTTTCAGATTTTATATGTCAAATTTTAGCTTTCTTTTAATATAATGTTCTTGTGAAAGGCTGTATTTTATTTCATTATGCTTCTTCTCTTGTCTTGATTAGGTTTTGTGTTGACATATTTTTAGTTTTTTTATGTGCTCTGGTAATTTCTATGATCTGAGACATATTTGCAAGAAATTTCCCCTACCCTAATCCCAATATTATAAGTTTATCTCTTTCTTATGCAGTCTGGCATTATCATATTCTTTTTCTAAATCTAGTCCAAGAAGTAAATCCAATGCTTTTGTTTTTCTTTGTTGTGCATTTCTTACAGTTTTTTACAGCCATCTGATACCTATCACATTCTAATCTGAGGTTAAGAATTTGTTGAACATTTCAGAAGAGTCTATTTGTCTTAATACTCTCAAATATGTACTACATGAATCTATTCTTGAATTAAAATGCTTGCTAAATTTCAGTAACATAATATGTTAACCAGCTTGGCCTTTCTCATTCAACTGTTGCTTTTTAAATTGAGCTCATATTCTGCAATGTTAAAATGAGAAAACCTGTGTTATCCCATTTTTCTTTTCAGTGTTTCCTCTTGGCTTCATAAAGACAAAATTATCTTGCTTGAACCTTTTCAGTCATCCACTATAGTCCTGGAGAGTTTCATCCTATTTAGACTGTAAAATTCATGCTCCACATTGTCCAATTATTCCTCTTCTCTTGCAATGTTTCTCAAGTCACTCTTTTTTAACCTTTACTCCTGAAACTATGCTGTAATTACAGACAGTGACTAGAGAGAACTCTGTCTTAGAAATTATGTACTCTGAGTACATATATGAGTATAATTGGTCAAATATTATGTGTCCCAAAAATGCCAAGGATTTCTCAAGCATCTAGATCTGATTTAATAACTTGGGTGAATTTTTAGAATATTGTCACAACCTTTTAAAGATATTTACACTGTTTACTAGCCAAATCCAATAAATGTCTAATGCAGTTACAGTTAATTGGTAGGAAATGATAACACGGGCTTACTGTTTTCTTTTAATGTTATATCTGCAGGCGGTGGTACAGCTGCCTCTTTTTAATACTACTCTGTTAAACTGACTGAGAAAACCCACAAAGTTCCAGAGAGACTTTATTTCAATCCCCTCCTTATTTAAGGAATTTCAGAACTTGTTCTTCTGGTGATGAGGAGAATCGTGGTAAGATCAGCCCCAATATCTGGGCCTCAGGAACATGTTAAGAGAGAAATCTGGAGTTCAGTTAGGACAAATGAAAAATCATATTCATCTTTCTCTACAGAACCATACTTCACCGAATAATATCAAGATAGCTTTATGATGTAAGAAATACTTATATGTATATATATTCATATTAGTATTAATGGACAAAAGAGTGAATGCAAAGCAAAAATTATGAGAAAGTGTAATTTTTGCAACCTATTATGGTAAGGAGCTGTTGCTTAAATTGATTCCAATGAAATTGTTTGACAAATATTTGCTGTTCATTGGAATGAATTTAATTTGAAGAAAATAACTCTAATGAGCACCTTTATCCTAACTACTTTGAAGGTAAGACTTTTCTTAACTACAAGCTTAAAACCAACCTAATTTAGATGTAGGGAGTAATTGGAAAAAAAAAAAATATTACCAACGTGGGTTAAATAGTTATCACAGAATTACGGAATGCATCAGGTTGGAAGAGACCACAGGGGGTCATCTGGTCTAACCTCCCTGTGCTCAAGCAAGGGCAAGGTCATACCAGAGCACATGGCACAGTATTGCATCCAGACAACCTCCCTGGGCAATCTGTTCCAGTGCTCAGCCACTCACACAGTAAAGAAGTCTCATACTCAGGTGGAACTTCCTGTGCTTCAGTTTCTGCCCATTGCCTCTTGTTCTATTCCTGGGCAGCAGTGAGAGGAGCCTGGAGATCTCCTCTTGACACATTGACTCCTCCCTTATACACATTCATGAGGTTTGCTGCCAGTTGTCTCTTCATGAGGTTATCATTTTTTTAATTCAAAACTCCCAAACAAAGATAATTCACATAAAGACAGATTCACAGTGCTGAAAGTACCAAAATATTCTTTCATACATCTTCCATGCAAGGAACTGTAACAATTATGCTATAATTGCTAGATAACTAAACATTTATGTGTATATAATTATATTGTAATTTTTAGCTACAGATGTATACAGAATGTGGAGTGATATTATATGCAATTATAGCATTTATTCTACAATTATCGCATAGATTTATATAGCCTGTGAACTGCCAGCATAGAAATTACCAAATCATATGGATGTTTAAAAAAAATAGGACATTTTGTAACAGTGAAAAATGGTAAAAGCAGTCTTTGAAATGAAAGTTGAATTTTATCTTAGCAAATTGTTTTTTCTCAAGAATTTGTTTTCTGAGAGTTTTGAAATACAGGTAGAAAGAATAGTAATGTAACAAGAGAGTCCATATAAAGAAATAACAAAATATATGCACATTGAGTTGTCAATATAGAAAGAATATGAGAACTGGACAGAGGAAGATCTACTAGGCAGTGCAAATTTTCCTCAGTGAGCACACAGTACATTTTAATCTAAATATATCTAAGGAAGTCTTTCTGTAGGCAAAAATTTTAAGTGCTCTATGGAAGAAGTTGAAAGATAAATATCTTTTTTCCTATCTTCAAATGAAGTATATTAATTTTATCCCTCATACAGCCCTATATCAGAGAGCACAGTAAGACTGATTTTGTGAGCATTGGTTTGTGAACTTCAAATTCTTGACTTAAAGAAAGTAAAATGATATAATCCTGGAAAAAACATATCCATCCAAGGAGAAGATTTGCAAAGTTGCATACTTTACTGGGGGGGATGGGGAGCCACTAATAGCAATATTAGCAGTTCTTTCTCTTTTTTGAAAATAAATGTGAGGGATCAGTACACAAAACTTTGCAGTCTTGTCATCATCAGCTTAACTAGTCATCCTCTGTAGGGAAGTGGTAATTCTCTACTGTAGAATTTTCTTTGTGGTTTCTTTCATTTCCTCTTGCTTGCTTGGTTTTCCCCCTGACCAAGTGTTGATGAAACCTAGGGGACTGAGCATAGCAAAAGCAATCTAACACTCCAGGCTTAATATTTCCTGCTAAGGGAAGTAAAGAATAAGGTTTCTCTGCTGTTTTGCTTTTTTATATGTTTTCACAGTCTGTTTTGCTTTCTCTCTCGCTGGTGGCATTCTCCTTATTGGGGTTTTCAAGGATCTTTTTCTGCTTGATAAAAGTAGAGAAGAAAATGACTTTCCTGAAAGTGGAAAAAAAAAGGGACAAAATTCTTGCAAGTTAGTCTCCAGAAAAGAAAGAATTTGTACCTACTTGACTCTTCAGCTCATGCTAGTCTCAGAAATTTGAAGCTTTAAGTATTACATACAGTGTAAACTGGAACTTTTCCTTTGGGAAAAGTCACAGTTGATTGAAAACAAGAGCATAATTTAAAATGCCAAAGTAAAGGCTTTTGCTTTCATTTTTAAATATATTTTTGAGTAAAGTGAATTTGATTTAAAAAAACTTTTTAAAAAATGTATTACAATTTTTATGTCTGCAGTCAGTTAAATTTGCATGGGCAAAATACATTGAAATGTCTTCCTTTGCCTTTATAAATTCAGTTTGAATGATAAAAAATAATGTGCTCCAGACTTAAAAATGACTAATATGAAGCAGTTTCAAATAAAAGTACAAAAGCCACCAAGGATAAACTAGGTTTGTTTCTAACTCTGACAGCTGGAAAATAAAGCATAGCGAATGTAAAATTTTTCAAAGACATAAATAAAAGAAAACAGACCTCTGGGCTGGTTAAAAGTAAGGAGCTACAATTCCTTAGCTAAACTCTCAATTTCAGCCTTTTATATACATTGTTCTTCCATTAGTTCTTCAAGTTCTCTTTGTTTTGTGAGAAGTTTTAATTGGTATGTAGTGTTTGTGCAGACAAGTTAGTGAGCAGTGTGGTCACTTCAAAAAATGATGGATGAAAGGACAGAGGGTAGGAACTGGGAGATATTAAATGGATAAATTGACAGGTTCTTCTCTACTTAGCAGTATTTACATTTAAAACAAAGGAGATTTTGTGATATTGGCAGCTGAGGTGAGGTGGTTTGTCCAAAGCCATATGCTAAATGCATTCTTTAATTCTGTGCTAGCTGGAAGAGTTCAGGGCTTTCTCTCTACTGTTTTCTTCTATCATCAAATGTAGAATAATGACCCTTGATTTAAATAGATAGCAGTTCTAGATTTAAAAGGATGCCAATCTGCTAAAAGGCAAAATTTTGAAGTATAATTAAACAATATCAGTCAAGAAAATCCTCCTCAGGAACAAGATATAAGTTAGAAGTAACAGATGACCTAAGATACTGTAACGATAGCTGCTTGTTTTCTCCTGGAAATCAATTTATGATTGGATTAGTGTCACAGTCATGCAGAGACAATTATATTATCAGTCTTATCAATGAGCCACATTCTTTATATTTTAATATATTACTTTAATTATTTTAAGAAAATGAAGCCTCTGTATTTCCCAGTTAGATTACTCACTTTATCTCTCATCAGTCTCTGCATCTCAGAAGATAAGGATAGAATAATGTAGTTACAATGATTATTTCTGAGACAGAGGGAGGGTGTAGTCAAAAAATAAGCATCTAATCTTCATAGCTATATCAGTTAAGATGGGTAAAACCCTTTCTCCTGTTTTTCCCATACTTAAAGGCTCAGTCTGGCTTTAAAACTGCTTCTGTTAAAAGTGAAATCATTCACTAGTCTGTGCTACTGTCTTGTCCTTAGAAAGCTTCACAGGCCTGCCTTTTGCTGCCTCCTTTGACTCTAGTCCATCATTTCAGGGGAGCTACATAGGCTGGTGAGGTCCAGGAGCCAAAAATACTCAGTATAAGACCAAAACATAAAGTTCTTCTCTCTGAGAAAATATACCTTGGATTTCAAGCAAAGGATAAATTTGACTGTACATGTGAGGGTATGCACAGGTACCTTAGGAAATGCCTACTGACAGACCAGTCCTCAATTTCCAATAAATCAGAACTCCACTTAAATCTTTAAAGCAAATCTTTCAGAGTACGGGCTGCTGGCATTTTCCCCTTATCTCTCCAAATTCAGATTTAGCTCTGATAAAAGATTCAGTGATGAGGATAAAAGGTAGAATTTTCATGCCATACAAATGTAGGCACAGCTGGCTGAAGGCATAAGGAATAATGTCTTCGAGGGTGGCAGTACAGCCACAGGCAGTCTCTTCACTATTTCTGAGAGTTCACTGGAAGTCATGCATATAACAAATACTGCCATTTGAAGAGGGGCTGTGTTTAGATTGTTGCAAGGGAAGTCAGGGATATCCCAAAAGCAATATAGTTTGCTCTGGCTGCTACCTGTGCCCCTTCATAGCCAGTACACTGGCCTTTGTAAAAGTCTTCCCTTTGCCTCTTGGCTTTCTATTGTGGACTTTGGACTCAGGCCCTCTCCTTTATCCTCAAAATAACAAGACCAAAGAGGTCTCAAGAGTCTCTAAGATTAGGTTTGAAAATCATGTGAATACAAAGATTAACACTCTGTGGATAAAACCCAAGATTTCTTCTTGTTTACAGAGATAGTTCAACAGCTCAAAAAAGATACTCAGACACAGCAAGGACCAGGGTAACTTTTGTTACATCATATTTTTATGTAGAAATCAGAGAAGAATTCAACCTCAACAAGGAACCCAAGGTCTTTATGTGAAATTTAAAAACTTCTCTGATGTTTTAGTGGCTGAATTTTTATACAATTCACAATCAGCAGAAAGGGTGAGTGGTGAGCCATGACATTTGAACATAGAGACATAGACTGGATAGGGATCAATGCAAAATGCAGAGGATTTAATTCAAAAATAAATTCCATCAATATAGCTTAAAATCAGATTTGTTTAAGATTTTATACCAGCTTGAATTGATTGTGGCTCTGTAGCTACCCAGATCTCACTGACAAAGTGGTTTAGTTTCAAACTAGAAAGGAACATTTCTGGGTAAAAAGAAAAAGCATCTTATTACATACAGTTGAACTGTTGCAGCCAGACTGAGTGTTGATTAATTGTCCAAAATATTTTTTTTCCTGTCTCTCCAATAAAGCACATTACAGTTGGCAGAGAAATGGAGGACCAGCCTGCTGGATGGAGTGAATGTAGATATTGACAGGTTCACATTTCTTCACTGGCATGACAAAATCAATATGCTATTTCCCATTATTAAATATGATCAGGAAAAGGCAATGCATTATCAAGAAACTTCTAGATACAGAGGGAAGTAAATAGAGCAATCCTACCATATATCACTATCCATAACTTTTACAGGCATTTCAGGGAGTATCTGCACAGTACCAAGGCAGTATTAGGCAGAGAGATGGCTCTGCTGCCTCTTAAAACCCTGTCAAGTATGGGCTGGGAGTGTTTGCAGCACTGTCCTCTCCCAGAGCTGTCTGCAAGCTGTTCAGAGTACCCATGCTGCCTCCTTCAAATAGTCTCTGAAACCCCTCCACCCATCAAAGGCAGTATTACCAGAGCTAATTACTTATGCTTGGGTGGAGCTCCCTGTAAACATCTATGAAACCCCATCATTATCCTCCTTCAAATTCCTCATGAAAAGTCTCCTTTGCAGGATGCCTACAAATGCCTACAGAAAGCTTGTCAACAGTCAATCTCTGTGTATTCTGAAATAGCTGCTTGTTGTCATGGTGGCTCTGATGTCCCACTGGCTCCATGCATTTCCTCTGCATCCCTTTCTTGGCCTGTGTTAAGATCTGTGGGACTGAGGACCACCTTTAATTCACTGAATGAAACCCCCACAGGAAAATACTTCTTCACAGGAAAATACTTCTTTTTGATTTCCTGAAAAATTGGACAGGATAATGTCAGAAAGGATGCTTTAGAAAATTTACTCTGCTTGCTTAACCAAGAAATTGACTGAGAGACAACATAACTAGCGTAAATAAGGTTTTTTCAGGGAACAAATATACAAAGGGCTCTTTAGTAGAGAAATACAGAAACAAGAAATAATGTCTAGCAGGTAAAAAGAAAATTCATACTAGGAACTAACTACCCATTTTAGTCAGGGCGGTCAACCAGTGGAACAAAGTGGTGAGGAGATGAAAAGCTGCCGTCTCACAAAACCAGGAGAAGAGTGATACTCAGACTCATCTGCATTACCCTGCTACCCTAGGTCATGCATTGCTAGAATTTGATGGAGCACAACAGCTACTGATACGCACGATGACAGTCCAGGTGATCTTCTTCCATCCCATCTAGTCTTATGGGTTTCAAAAAAGTCATTAACAGCAATGTGAGGACTTCAAAGATGCTGGATTCACCTAAATGGCTTCTCCCATTCACAAGTGGAAGGACACATGGTACGTCTGTGTGCAGTTTTGCTAGCCTATTTAAAATTGCTTTCTTTCAGATTTCAGGTGAAATGTTGCCTGCATAATATAACCACCATATCTGCAATGAGGTGAGTGAGTGTAAGGTAAGAAAACTAGAATATCATTTTCCAAGGGGAAAACACACAACAAGTCTATGTACCCAGTGTTGCTCTAAATTATTTATAGTGTCTATTAGTAGAGCAGAGGAAGCTTTGTAAAGTGCAAATGAGCCAATTGCTATGACTTTTATATGCAAAACAAAATACCTAAAAGAGTAGTCAAAGTCTAAATTTAAACAGTTTATAGTCAGGTTAGTAAAATAGTTTGCACCAGGCTCCCTAAGCAGATTTTTAAAATCTTTATATTTAAAGAAAACTTGGACTAAAAATCTTCCAGAAATCTTCTTTTTGTCTATTATTCACAATGCTTATAGATAATGCCAGTTCATTGCTTTAAATAGCCAACAACCATAAGCATTCAAAATGCCCAATATTTGTGCAGAGGAGATCTCACCATGTTCTTCATGCAGTTAGTCCTGGATTGTATGAGAGCTTAGATTGCATCACTGAACTATTTAATGAAGCAGTGACCTTAGCAGTGGCGTGAATTTACACTAAAAGTTCAGAATTAAAAGATCTACAAAGGTAATGAGAAAATGGTTACTGCAGCCTACACACTGAAATCTCCAGGGACTTCTACATTCAGCAATAATATTGCAGATGGATAATTCCCTCTTTTTTCCTTTGGAGTTTCTAATAAAACCAAGGTTGAAAAGCAGTGCTCCAAGAGAAGAAAATATTTGTGAAATTTATTTGTTTTTATTAGAGTCATATCCCTTAGGTTCTTGAAAGAAGAATTTGCATTTATCTGCTTTTTCAGATAAATGCAAATTGTAGTAAAATAAAATAATGTGCTGCCTGTGCTTGATGAAAATTACTGATGAAATACCATATTTCAGTCATTCTGAATACATCTTCTCCCTCATGCTTCACAAAGAAAGAAGAAAGAAAGCATCTCCAGATCAACAATACTCTTTTTTTTTTTTTGGTGGATGAGTGATGCCTTCCCAAAAGTGCCACGGTTATGAACAAGAATTTAAGAACAAAGCTGTGGGATGGAGACTAACAGAAATTGACAAAATGGAGTCAGTCCTGACATTAGTTACTAGATTTAAAATGTCAAGACCATTTTCTCTGAGTTATATCAGACTTGAATTTCACTTAACTAGGTGGAGTTCTCCTCACCTCTGTTTCCAATCAGATTAATCTGTAGTAATTGCTAGTGTTTGATTATCCACTAGAATATATATAACTTCAACCAGGCCCTAGCAAAACTGTAAATAAATTATAAAAATACTGGGCACATTTAGGGAAATTAATTGTAGCAAAGCATTGGATTATAGACTGCAAAATAAAATAGAACTCCCAGCATGTGAAGTTTTTGTTTTTAATGCTTAATTTATTGCTTCTTGCTGTTCAAGCAGAAGGCCTAGTAATTTCCCTGTAAACATGCTGATCAATATTTAGATAAAGCAGTGAATACAGTTTTATCAAACTTTATAGGGCTATAAAATGGGTTTGAGTAAAAAGTTGAGAAATGAAAACAGCAAACAAGAACTATTGAAATGCTTACAGGTTGAAAACTGCTTCCTTCTATACCCCCCAAACTAATAAAAGACACTTTTGGCTGGAATACAGAGTAGGGTTTGTATTGATTCATCTACTGCTAATTTCATTTGTCATTACAATTAAGCCTATTCGATAAGCCAGCTCTGCTTTAAATAACACAAAATGGTGATAGGCCCAAAAGATTGATTTCCTGGAGCTGGTTTACGTAAGACTTTTCCTGATTGATCTGCCCACAGATCTAGCCATGGCACTCTGCTTTTCTTCCAGACCAGACCTCTTCTTGTAGATGACAGTAGAGCTGCTCGTTACCTGTGTCCCTTCAAATTCTGCTTATAATGCTTCTGTCAGAAAGGAGGGAGTCTGGGAAGAAGCCGTAAAACAGAGGCACCCTGTAGCTAGTGAAATAACTTTTTTCTGAATCCTCCCAAACCAACAAACATTTTAAGGCAATCTGTAACTCTGAAAAATCAAAACTCCTGGGTTTCTGCAGGGACTGGGAATTGACTGCAAAAGACATGCCAAGAAGTGAATTGTACAGGCATTTAATTTCTAGATCTTACTGCTATGGGCCTTACCACCTGAAAACAATCTTCACACCTCCTTGAAGGAGTTCTGCCACTGTATTACGTATAAGCCAAACATTTAAAATTATAGGAGGCATCCCAAACCTTGTCTAATGCTGCCTGTCCTTTTATGGACTTTATTTTCTTGTCATGGAATGTCTGTAATTAAACTATCTCCCCTTGTGCTGACAGCTTTGTTCTTGTTCTCTGATAAATTTTTCCCTCCTCCAAAATATTCTTGTCAAGAACTTTTGTCTTTCCAAGCGCTTCTTCTATAAAAGAAGGGAATAATATTTGTCACAGCTGACTTCAAGGAAATTTATTTGATATTTAGACAGTGATTCAGAAAATTATCATTAACCTTTGGAAGTTTTAAACCTTCGATATTTGAAAAGTCAGATTTTACTGGCCTAAGAAGCAATCCAATTCTTAAGGACAGATAGGTAATGCAAAGCAAATCATAGGGTAAGACTGATAAAGGAGAAAACATTGGCTCAAAAGCAGGCTACATGGTGTTGATAAAACTATTGCTGAATTATCAATTTGTCTCCAGCAGTTACTTTAAAATCGAATCTTTTAAGTAAGATGGGGTCAAATTCTAATCCTTCCTCTCTCAAATCTGAGCAATTCCCATTGAAATCACCTCTCCCTATATCTGGCAGAATTTGACACTTTCTTTTCAAGTGAAGCTGGGAATCCTACTTCACTGAAGGCAGGGATTCCTATTTAGAAAATAGGAATCTTTATCTTCCTTTCAACCAGTAATAGTTATAGGTAGCTCTCCCTGGTGTACCAGAGCACAGCATGAAATCTATTACATGTGTTAATATTGCTTTTTTTAAAGCCTACTGACATTTCAGCGGCAAAGTCTAAACCATTCAGACTTATGAGGAATTTTTATTATACCTATTTTATGCAAAAATGGAAACATTTTATTGTAATCCAGGAATATTGCCCTCTTTCTCTTAAATTATATATATATATGTATATATATACATGTGCACACATATACACAGATGCAAATATATATGTATGTATAAAATTAGCTTAAATTTAAATAAACACTCAAAGGGTTTTTATTATATTTCCCAACTTATCTTTCATCACTGAAATGATTTCAAAAGACTGCTACTGTTGGCTCAAGTTTTCTTTGAGTATCATCTGCCTCATTTGTGTTCTTCATCAGTTTAAATGATTGACATCTATCTATGTCCTCACTCTAGTGCTTGACTGGCACAGATTGCACCTCTGATGATATCTGCACATAGAATATTAAACATGAGGAAACAAAGGAAACAGCAACTACGTGAATTGGAAAAAAAACATCCACAATATGATAGCACCAGAACGTGAGTTAAAAGGAATCATGACTTCACAACAAATGCAAAATTAATAGGAACCACTGTAAAATGGACATGAGAGTGAAAACTCAATAAAAAAAACAAGCCACAAAATGGAGCAACCTGTCTGCAGAATGAATTTAAGCACTGTGTATAGGTAGAGTGTTTTGAACAGAAATTACAGAGTCAAATTACAGAAATGTGCCAGACATGCTTGATGGGAGACAAGACAAACAATGATTGTTTGTGGTGCATGATTTCAAACACGCAGACAGCTGCTCCTGGGACTGCAGTCAGAAATATGCTGCCATGATCACCTGCTAAGCTGTGTTTGTCATGGAAATCCTCACCCCATCATTCCAGTATGCAGCTGAGTGTAGATTTAAAGGAGAGAAGAGAAAATAAATCAAATTTTTCCTGTCAGGGTAATGCCATCTGTATACTTTTTTTTAGCTGAAAACTGGTCCTGCTGTGTCATGGTTCTGCACAGACCCATTGCTGAGCTTCATCATTGCTGCATCTCAGGTGGTATGCAAACACTAAATTAAATTAAAGACATAGAAAAAAAAGTGAGTCAAGGAGATTACATTGTAGAAATTTAGCATAGAAATGCCTGAAGAAATGCGAATTTTTTTATAGCAAAATATACTAAGTATTTCAAGTGCTTGAGCACTGCCAGTGTACTCCATAAACAATATTCCAACCAGTATTGGCAAAAATGATAATTAATGTGTCTCTTCCAAGACATTAGGTGTTACCAAAACCATCCAAGAAAGACTTCCTCTTACAAAAAGAGGGTTTTGGTTATTTTGGCTGGTTTTTTTTTTTCCTCTTTTCTTAGTCCTGTAGCTGATTCATACAGCACTTAGGCTAGGAATTTTTACATTTTCAATATCTGCAGCTAAAGGATAGCTGAATCAACAAGCAGATTTTCACAGCTATTGTTCCTTCTCATTTAATTTACTTTGTGGTTTTTACACTTGTAATTTCAAGAAATACAAGATGAAGGAAATTGCAGTCACACAATGAATGTTTGAGCTGGACATTAGTAAGTGGTAGTATTATGTTCATACATCTTTGACATCTCCCAGTGTTACTGCAATCATGCAGATGAATGTTAGCTTTTCCTACAGTGATAAGCTGATGATGGTTTCTTGACATAATAATAAAACCACCACGCAATAGGCAAATTACTAATGTTTTCCACAAAAATGAATGTAATTGAGAAAACCTGATTCCATGTATCACTGCCTTTTTAGAATGAATAGCTCTATTCAAAGCATTTTAATGTGGTTCTATTAAACTTAAAACATCCAGACATTTCTATATTATTTTTATTTTTACATTGCTTGATTTATATTAGGGATACAGTGTATGGTTTGCTGGAAATTCAGTTTCTTCAAAACAAGCCCCTCTGGAGCTCAGCACACAAGGTTCACTGTAATGGTGTTGATTCGTGTAATTCCTCTTGTTAATGATATTGTACATAGCAGGACTTTGCAATCACTAGATGATATTCCTAGGTGGGAAATCATACCATCAGTCCAGTGGGGAATTTGCTTGGGAATGAAAGCTGTTGCTGAAACTGTAACATTCAGAACTAAAACATAGATACAATGGGGTAGATTTTTTGAGACCAGAATAAAGGCAGAGCTGGGAAAATGACAATTTTCTTAGGTTTTGTGGGTTTTGTTTGTGTTTGTTTCTAGGTTGTTTCTGGTGGTCCACCACTAGAAATCCTGATCTTTTTCTTTTGTTGCGTTTCAGTCCAAGTTGAACTCTTAAACTATTTTTTTCCCCCAAGGAAGGAACTAGAAAGCAAAAAACTGAATAAAATTACTTTGTACATGGATGGAAGAGAAAATGGAACACCTACAGCTTTTTTTTTGCAAAACAAATTAAAAAAAAGAAAAATCCAAGCAACACCGTTTATGAACTGGAAGAAGAATATTGAAAGCACATTTGTCTCTGTGATACACTCTCTACAGAAGAGTTTGGATTTGCTCCAAAAAGAGCATTTCTATTTTTATCTGAACATTACAGCCTTGAAAGAATACTAGAAAAAGAAGGGAATGACTATAAATCCCTTCCAGATTAAATCCAGATATGGCTACTGGGATTAGAAGTATAAATCCAAATCTATTCTGCTGAGGTCAATTAATATTTTTTTGGAGTCAAGACTCTGGACTGAGAATGTCATTTAACCTTAAGAGCAGTGGTAGTTCTTTGGATACTTTTATCTGAACTTTCAGAGTTCCAAGTCCATGGCTGTAGCTGAGGCTTCCTTACTAATAACACCAGGAGATCAAACTCGCCCATGTTCCAGCAATTCTTTAAGATCTTTGGAACTTCAGATTTCCCTAGCAAGATATGAAATGTTTTGACAGAAAAGCTTGTCTTCAGGTTAACAGAACTGAAAACTTTTATGTTTCTCTTCCTCATCTTTCTGTAGATCTTTTTCTCGGTGTCTTTGTCTCTCTCAAAGCTTCTGAATTTTTTGTCTTAAACTATGTCTCCCTGTGTTCCTGCCTCTTTCATAGCTTTCTTTCATGCATGCCTTTACATTACTTCCACATCACTACGTTTTTTTCACAGAAGGGAGTACAAAAACCACCCTCTCATTTTTTCAGTCTGTTCTTAGCTTTAAGGTTTTGGCTGATGCTGAGCAGTGATGACAGCCTGAAATCAAGAGAGAGGCAGGTTGTCCTGGCTGCCATTGCTGCAGCCAAAGGGAAGAGCCAGGGCAGGTGCAGGAGGTAGCACAGCACAGTTGGGATGTGGCCACCCTCTGCTACAATGGTCCTGGGGCAGTGTCTGAGAAGAGGGATTTTTTTCTCAGTTCTGTAAGATTTCCATAAGTAAACCTCAAGTCTCTTTCCTTGGAAACTGGGGTATGAGCTCCTCAAGAATATTACACTGATTTTCTTTTTTCTTTTTTTTTCTTTTTTTTTTTACTTGTTAAGTTTTAGATGAAATTTAAAATTAAGCTCTTACAGGCAGTCTTGTACAGGTGAGACACCATAAGATGGATTCACCTATTCATCTACAGCAGAAGGGGAACCAGGCCAGTAGATCAGAATTCTGGTCTCCAGGTGGAACAGCACAGATGCATCAAGAATATATGAAGATGATTCTGGTCTAAAATTCTTCAACACTTCCCTTGTATTCCTACCAGTGAAAGCAATGTATAAACACATGAAAAGCATCTGCATCACTGCCTGATCTGCTGGAATCAATGTAATGAACAGATAGCTGGTTTAATTTTACATTTACCTGGATGAAAACTAGAATAGAATGATGAAAAGGAAGACCAGTCTTCAATCTTATTTCCTCATTTCTGGGTTGACTTTGGGGAAACAAAGAAACTGAATGATCTCTATAATCTGACTGCAGAGAGTATCATCGAGACTGTAAATTTTAGCGACAGACAAGCTGGCATTGAAACCAAAAAAGCTTGACTACCAAAATGATAAAAAAACACCTTTCAAAATACATCTCTGAAAGTGCAAGAAAAATAGACAGGGGGAATGTAAAAGAAAAATTGTTAGTGTGGAAATATTTTTTAAAATATTCATTAATAAAAATATTCCTTGTAGTTTGCTTGTTACAGTTCTGCTTTCCATTCTATTTGCAAAACTCAAACTCCTCAGAAAGCTGAAGGGGAAAGAAGCATTTTAGTGTATGTCTCCAAATGATTAATGTAGCAGTCATGTTCCCTCTCATCAGTTCAAGACCACTTGCACATCTATAGAAATTGGGCATGAGGTGTGCTGAAGCATATTAAAATCTCTTCTTCTACTACTTTTGTATTGAATAATTTTTACTGCTCTTACTTTTGTACCACTTAAATTAGAAAGGAGGCAATTTAGCTGCTATCACATACAGCCTGAGGCAATAGTGTCATATAAGCTTAATTCACAAATATCTTTTAAGATAATTATTTATTTTCCTTTAAAACAGCTTAAAGACAGCTTTTTAGGAAAATGCATATTTTTCCACATTTTTTGCTTGTCTATGCTTGACTATTCTCTGTCTAAGATGAATAATACATTACCTATCCAAGAATCAAGGGGCTGGAGATGAAAAGTTCCTGTTAGATCTTATAGCTTATTTCTCTCTAAAATCAGGATTATTTCTTGCAGCACCTGTTTTTGAGATATTGCAAAAAGGTATAGTTGCCTTTTTTGCCCCTTTCAGTTTCAGCTAGATTCTCAGCTTCTCTGCAGTACTTGTCACTAGAGGAATACTCTTGACTTCCTAGCAACTTCAACCAGCTTCAGTTCAATTACATTATGTTGCCTTGGAAATACAAACAGCTGGGAATTCCTTATTTTGCAAGTTGTGGGCAGGATATTACTGTCTCTCACTCTAAGGTTTCACCCATGTTTCCAGAGTCCAGCTGCGCCTGAGATAAAAGACTGTTAGCAAAGGTGGAATTTAATGAAACTAAATAGTTTTACTTGACCTGCATAGTGAATCTCTCCAAAGACCTCAATGACCTCATGCCTGAGCAGGGGAGCAACACTCTCACAGAATCACACAACAGCTGAGACCAGGGATAATCCAGTCTGATGCCCTGCTCAAAGCAGGATCATCTAGATCAGGTTGATCAGGATTGTTTCCTGCCTGCGTTTGAATTTCTTCAAGAACTTCACAACCTCTCTGAGAAATCTGTTCAAGTTCTTAACCACCCTCAGAGTGAAAAAATGTCTCCTAATCCTTAAATTAAATTTCCTGCATTTCAGTTTGTGGTCACTGCCTCTTGTCCTATCACTGGACACCACTGAACAAAATCTGTGGCCAGCTTCTTTATTCCCTGCCCCCACCAGGTATATATCCCTGGACACAGGTCACCAGCTCCTTTTATCAACAAGCCAATGTTTTGCCTCTTTCTCCTTTTTCTACTGATTGATTTGTAGAAGCTATTTATATCCCTTGTCACACTGAACTCCAGAATTTTCGGTTCCTGTTCAGCCAAATGCAATTTGCCTGGTGGGATAACAGGCTCCGTAGATTCTGGATAAACATGGAAAGACCTGTGTCCTTAAAACTCAGCATGCTTCCCAAATAGGAAACAAAAACAGCAATGGTTTTAACTATCACATATTTTAGGCAGGAGGCTTGGTTGAACTTTAATTCTAGTTGGAACTTTTGTCCTCATGGTCCTATTAGAAATAGATCTACATTGTGCACTGCCCAAGCTGAGGTTCGTCAAAGTATGTATAAAATAAGATATATCAGAAGACAAAATGGTAGGAGATAAAAAGAATGCATTTTGTACTGAGGTTTATTTTTTGGAATTTCTCAAAAAAATAAAAGCAAAAAAAAAATATTTCTGCAGTGAGGCTACTTATGGGTTATATCACTACATTAAATTGAGTGCTAGTTCCAGAACAACTCCCTCTTTTGAATGTAAAAGCTTTTAAATAGCAAATTCTTAGCCAAGAATGGTATTTCCTATTTTCATTAGTTTATGCATGTTAATAATTCCTTGAAAAGCAGCAATGAGTAATGTTAATTCAGTATAATTTTCCAGTTTACAATACTTGTACTTTTTAGGAAGGATTTTTCCCTCAATGCCTTGAGGAAAAAAAATTCAACAAAGTAAGAAAATAAATGTATGTACAGATAGAAGATGCATTATATGATATATATCCTCTTTTTTACTTTCTTCTCCCCCTTTTTCCCCGGGAATATGCTACATACAAAATCTCACTGGATCACCCAGTTCAGAACTAGAATTTTCAGTTTCAGTTCTGCTTACAGTTTTATGTAAAAGTGATTATTTAAAAATTTGTATGCATTTTTTATATTTTAGCTGCTGGAAATGAATAAGTCTGACACTAATCACCAAAACCATTTTACAGCTGTTTACACCAGCAGAAATTTTGGCCATCACTCTGCAAAGTCTTTAATCAAACAGAAAGGCTGACGCTCAGCAATTCTTAGTTCTGATTCAATATATGTCCAAGCTGCACTTGGACAGCAAGTGACAAAAGGGGTCTTCAGGCAATCCTTTATGGACTATGTTTTTGAATTTCTATCTTTGGTACTTCCACAATACTATGGGTTTGTTAGATTAATTTCAAATTAATCTTTAGAGTAGCTAACAAGATAAATTGAAATATTTTTTGGCACAGAATATTCAAACATAAACTCAACCTCATTAAAAATGTAGCTGCACAGTGATGCGTTGTAAAGCAAATGGATTTGAACAGAATGTCATGAAAACTGTGAAGCAGTGTTTGTGAGCACATCTATCACTTCAGTTTTCATGTTCTATTACTATTCATTTCCCAAAATATTTAGATGTGTAGTTTTGTGTTTGCTTGAATATTTCTGAGAGGTTGGACTTTTTTGGTATTCCTCTAGCAGTGCTAATAAGAATGACCATACATGTAAAGAGTTATGTATTTTTTGCTATGCATTAGTCACCTGGTTAGAGAAAAAGTCAGTTGTTGTAGCTGGAAGTAACTGAGCCTATATAATGTGAGTCAGGGACCAACTGGACATTGTGAGTGAGGAGTCAATAAAATGCAGAACTGATAAGCTGTCAGTCTGTATTTCAAATACCTCTGTACAACCCCAGTTTTCCCAGTCTTTCTCCTCTGGGGTTATACCTTTGCCTGTATGTAAAACCTTTACAAACTGCAAAACATTAGTTTTGCTTTGCAAATATGTCCAAATGGAAGAGGTCTTTTTACAGACAAATAATATTTGCAAGGTAATTTGATTGTCTTTTTCTTCTATATGTGGATTTAACTTTTTATACAAGTCATGTATAAACCATAAGAATTAACTTAGGCATGGAGATTCATTCACAAGCCAGTAAATGGTTATGAGAGAAACAGCCTATGGATACAGAGCATGAAAAATTGAAAACGAAATGAGGAATTAAACTCTATTATTTCTCTTATTCCTTGGGAGCATGAGTTGCAGCTATGCTAATGGTAGATCAGCAGCATTTAGAGGAGCAAAATGATAATGGATCCACATGGCTGCTGTGATAACACTCAGCATACTGAATAATTACAGAGACATTGGTAGCATGTTGAGCTTCCCAATGAATGTAATTAATATGGTCAGGGCCTCATTTACTCGCTAAAGCACACCAAAGCTTAAATCTGGAACAAGGGCTCCTGTTTCTGCAAGGTTCTACAGCGAAAATCATGGTGATTACACAGCCACTCCAGAACAGAGGAACAAAATGAGAAAAAGGAATTAGGATGCAAAATCAGTGTTTAGCCAAAACACTTTCAAACCCCTTGTTCCATGAAATTGTGGTCTTAATGCTTGTAATCAAGGCTTATGCTTCCTTTCCAGCAAAGCTGCACTGATTTATCTTAGATATAGTTTGCAGCAGCCCTGAGAAGTAGCAGCAGTGTGTGAATCATTGCAACATTTAATGTGTGATAAATAGTCAAAGCTAGTGAGAACATTTGGTGGGTTCTTTGTTTGTTTGTTTTGGGTTTTTTATTAATGTGATATCAAAGGTGTGTTTCCTTCTATTTGTGTTTTGTGCCAGATCTGCTTACAGCTGGGGAAAAATTCAGTCCTGGCCATGAGCCGAATTCATCTGAGTTCTGAGTTATTCAGTCCATTAGTTTATGGACAAAGAACTCCACAACCCTGCGTCTTTTTTTCCTCCCTGATTTTTGTGATTTTCCTTTCCCCCACAGCCCAATCCTGGCAGCTCCCTGTTGGCACAGCTGGCTGCCTTGCCCCAACACACACCAGTCTCTCTCACAGTGCCTAAACCACTTTCCTCTCCCAGTAGCCTCCTGCCAATGGGAGGAGGCTATACCTGTTCTTTATTAAAAGACACCAATTTCAATTAGATTAAATAAAACAAGGTTTATTGGACACAAGCAAGGGAAAACAGAGAGAAAATCGAAGTAACTGAATGTAAGCAAAATAAATCATAACCAGCATCTAGACAGCCTAGCCAGTTAGACTAAAACTCATAATTGCAAGATATTGATTGAGTAGGACTAAAAATCTTATATATCCTTGATATTTATTTGGATATTTTCAAAAGCCATTTGAGTCTGACAGTTCAAAACTCCTCTCAACAGAACTCAGGTGTTTTTTTTACTATGATGGTTATTTCTTCAGGGTTTTCTACCCTCTTTCAATACTCCTGGGCCAATAAGTTTATTTTCTTATCTAATAATTCTCACTCAAAGCATCACAGACTTTAGATTGAAAGAGATATGTTACAATATAGAATATTAATATATTAGTTAATATTTTGGTGTGTATACATATATTTATATAGATGTATATATAAAATATACTGTTAATATTTTAGTTATATTTATATCAGTGCTAAGGTTCATTCACATCTCACATCAGTACAAAGGTAACCCATAATGCAAGGGGACATTTCCCCTCCCTTAGAAGGCTCTAGAAGGTGCACATGCTGCTCTTATGGTAGAAGAGTGTCAACACATCTCAGAACAAAGCACTGGGAAAACCTCCTATGGACAATTTTTTAATGTCTTTTGTTATATTCTTGGACAGACTGACATGCCCTGTGTTACCCTAGTAGTATTAGACATTTTGGAGGTTAATGAACATGGATTCAGTTCCTCTTCTGCCAATGGTCTTCCACCTTGTCTCAGGATGAAGGTGTCATTGTCAAGTTTGACCTGTGGAGCACATCACAGTATGTGCAGAACTCAAAAAACAGTTAAAAAAATGTTTCATGAGAGATGGAATAAGAAAATTACTATTTTAACTAAACAACACAAAAAGTTTAGTTCATCAGTTATAAGTTTTGGAAGCTAGTGAGAAAATTCAGATAATAGGCATGAGAGACCCTCTCCCAGTGAGAGAAAATGGAAATATTTTATGCATTATGAATGTATAAAAAAATTTGTTTATTATCAACGAATTCAAGGAGAGCAGACCACAATTAAATTTATGGTTTTTTCTATACCAGTTATCTTCTATTCAATTGTTGATAATTTGCATCAGTTAATCCTGGTGTACCATTTGGTTGTAATAAGCTTCATAGCATATTTTCAATTAAGAAAAAGAATCACTTCTGATCCTTAATTATAAATGCTCTCTCTCAACAAATATATAATTTGTCTTACTCAAAACTAATGTGTCACACAGTTTTGGATTCATAGAAATATCAATTCTTAGTCTGTTACCATTTCCTATTTGGACACTTAGTTCAGAGAAATGAGAGTAAATACTTGCACTTGCAGTTTAATTATGCTGGAGCTCTATTTGAATTTGTGTTCTCATAAAACTCTTTTTTTGTAGTTCTTTTCCTGGCCACAATTTTAACATCACTTGCTGCTTATCAGTTCAAGATCTATCAGATAACCTAATCTGGAATAAATTCGACAGAATAACAGATAAAAATAACACATAAGGATGCTATTTTTAAAATACCTTAAATTTTGTTCCTAAATAATACTGGTGTTGAAGATTGGATGGTGTTTTTGACAAAATTTTTGACCTTCTGTGCAAAGAAGGGATAATTTCATAAGAGAAGAGGCAAACTGCCTGTATCATAAATGATAATGATGGGAAAGGATTTCTGGAGGCAGGTTTAGGTTTACAGTTTTAGGCTTGAGCTTCCACACAGTATTTTCTGAGGTCACAATGCACTTCATTTCTGTTTATGTTAGTGGCAGATAACAGGCAAGAATCTGTATGGGGAAATACAGTTAGCCTCTTGAGCCCACATCTACGAAGGTGGGATGGTATTTGATGCACCTTCATGTCTAACCTCGGAGCCTATCTCTGAGGCTCTCTGCTCTGTTATCCCATTCTGTGGTCTTCCTCAGTGCTTCCAACCCAGGCTGAGCTTCACTGCCCCCACGTAAGGACAATACTATGAGCCCACTATCCTGGGTCTCACTGCCTGGCATCCATCCATGAGGAATCATTCCTGGCTTATTTTCAGGTTGAAACTTGACCATTGCCAAGCTAGAAATGCAAAATGGCCAGCTCAAAACTGCTTATTGGTTTCTTGTTAGAGGAATATCATCTTCAAGTATGACAACATTTACTTTTGCTTAGTGCCTCTGTGGGTTGTTTAAACCAGGATAATATCCTATTAACATGGTACTTCCAAGTTATTAATGACTTAGTGTTCTTAAAGGCTGGTGGCAAAGCTGAAGGTGATTATTCAAGGAGGTCATTAACACCTTGACAGAACGGCTGACACAACGCTTTAACATTGTCAATTTTTACAAGATAGAGGTTACATTTATAAAATAGATCCTTGCAATATTCTATGCCTTTCTCCATTTAAAAAATATTTTATTTGTTATTAATAGAATTAATTGACCAAGTGAAATTTTAATAGCTAGTGTATTGCATTGAGTTTTTTTCTTTTTTATCCCAGCAGGAAAAATGTTTTTTTGTCACATATGGGAACCATCTATATGATTTTTTGAAAAATAAATAGTAGACTGAATCCTAGTCTTATAATGCTATAAGTAAGAGGTAACTTCAGTGAATTCAGTGTGTCAAAGAAAAGTATGACTTCAGGACTCTTGGTCTTCTGACCAGAAGCATTTGAGGTTTTGACCATGTATTTAATCAAGCACATTAACCCAAGCAACAAGTAAAAGAAAAATATCAGCCAACAAGAATATTCATAACTGACCTCCAATTCACAGAGTTCTCCAAAGAACTCTAAAATCAGAGAAAGTTTCAGTGTCCCTTATTGCAGCAGTATAGTGTAGAAATACCCCAGCTTCTAAATGAGAGAACTGGAAGGAAATGCATCTCAATGTCATGTTTTGGCTCTGTGGAGCAGCCAACTCTGACAACTGGTATAGATGTGGATCTCAGACAACTGGCAGGAAAGCAAGATCCACCAAGATTTGGAGCTGAAGTAGCAGAAATTTGATGCTCCTATTTCTTCTGATCTTGCTCCACATCATTAAAACATTACAAATAAGGAAGCTGAGAACAAACACAGTTTTAAACAGCTTGGAAATCAGAGAATATTTGGCCACATTCAGGCTTAGTAGTTAATATAAGTGATTTTTAATGAACCATAAAAGCTATTTTTAATTTACATCTTTTAATTATACTCAGTGAATTTCCTTTGTGGATTCATGATGTGGGAGGAGAGGCAGAGTGCTATCTTTTATTGATTGAAGTGAGGTGTTTGCTCCTCATGCTGAGTAGAAGCCCATCAGAAACAATTCGGCCAGAAAAGAACACTGTTATTGATTCCTCTGGTGGCATGTAACACACTATCTTCTCATTAAAGTTGAAATAGGATCATGCTTCAGTTTGGATCTGACTTCATGGAGCTTTAAGTTTCATCTAGAGGGGTTTAGTGTTCCTTTGTCCTCTTCATGGAATTTTCCTGTTTTAGTTTGTGCCCATTTTCTCTTACCAGTGGGTACCACTGAGAAGAATCCTTCTTATTAATCCCACTCCCATCAGTTCCTTACACGGTTGAGCAAGATTCCCCCGAGCCTTTCCCTCTTAGGGCTGAACAGACCCACATCTCTCATCCTTTTCTCATAGGAGACATGCTCCAGTGCCTTAAACATCTTATTAGTCTTTAGCTGGACTATTTTCATTACTCTCTTACAGCAAGGACACAAGAACTTTAGACACAGTATTTTGCATGTGGCCTCACCAGTGTCATAAAAAGGGAAGAGATCCCCTCCCTCAGCTTGCTGGGACCTCTCTTCCCAATGCAATGCAGGAGGCTGTTGACCATCCTTGTCACAAGGACAGATTGCTGGCTCATGGTCAGCTTGCGCACCAGGACAACCAGACCCTTTTCTGGAAAGCTGCTTTCCAGCTTTTTGGCTCCAAACTCAGGTTGGTGCCTGGGGTTATTCCTTCCTGTGTGCTCGGCTTTGCATTTCTGGTTGATGAATTTCAGTAAGTTCCTCCCAGTCCATTTCTTCATCCCACTGTGGTCCCTTTAAATGGCAGCACCGCCGTGGATGCCGATAGCTCAACCTTTTTCCAGTCAGTCCAGCTTAAAGTGATTTTGCCTGGCCATTATTTATTACATAACCCCTCAGGCCTTGCTGTTTAGGAGCTGTGCTAAGAGGATTTTACATATGCTCATTTGTTTTGTAGTTCACTGGTAAAAATATTGAGCAAGACACAGAAAACTTTCAGGAAATATGGCAAACAGTTTAAGTACAAAAAGTCATATGGACAGGTGTTTCACTTTTTATCCTTTCCTCTAAGTTTGGAAGAGAGGGTTGTTTTCACTTCTGTAAGGACAGAGATTCAAAAAGGAAAAAAAGAAATAATGATCTTTTCAAAGATCTGGATGTTCAGTTGTGGAAAACTGTTTGGCCCAAACACAATGGGAAGACAATTGGAAACCATGGTTTTATTATTCTGCTACTGTTTTTAAATAGCTAGAATTATTTTAGTTGCTAGCTAATCTGGATATTAACACTCAATTTCATTTTTCTTTATGACTTCTGTCAACCTCTTTCCTCATTAGCTCAAGTTATTTTATGCTTCATTTTCATTGAAGGCAATTCTCCTGTGTCTCCAGAGAGCATATGTGAATGGGGAGAAAGGATTTACACATGATACAGGACTGTTTCCACTTTAAATTATGTGGAGTTTTTTTTCTGGGGTGTTTTTGGTGGGGATACCAAATTGTACTGTTGCCATAATACTTAGAAAATTTTCCTTGGGTGCTATAACACTACAGTCAGTAATGTCCGCTTATATTTAGGATCAAAGCACAGTATATAAAGTCTAGAAAGGGTAATCAAGGTTATTTCCCTTGACAAGTGAGTTGTTCTCATATTTTGTTTGACTCCAGAGCTAAAATACACAGTTTAAAAGAGGTAAACCTTCCTACAGTTTGCCTAAATCCTTATCTAACAAAAGTTATTCTAAAACAGGAATATTGCCATGCAGAAAACGCTTGTCTATGCTTCTTTATCAGTACAGTGGCTAGTTTTCTATTTACTTTCAAAAGGCATATTCTACATGTGCACATTTCTGTCTGTGTATATTTTTTATATGTGCATATGTATTCGTGTATCTATGTATGTACACATTCAAATATAACCTGACTTTTCAGACTTTGTAAGGATGACTGTGGAATAGATAATGGTCATTAATATTACTAAACCTTAAGAGGCTTTGTACATCCAAGAAGCTCTTGCTTTTAATTTTTACAATTGCTTTTTTTGGTGCAGATTTAGACTTAAAATTCAGCTACTTATTCTGTCCCCTTTATGGGTTTCTTTACTGCATTTTAGATCACTGTCAACCAACATACAGGACCTAGACCTGTGAAATGTCCCTGAAACTTAATACCCAATAATCATCTCTTCATCTTCATGTCATGGCCCTTACCCCTACTCATCACTAATACATAATGCCCTTTTCCTCAGCAACCTAGATATTTTTGAGTTCCTTCCCACACACTGATCCAATTCCAAATACAGCAGTAAAAAAATCTACTGCAAATCTGGTTTACAGCTTGGAGGTTAAGATACTCCTCAGAAAGATATGCTTCATACTTTACTAGCTAAGGTGGAAGTATGATGTACTAAACAGCTTGGGATATAGGAGGGATAGGGCTAGCAGCATGTCCAGCATCCACATTATAAAGGAAGAGAGCAAGCACTTCCCTTATAATTTTTAAGAAAAGCAGATTAGTTTACTTATTGAAAAAACGTGCAAAAAGGACTCTTTTTTAAATCCAAAATAAGGCACCTTAAAGGCATTTTTATGTGTTCAAGGCACATTCTGAGCAGATTAGTTTACTTATTGAAAAAAACATGCAAAAAGGACTCTTTTTAAAATCCAGAATAAGGCACCTTAAAGGCATTTTTATGTGTTCAAGGCGCATTCTATTGAATCACTAGCTCCACAAGTTAAATAACTTGAATCCCATTTTTGGATACTTTCATTTTTATTGGAAATCTAGACAGTCAACAGATATCTTAGACTTCATTCAAGATTTCACCTTCTAAAATGCTCACAGATCTTAGCAAGAAAATCTTATCATCTTTGTATACATTCTTTCAAGGAAAATTATTAGCATTTTTATCAAATACTATCTTGTCATGGTTAGTTTGAACTTATTTATCTCTCTGCTTGTAAAGAGAATCAGATATTGTTTTAAACAACTTTTTCCAGTAAACAATTACATACGAGTGTTTTGCTTGAGAATGTAAAAATCAAATAAACAAATATACTAGCAATTCAAATACATGTGAGAAAATACTTCTGGTTTTAAAATTAGAGAATGAAAAGACTATACAAAGCCAACACAAAATTGTATAAATTGAATTGAATGTTCTCATATTTCTTCTGGATTTGATTTTATATTTTTCCTCTGTATACACTATAAATCATTCTACTTGTGGTATTCATAGCCTTGACATAAACGGGCAATGCATTTGAAACACAGACAATTTCCTCTTTGATTAATTCACTAGTCCATTGACTCATTCAAAGGCAAATCTACTACATTGAAACAATTTCGAGCTCTTACCATGATATAATTCGTTGCAGGGTCTGCACTGATTCTAAATGCAGCTTTTTTATTTTGTATTACTTTTTTATCCATACATTTGTGCATACATGATACTTAACTGGTAGGCAGATGACCTACACAACTTCTATAAGGTGTCCTTGGAAGTGATGAGCATTCTGGGTCCTACACAGCACAAATGGCAGTAGAAATATGACTTGCAGATTTTGAGCCAAAACATCTGAAGTTGCTCGGAGAGCCCCTGACTCAGCTCTTCTGTCAGTTTCAGTGATCAAGGAATCACTGCCAAAGGGCGATTCAAAGACGCTGGAAGCAGGAGGCCTCCATGGGATGCTGTTATGTGGCAAACGGCCTCTGGGGTGAGATGCCTTACTTGTTGAGGGATTTGGTTTTGACTCAGGAACTAATCAGATCCACAGATTCACTGCTACTCAGCTGGGTTTCAGGTGGCAGTGTGTTTTTTGCACCTTTTCTGATGTGAGTACAAGTCCTGTGAAATCACCTGCTGAGATGACCTCCAGTTGCAGTGAGTCTGAGGGGTCCTGTCAAAGCTTTTTCACATCATTCTTCACTGAAGCTGCAAGAAGTACCATACAGGCTGCTGTACAAGGCACTGCTCACAAAATTGTTATTCTGCATTCACTGCTGAGCAGTATGATCTGTATAAGTTACAGAAGGCTGAATCCCAATGATATGCTCAGTGTGTTGCTTTAAAAACATGGTGTGTTGAGTGTTTAGCAATGTAAACATATGGTACTGCAGTTATTGCTGTGCCATATGGGGATGTGTAGAGCTCTCTTTCTTAGCAGACAGTGCAAGGAGCACATCTGTATGAACTCGTCATCAGTGGGCATCATCAGCTCTGTGTCTTTGTGCCTTTTTGAGCACCACTAGTTTCTGCGCTTATTTTTCAGTTTAGATTCAGAAGGAGAAATTCACTGGAGATTTTCCAATTATTTAAGATAATTGGAAGAATTTTAGATTTGTCCTAGGTGGCATTTTCTTACCATGGACAATAGCTTTGCTTTCTCTATCAAAGTTCAAAAAAATCTAGTGCAAGACACCAGCAAGTCTCTGAGTTGTGTCTACCTCCTGTTTGTAATTATTATCAAAATAGAGAAAAGCACAGATTCTCTATTTTCTGATGTGTAACTAAAGGAACATCATAATCTTTTAAAGAACATAGAGATTTCTGAAATTTAAAGAAAATCTATAGATAACACATCAAAATTAGGCATCTTCATGACATTTTTTTACTCAAAAATTGTTTTAAATTATACACTTTGTATTGTTGTGGTGGGAATTTTTAGAACTGAACAACAATTCAAGCATTTTCCCAAAGTTGTTCTAAAGTGGCTGCAAAGGTCTGTGACAACTTCATTAGTATTTTCTGTCTGAGAAACAAAAAAAGTGAAAAAATTACACCTCCTCTGCTTTTACTGATTTGCAAAAGTCTTTATATTCTTATTTTACTGCATGTTTACTGTATGTTAAACATTCCTGATACATTTGTTGCTTTGCACTTCTTTTTTTCCTTATAATGAAACTAATTGGAGAATAAATCAATGCCATCTGTAACCCTGAATGACAACTGATATTAATGAAGGAGGTTGTTCATAGTCCAAGCTTGGCAGGGTAAGAAGCGAAGTCTATATTCTGCAGATGGAAAGCCAATTAAAACTGTGAAGTTGGGGTGGTACAGATTGGAATAGAAATGAGTTTTGTGGAAAATATAAATTCCTGGCTGTCTTTTGAAAGGTAAAATTCCACCTGCAGACTAAAAGTCGCGTGAAAAAAACATTCCTTTTGTTGTTGCTTCACACCCCATTGCAATTAGATGGCTAAATTCATAAACACTTCCTAAATTTTAGAGAAATAGTCTCTTTGGTCAAAATATTGACAGTAAAGTAAACTGAAGAGATGAAATGATGGTGGATCTCTGTTTCAACAGTTCCACTGCTGTGAGGCATTCTGGTTTTGGCAATGAACATTATCAAGTTGTAGTAACTGTTACTTTAGTTAATAAAACCTAAGTAAATCATATAAAGCATATAAAGGGCAAACTACAGGGACCAATTTACCTCTGTTGGTGAAAATTACATCTCCTATGCCAGTAGGATGCCATCCCTTAGGAGCAGGGGGTGAAGAATTCATTACCAGGGAATGGAGAACACCAACTGTTTTCATCTGTTGCCTCAGTGAGGATTTACAGGGTGGCAGCAAATATGTGAGTTGGGACATTCAGCCCACCCCAGGTCCTCTTGGTTTTCAATGCACTATTTCTTTTCTCTCTCTGTACTTTTCTTCTATACTTTCTATTACATACATGTATATACACATATATGTGTATATGTAGTCTGATTCAAATGACTCACAAATCCACTCACACATCCAAGCTTTGTCCTCGCTTTACAATCAAGTACCTGGTTTCCTCTTGCTTTCCTGTTATCCCTGTTCCTTGTCCTCAACTTGTTCTTTTGTGTGCAGTAAAATTAATATAAATAAAAAGAGGGATCTTGTATCTATCAACTGCTTCACACAAGCCTCCCTGTCTGTCCAAGGGAAGTGTTAATCCACTTTTTCTGCAGAGAACAGATGAGAGCCTTCACCACTCACAGGTCTAAGTAAAATGACATACTACAGTATTTGTGATGTTTTATTTGCCATTTATAGCAGATTGTGCAGAAAGGTTCTCTGTAACCCACATTTGAGTCCAAACCCTGAGTTTATGGATTTTTTTAGCATCAGAGGCATCATTTCAGAGTAGTGTTCTTTAAGATGTGTGAAAGATAAAATATAAAAAGAAAAACAGAAGACCATGAAGTTAAAATTGTTTCTTTTATTAGCCTGTAGTAAATTTGAATTATGAAGGATTAGCAAAATACATGAGATTAGGCCAGAGAGTGAAAATGAAGTGGGCTATCCCAGTTCAACACTGGGCAGAACATCCCAGAGTTATGGAAGAACGATTCTTTTTCTTTCTGGAAATTCTTTAATAACAAGCACTGAGTCATTAGGCACAAAATGCATAATTACCTTGCCCTGTATGCTTATTGGTAATGGAAGGAGTTGAGAAAAAAAAAAAGCTGCTTCCTCTGCACTTGAAAACCAACAATTTCCTCCTGGCTTTGGAGTGTTTTTGCTGCTTTCCACTTCCTGACAGTCCAGCTACTACAATTTCCTGTGAGTAAGATTTAAGCAGAACTCTTGAAAAGTGAAGGATTCATGTTAATTTGCTGCTAAATTACAGGGGTAAAAACCCCCAGATAACCAGAAACAAGAAGCTTAAATAAGAGGATGATGTAGTAATTAATCAGATCTATATGTATCAGGAGGCTTAGCATTGTAGTCTGTGTCTGTGTTGCAAGCACCTCATGGCTTCCAGGGACCAACTTTCAGTGTAGAAACGTCCTGACTGTGTTCTGGGAACAACCTGGAATGTATATTTTTGCTTACAGCCATACTGGGGAAAGAACAAAAGCAGCTCCTGGGAGGTCCAGTTGGATTTTGCCAGTTGGGAAGGTAATAGCAGGTACAGCCTGATAGATTTGACATAAACTCCTCACCAAAACACCATTGTGTCCCATCAACAGGTTTCAACAAAATCTGTGATTTGGAGTCGGGCACCTCTGCATCCCTCTACTTATATATCAGGAGCTGGGCATCTCAGACTGGCACCAAAAAATTTGACAAAAACATTGACCTGGGAGATAAATACTGAGTAATTGGAGGAGACATTGCAAGGGTTAAGCTTTATAGCTCTGGAGCTTTGCTTAACATTCACAAATTTGATCTGTTTTCTGGAGGTAAGCAGGAAACTCACACAAAAAGAAGAAATACAAGGAATTACAGGAAAGGAAGTGGGAGAAGATTTGCAGTCTCATTCTAAGTAGGAGTTTTAATGCAGGTGTCTGACCTTACCATAGACTACACAAAGGATTCCTTTATAGGGTGTTTCAGAGTGTTGGAGGGAGCGCAGCTGAATCAATTTCTCCCTGATTCTGCTACTCTAAATATTAAAAGAGACAAGTGGGAGGTGATAGTGAGCATGGTGATTAGGGTAATGAACACTTTCCCTGTGGGCTATCTTCCTGCAATATACATGTAAGCATCTGGTAGAAACTGCAATGATGCAACAACCTTTCAGTGGTTGTGAAAAAATCCATTAAGAGCTTTGAAGTTATGAATTGGGATTAGATGCCTAGATAGAAGGCAGATGACTAATTTTTTGCACCTAGTGCTGACTACAACTTTTGATCTCTACCATAGGTAAAAAACATGTTAAGTGTGAGCATTTGCACCTTTTACTTACAAAATGTTAGAAAGAAGTGAGATTAAAAAGGGAAAAGATACATCAAAATGAGAAAAGCATGAAAGGAAAAGCAAAGTGATGCTCTCACTGACAGCCAAGTTTCATTCTATCTCGTACTGTGTATCACAAAGTACATTTAATGTTTTTGGCCCAATTCTTTGCCTTGAGGGGAAGCCAGAAAGCTATTTGTACTGGCAGAATGGTTCACACAGTCACTCCAAAGTGTGCTTATTTCCATTCTACATGGGTTTTGATATACTCTGAGCTTGGCATTCAGACGCTCACTAGGCAAAACAAATTTCTTCCTAGGTCCGGGAAGAATATTATACCAGTTATTGTAAAGCAGCTCCTGTTATATGCATTCTCAACAGTCCTCTGACTATTCCAGAGGAATTCTTTGTGTAGTAGTTGCAGTACTATTCAGATCCAGGAGCAAAAACCTAAATCTTTGCCAAAGTTGTCATATATTGTACTTTCAGTATCATAAAATATAACCAATGGGGAAGAACATGTATGAAAATGTGAATGCATATAGAAAGCAACTGATCTAAACCTTTTTTAAAATAAAAATTGAAGTGTACTTTTACCTCGATTCATATATTTATACTACAATAACTTCTACACTCTTGTTACATTATAGATCTCTTATAAGAGACGGAGTGCTACAGAGAGTTTACAAAACAAACTTTGTCACTGACACTAGACCTTTGCCCAAGCAGAGACACATGAACAATAATGGAGCTCCGTCCTGAGATGAATCTGCAGGATCAAGTATAGAATCAAGACCATGCTTAACAAGTAAATTACTAGTAAGCATAGAAATAGCAAAGAATGTCAGAGAAGAGGATAGACAGCACCTACCTAGTAGTACTAATGTTTTTAGGTCTGATAAATGTAAATATGGATTTGTATGTAAAAACTCTTAGAAATTAATTATAGTATACATGATATTTCTTACAGCACCTGAGCACTTGCCTGTGCTATGTACAATTAACACTTTCCTTTGAGAGTCTTTGTCTATCCTTTATTTAATACTGTTGAAATACTACAAAGTTACACCAGGCCCAAATGACAAGATATGTAGAGCAATCAATTATTAAAAATGTATTGAAGCATTTAATTATTGCTATATATGTCTATGATTTTTTAAGGGTTTTTTAGCTCAATGTATTTTGATTATCATAATTCAAAGCACAAGAGCTAGGGCCCAGATAATTACAATTGAAGAGCAGGAGATAAAATATTAAAAAATGACATTCCCTCCGACAAGCAAATATTAGCAAAAAGTCAAGCAGAGATTGTATTTTGAAATTTAATTTTGTTACAGAAGGAAAAGTAAAAGAAAAACGAATTTACCAGTTCACCCTCACTGTCTTTACTTAGGGCTCTTAAAATGTATAGATTTTAGAGCTAAGTTAAGAAAACACTCTAGTCTAAATGTATTCTATGTTGAAACAGCAACCTGGTCTGGAGTGCTGTGTTGTGAATGTGAACTTCAAAAGGACCATTTACCATAAAAAAGAAAATTTAAAAGAAAGAAACAGTTGCTTTCTTTACCTCTTCAGGGATATTGTTCAACATATTATTTTCCTTCTCTGTCCCAGATGATTAGGTTGGCATTGACAGGGATCAAAGATACCATATACAAAAGGAGGAGAGATCAGTGAAGTATTTAACCTAGAAAACTCAATTTGTCATAATTCTTAGGCTATTTTTTTATCAAAAAATTTACAGAAATCAATCGGCTATGAACCTTTCAGGGTCTTAAAATAAGGTATTTTAAATCTTCTGTGGTTTGTAGCAAAACAGTTGTACAACAATAGTGTCCCTTGTTAACAAAAATCTCTAAACACTGGGCAGCCATCCAGCAGTGCATACTGATTTATGTCCGTAGTAACTGTTCTACTAATCACGTAATGCTGTGATTAGCCCACTTGTGCTCCTATGAGTAGTCAAAAAAACACTCCTTATTTTTCCCTTTTCCTCTGAATGGTTTACAATGACCCAAAAGTCTTCCTAATGTTGGGTCATGTTTTCACTACTTTTATTCAGTATGTGTATTAGGTGTCTGCATTTTTATACATGAATAAATGTATTTTTATGAATATTTTTAGACTGTATTCCTGTTAGATACTTTATATCTCCACTCCCTGGACTAAATCTTTCTTTGAAATAACCTGTTTGCAATGTGGACAGGACAGAACTGTCAACACACAGAGAAAGAATAATGAGAAATATTTTGAGGATTAACTGCAGCAATTTTTTTTCCTAAATGAAGCATATTAAATTATTGTCAAGAAAATTTTCAGTCACGTTCTTTTTGCACTTTAACCTTCTTCTGAGATCTCTGTTAAATGTACTAATTGGATGTATGCTTCCCATTTGAATCTGATCAAAACACAACTGTGGTTTGTTTGTCTCTTAAGGTGGAAACTTTATATTAATATATCTGCTGGGAATACTGCAATGTGAGATTGCCACTTTTTGATAGGCGTTAATGCTATAAACAATAGAGAACAAATAGCATTGTTGCTTCTCTTGCGTCACTTCTGATTTTGGGATCAATTGAAATTAAATACTTAAAATTCTAAAAAGATCTATTAATACATTTTCCATTTTTATAAATACTAGCTACACAGCTAGAGTTTCATTGTCTAAGGAGAGGGTCAGAGGATGTCTAGATCAGCAGGTAGGGTACAGTGGTGCTGCATCATAAAATTGTTATTGGCTGAGAACCTGATATTTAAGTGGAATCAGTTTCAGTCTTTTGCCACAGGGTAGCTTTAGTCTAAGCCCATGGCCTGAGTGTCCATCAGAAGCTGGAGCATATTTCACGTGTCATGGAAGAGTATCTTTCTGTCTTTGTTTTGGTCAAAAGTGGTCTCTTCCTCATGCTCTGCACTTGTCCATGATGTGAGTCCAAGGGTGAGAAGTAGCGTTGACTGATCTACTCCAGTGTGCAGTCTTGAACCAAAAGGAAGATCAGCACCCTAACCAGGAGTATAACTTCATGATATGTTTCCAATTCCTCCAGATTTTATGTTAAAATGGGATTGGGTTAAAAATCTGTTCACTGGCCCTGCCTGGTAAATGGTTTTCAAATTGTATGCACATTTTCATTTTCATGTTCCTTTGAAATGCTTACTCTTTAGAGAATTTTTGTTGTTTTGTTTTGGTTTTATTTGGTTTGTTTTTTGTTGTTGTTGTTATTTTGTGGTTTTGTATAAAATGTAGTGTCAGCATAAAATGCATTATTTTTTACTCAGAGAAATTCCCACAAATTTCATGTCCCAGGCTTAATATCTCAGAGCTCCTTAGCTAGGAAATGAAACTGAAAAAGGATTAGAAAAGATTAGTCAGATGTGTATAGTGAACTGGTATCAATACTAAGCTTTTCTTCTTGTTGTGTGCCATGACTAGGTGATGAAATTCACAACTTTTTCATGCTGTTTTCTCTGCGTGCTGAAGAAAACTGCAATCAATATTTTCCTATATGTCATTATAAGGAGACAAGTCATATAAAGAATGCAATTAGCCTGTAATTATCAGGTGATAATGAATACCACATCCAATATCTTGCCTCCTTTGAAAGTAACAGTTATGCTGTGAAAGAAAATGGGAAAAGAAACTGGGTTTAGTGCTGTGCTGTTAAAATGGGTGACTAAGATCCTAAATACTTTATGAAGTAGTTGTTGACAGCTAAAAATAATTGACAAGTATTGCATTATCAATTCATTGAAAAGTCTTCTAAGCAGATGAATGAAGACTATTAGTGATTACTTAATTACAAATCCAAAAAGAAGATGAGATGAAGGGAGCAGTTAGTTAGAGGGATTAATAAAGAGTGAGAATACAGATTTAGGTGATGAGAGACTATCATCTCAGATCTTAGAAAAGAGAAAATTCAAGGAAGGCCCTATCCTTTTGAAATCAGTCAGTCTTTTGCATATAAAGCATGTATTCATGCAGTGCAAATTATGGCCAGAGGACGTAACTGAGGCCAGGAATTAATAGGATTTGAACGCAATTTGACAGGTCTGTTGATATGACGAATATCCCATTATCCTTGTTAATGCTAATTAAATTATGTGGAAGTGTTATTAAACCTCACACTTGAAGCCCACCTTTAATTATTTTTGATCAGGAGGAGACTTGTGCAGCAGCAAATTAACCTTAAATTGGCTTACTTAGAGGTCTTTGAACTCTTCTTTGCAATATCTTCTTGCAGTGCCCTTACAGAGTGAAATTTGAATTATGAGCCAAAAGGTGGTTCTGGTGATTTTTGTTCTTTCTATTGGTTCTTCTTCATAGGTTTAGGATGAAGTCGTTAAGAAGCCATGTATGCTAGGATGGATTTTTAAGACTAGCATTAGGTAAAATACACCTTGGTGCTCTCACAAATATGGAGCATGTTAATTACCTGCCACGTGAATGGAGTGCTTCACATTTTAACAGGTGTTGCCTTGGGTCTAAGCTATTCATTAAAGTACCTAGATAGAAAATGCTGTGATCTTATTAGACCAGGTACTATGAGCATTAGAATTAATGCCATTAAAGATGTTATTACTATTGCTACACAGCAGCCAATCCAAACTGAAACTAAAGTTGTTTTACAAGCTGGTGAAGTGCCTTCGTCCTATTGCCTGGTTTCCTGTGTTCCTTTGTTCTAAAAAAAACACCAGTCTCTGCTTACCTAACATTTTCTATGCTTAGTCTTATACTTTTGAAAGCTTAAATATTTAGGCAAAGACTATTAAGTTGTCTGGGAAGAAAACAAATGTTTGTGTTTGAGAAAACACAATAAAAGTTCACTGGTAAATTGGCTATTCTCTGCAATCTGTAGTTTTTCAAGCTCTCTGTGGAGAGGATAACAACTCTGACTTTAATTTTGACATTAAATTCTTATGCAATAGTTTTTTCTTACTGAATTTTAAATGGAATCTTCTGATTTGTATCATTTATTAACTTGTTTGCAAACAAGATGATAAAATGCACATATTAACATAATTTAAAATATAATTTCAACATGCACATAGGCTCTAATCCTGATATTTTGGCTGTATGTCACAATGCTGGTGATGTCAGTTATTATTTAAACAGCAATGTGGAAAATGTTTGAATAGGGATGACTTTGTCCAGAGGCAGAAATGACAGAAGGACTCTCCTTCTTGCTGTACTGTGTCTTCTATTCTATCCTGTGCCATAAAATAGAATCATAGGATAGCTTGGGTCAGAAAAGACCTTTAAGATCATCAAGTCCAACTGTTAACATGGCATTGTCATGTTCGCTGCTGAACTATGTCCCTAAGTGCCACATCTTTATGTTTTTTGAACATTTCCAGGGATGGTGACTTGAACAGCTTCCTGGACAGCCTTTTCAAATGCTTGACAAGTTTTCATGAACAAAATTTTTCCTAATATTTAATTTAAACCTCCTCTGGCCTGATGCCACTTCTATTTGGCCTATTGCTTTTTACCTGGGATAAGAGACTGAGACACACCTGGCTACAACCTAATTTCAGGGAGTTTTAGAGAGTTTTCACTGTCCTTTTCTCCAGACTAAACAACGTCAGCTGCTCCCCATCAGATTTTTGCTCCAGGCAATTCACCAGCTTTATTGCTCTTCTCTGGATACACTCCAGCATGTCAATGTCTTTGTTGTAGTGAGGGGCCCAAAACTGAAAAAAGAATTCAAGGCATGGCCAGCAGTACCAAGTACACAGGAACAATCATTATGGTCTACTGGCCATACCATTGCTGACACTGTCCCAGAAGCCATTGGCCTTCTTGGCCACCTGAGCACACTGCTGGATTATGTTCAGCTGCTGTTGATCAGCCCCTAATGTCCTTTTTTGCCAGGCAGCTTCCCTGTCACTCTGCTCCCAGCCATTAGGGCAGCCTCTGCCTGGGGTTTTTGTGACACGAGAGTAGGACCTAGGTAGAACTTTGCCTTGTTGAACCTCGTGCTGTTGTCCTTAGCCCATTGATCCAGCCTGTCCAGATTCCTCTTCTAACTCTCCATCATCAGATCAACACTTCCACCCAGCTTACTGTCATCTGTGAACTTGCTGAAGGGGCACTCGATCGCCCTGTGAAGATCATGAGTAAAGATGGTGAACATGGCTGATCCCAATACCGAGCTCTGGGGAACACCTCTAGCGGAAGGTCACCAGCTGGGTTTATCTCCATTCACCACCACCCTCTAGGCCCAGCTGGCCAGCAATTCAGCCAGTTTTTCACCCAGTGAAGAAAGCATCTGTGCAAATCATGAGTAGTCAGTTTCTGAAGGGAATGTTGTGAGAAAACATGTCAGAAGTCCAGACTGCCATGCACAGCTTTTTTGTCATCCATTCTGTGAGTCTCTTTATCATAGATGGAGATCAGTCAGGTCAATTCAGGACGCACATTCAGGACGTCTGGGCATGACCCCCTGCTTGTCCTGTATGTTACATGTGATGGCACTCAAGATGATCTGCTTGATGACCTTCTCTGACACTGAGGTCAGGCTGACACACTTGTAGTTCTGTGGATCCTTCCTATGGTCTTTTTATCAGATGATAATCACATTTGTGAACCTCTGAGCAGCTTTGACCCCCTTGGTTAGCCAGGACTGCTGTTTAATGATTGAGTGGCTTGATGAACACCTCTGCCAGCTCCCTTGTTTCCCAAGCAGTACCTTTGGTTATCCCATTGTTGCAAATTCAGATGAAGCTGTAGAGACCTTTAGGATACGTTGCTCTCCTGAAGGAGGAGCAGAAATAATTAGTCCCTCTCTGCTCCATGTGAAACCACAGGCAATCTTCAATGGGTGATATAGTGTACCTGACTTCATTCCCAATGTACAGTGGGACCTAATAGATTCAAATGAACTATAAATTATAGAGGTAGACAGCAACTCTTACTCCCTTTATCAGATTAATTACTCTGATGTGTGAAAATCTAGGAACCAGACCCTGAACGGCAGCTCGGCTGTGCAAGACTCAGTGCAGAAGAAGTAAAAATGGCTTCAAGTCATTTGTATTTTCTCTGTGTTCAGGGCCATCCATATTCTTGTTAGGCTTCACAATCTGAGTCGTGTTCAATGAAATTTAGAAACGCAGCTTGATTTTTTGATAAGGAATCATTTCAGCAAGCTTTTCAGATATAATCTATGAACTGAATGTTATCTTTATGTATATAATGGCTTTTCTGGTGCATATTCCATTTTTAAAAACAAGTTTAAGCTTGTCTATGGACAGGAACAAGAATAATGGAATGAATTTTCATTAACTGATCACTGTGAATGTGTCTTCTATGTTAGTTGTGCTAGACAAATTTTCTCATAAGGTGACATGTTTTTGATTCACCCACAGGTATAACGTATATATCTCTGAAAACCATTTGTGGATGCAGTCTGGAAATATTTGTGATTAAATCTTTTACGCTAAAACAAAGCAATTAGGAAGACATATTAGAAATTTACCCAGATCCCTTTGTGATGTTTGTGATATGATGCACCCATCTTAAGACTAATCAGAGAATCATAGAATGGTTTGAGCTATAAAACACCTTAATAATCACCTAGTTCCAGTCCCCCTGCCATGGAGAGAGACACCTTCTATTAGACTGAATTGCTCAGCGTCTCATCCAATCTTGAACATTTCCAGGAATGGGGCAGCCACAGTTTCTGTGGGCAATATGTTCTAGTGTCTCACCAATCTCACAATTAAGAATTTCTCACTGATATCTAATCAATCTATTTTCTTTAAGTTTGAAACCATTCCTCTTTGTTCTGTCTCTACGTGCTCTTGTAACTAGCCCCTCTCCATATTCCTTGTAGAGCCCTTTAGTCTCACAGATGAAAAAAAGATATGAAAAATATTTAGCTGTAGAAGTATGTAACTATCTTTTATGCTCTTGTAACTAGCCCCTCTCCATCTTCCTTGTGCCCTTTAGTCTCACGGATGAAAAAAAAGATATGAAAAATATTTAGCTGTAGAAGTATGTAACTATCTTTTACAGTAGTGTGTGCCTGATATTTAAAAAGTATGATGAGATAAAGATGACCTTCTAAGAAGGTCTGAGAAATGTAAAGTGCAACGAATATTTCAATAATCTCAGTGTACTATTTAATTTCTTCCAGAGAAGACTAATAGGTGACTTGATCACTGTTCAGAGAGATTTATCTGGACAACAATATTCTTACAGTTACCTTATATAATGAAATAAAAAACCTTGTTTGAAGCCTGAAGCTTCAAACTGTATGACTATGAAGTATGACTATGGTAATTGACATATTTATCTTTTTAAAAGAAGGTAATCATTACACTAATATTTCCTTGAAATTATGCTGTTGTATTGGTTTTTCATTTTGTGATTTTTTTTTATTTGTGATTTCTTGTATAGAGGTTCCTACCAGTTTTTCCATGCAGGGCACAGCAGTTAAGAATAAGGTGTAAAGTTCAGCTCATGTTCTTTCCTTTGCAATGCAAATAAACCATCAAGGTCATTCGCAACAAGACTTAAGTCTTGCCAATATTTAGCTGGAAAGACTGACAAAACAAGAACTATTCAGTTATCAAATCGTATAGGAACTAAATTATTTGGGGCCTCTTTGTGGTATAAGCTCATCTACTATGTCTTATCACCATAATTGGCTCTCAAATAATGAAAATAGTTTTGTTTTTTAGATTTTATTTTATTTTATTTTAATTCCTATTTTTTTATTAAGTGATGAGGGAACAGGCTCAGAAATATCAGGTGTCCTGATATTTGAGTGACATCTGGATCATGGAATTTTAGAATATTAAATTTGGCCATGATGTCCACAAAAGAAATGGCTAAACAGAAATTTCTCTTATGATTACAAAAGTTGACAAAGGTCTGTTATCTAACACTGGAAATGGAGAGATATTCCCCTAGCAGTACAGGGTTATGGTAGTTCCTGAGTAGGTTTCTGGGAGCTAAATAACAATTTAATTTTCTTTATGCCTTGATTTGTGTTTAAACCAATTTTTATGTTGAACAGCCATGAAGACAATATTTATCTCAAAGATCACAGGTGTATGTAGCACAAAAAGTCTCTGTGTGTTCTGGACTTGTCAAATTAACTATCAGAAAAACTAATTATTGATGATGTCACAATGTTTGCTAAAGTAAATATGTGCCTCTGCTTTCATAGCCTATTTTGTCCATGGTTCTTGGATAAAATATTCTCCATGACAGCAAAGACTCATTTATCTTTCAAAATGACTCCTGTTCTTTATTTGTATTACAGCTTTGCTCAGATCATCCATCCTCAATGCTTTTAGAAAGCTAAGAGGAATGCACAGCTATTAGAAAATCTAGTGAAAATTCATTTGGAAGGGAATGAGCTGTGTTCCCATACAGTTGTGTTGAAAAATGGTTCAGATTGTAGATCTGTCTGTACTAATGTTTTTCATAAAATCCAATTACAAAATGAACATGTGTGATATCTTTGATCATGTTTCATAACTGTTAGATGAAACTATCCAAATAATGACAAATAAGGATATAAAGCAGTGGCACATTATAAAAGCTCCTTCCTTTGATATGTTGGAATTTCTTTTACTGCTTAGTTGAAATCCCCTAAAATTCCTAATATCATATAAGCATTTTGCTTTTGAGACTTATTTTACTTTGATGGCACTTTGGAAAATCCTTCAATATAACAGAATACAGATAATATTTGAGACTTATTTACTTTGAAAATCCTTCAATATAACAGAATACAGATAAGCTTATTCCTTTGAGATTTTTTCAGTACAAATTTTTTTTTCAGTGTGAGACAAAGCAGTTACAAATTTTCTTAGGCAAATATGTGAGAATTCACGCTTACCATTGATTGCAGAAAATTATGTTTTTCATTAATACAACTCAGTAAATTCTCATAAGAAACACATCAGTGATGAAACTAGACTTTCATCCTTTTAATCTGTAATGGAGTGTAAAATTATTCATTTAAACTCTTAGTTTTATTTTCTTTATTGTAATAAAAATTGAGAAGGAAAGCTGGTATTCTTTTGAAAAGGATGGAACTAAATATTTTCATATTGCTTTTACTCAGTCTTACAGATGAACACCTAAAACATTATTATTTTTAAATAAAATAGACACAATACGGAACAATTTAATGTGTTGCATATGAAACACCTACCACTCAGCTTGTGGATGGGTCTTTTGTCTTACATGCAATATAATTTTAAAGAACTTGCTCAACTTTTAACAGGAGTTTTTAAGAAGTTCTAATTGCCTGCATACGAGCCTATAGTTTGCCAAAAGGCTTGTTTGACAACAATGCCTGTTACGGCAGAAAGCACAATGCATCTCCCTTCAAATAAAAGAATTTAGAAAAGAAAAAGCATAAAGGTCTAAAGAAACTGAATTGTTGTTTCTTCTGTCTGACTTCAATTACCTGTTATTATCTTTATTTTCCTCCTTCTGTACCACCTATGCCCTTAAATTTGACAGCGGAAAATAAGAAACAAGTTGACCTCTCTGACTTGGATCAGAGAATCCCCTTCCAGAAGAGAGCTGATGAATGATTCTCTTCCATTCGCCTAACAGGGAAAATGAGACTGCCAATTTGGAGGACATATTTATAACTTTTCTATGATCTGTACAGACTGTCTCTAAAAGCAAATCTACCAAAATGTTATATGGTGTTTCTCTTATAGCTTAATTCTTCAAAGGGGAAGATTAGAAGGTACTTCCAAGACAAAGAGGTAATTAAAATCCAATACAGAGTCTGCAGGAAGTACGTGGTATGTGCTTTCATAGTTTCCTGAGTTTTTGTACAGATAACATAAAAAGTAGCACAATGTCTGGAAAAGAGTTTGCAGTCTACCTGGCATTAGGAGCAAATATAATGGGAACAGAAATCCTGACATTCCTACTCACAGCTAAAATACTAAGACCAAGTGTGATTGCAATTTAATTGGGAATCAAACTGTATCCATAATAAAGGAGAGCAATTATAGGTAATTTGGACCTGTAGGCACACAGAAATCAAGAACAATTATGCTGTAGGACAATAATTTGTTCTGATGTCTCTAGCCAGCCACTTCATTCAGAATGGACTAAGACAGACCTTCTGAAACATGAATTTTTGTAACAACTTTATGGGAATGATTGTTTCAGCAGAGCCATGACCTGTCCATTTTCTTTTAAAAAGTTGTTTTCCTAAGAGTCTTTAACAGATACAAACATTTTCTCCAGCTAAGTTTTATTTCCATCTGGAAGAGACATGGACATGGTTTTATGAGCAATGAACAAAACTGGAGTTGGGGTGAAATTCCACTCTGAGGTATCTAAGCCTAGATGTAGACTAGGTGTCCAGGCTTTTCTTACAGGCATTGAAGACTCATGTGTGTGTTCAGGTGGTGACATATAGGTGTCTAATGTTGTTTGTAAACTTCTGAAGTATTTGAGATATCTGCATAGGGCTGACAGATACAGTATCCTAATGCCCTTGCAGACTTGCAGCATGAGACCAGCTCTTGCAGACCAGGGAAACCAGATGCACTGGAGCTTGCTTGTGGAAATCTGAATGGAGCCAATGTCAGCTGATAGAATCAAAAGCCTCTATAAAGCTGTTTTGAAAACCTTTATGTAGATCTACATCTGATTAAATTGGACATAATCTCCAGGTTTCATCCCCAAGTCCATACAGACACTTTTGAGTGGATTAATAGAAATAATACTGTTCACAAACACATGAATAAGCTACTTATTTTCCTACAGGAAGCAACACCAAGTTCTGTGGTTTGATTCTTTTAAGAAGTGAATTTAGGAACTGGCAGTTAGAATAGGAATAAATTTGTCCTATCTTAGGTGTCTGTGCACAGCAGACAGTATTGTCTTCATTATATTTCATAGAGAGAGCTAGGATTTCAGTACAGGAATTGTTTACCTCAATATCAGATCCTGCTGTCACACGGGACCAGGCAAGGTATCTGAGAGTCTAAAGTTCTAAAGGGTCTCCAAGAAACTTGTGTCCTTTTAGGCTGACAGGTGGGTCTGGGTACAAAGTCCTAATCAATGTAATAGAGTGCTATGTGCTTATTTGTGGTTAACTTAATTATCCTTCTAGTTGATCCATGAAGTGTTTGCCCTGATATTGATTATTTTTAGACAGACATATTCTTCTAGTAAAATATAGTCTTACAGCTCTTTGATTTTTCTGTAAAAGCATGACTGTGCACTGAAATACCAGTTTTGCACATTGCCCCTCTTTGAATTCTTGGCTTTTGATTTTGACTTTGAGGACATTATGATTTAAACAGGATGAACAAGGAAATAATGAAGTTTACAGCTGTTTGCAAACTCTGCTAGAGTTCTAAAATAATAACCAAACAGTTTTGGCATGCCATATCTGAGCAATACTCACACTTCTGTGAGTGTTGTTCCTTTTTGCACTGAGTTGGTCATTAGACATGTTTGGTTATGCTCTTGTTTATACTCTATTAACTATAGTTGGGGGTCCTAGCTTTGGAGCTTCTAGAGGCAGACAGTGCCATTCTTTTCCTTAAGGTGTTTTAAGTCTGTATACACAGGACAGACAAAAAAGAGCAGAGAAGAAGTATATGCAAAATGACTCTCTTTCTTCAAGACATAGATGTGAAAGTTTGTTTCATCTGGTCTCTGCTTCAAGAGACAGATTTATTGCAAGACCAACCACACGGCGCTCTGTCTGTGGTACATTACATAAACTGCAGCAGGAAAAAGTTGCCAAAATCCTCCTGTAATGTAGTTCTGCTTGCTAGGAGTCTTACAATTGCTAAGGATTACACCACATGGTTGATGTCCAATCCTAGTGGAAAAGCAAATTAAAAAAAAAGTTAATCCCAATAGAAAACTTCGCATTGTACCTTAAAAGAGATGGTATAAACTTCAATGCTTCTTGTGCTCCTAGAGCTCAAAGGATAACTTTGTTTATGCAGCTGTAACAAGAACTCTGCTGAGATGAGAGTAAATAATGCTGCCTACTCTGAAATAATAAAATGATGATGGATCCAGGGCCACCATCAAATATTTATGGAAAAAATTCCATTAAATTTCTTGTAAGTATGATACATGAACATTTATTTTTAATGTTTATTATTTAGGTTTTTAAATAATTTTGCTATTTTTCCTGGTATCATTAAATAAATAAGTAAAACTAAATTGAAAGTATAGCAAACAACTAGGTAAAATATTTTCATTATGCAATCAAAAAATCCTAGTAAATATTTGTATTACCTTATTAAACTTTTAAGACAAAATGTAAGACAAATGCTTGTTTCATGCCATCATCATTCCCTACAGTGCTCCTTTTTGCTGGGTTTGAGTGTAGGATGAGCTATCTTGAATCCAAAAGAGGAAATTTCTAGAATATTCAACTGTTTTGTGTACCTTACTAATCCTGTTATATTGTGTCAACCTGTCTGTGATAGTCTCTATTTTCCAGGGGTGTACAACACAGATATTAAGATTTATTCTATGCTGAAAATACATTTCATCATTTCATACAGACAGACATTTTATGTACTTAAAGGTTACCATATGTTTTATGCTATATGAAAAATGAAGTATAAATTCAATATAAAACAAGAGATTTATTCTCAAGTGTGGGTTTTAAAAAGTTTTATTAGCATCAAAGAGTGCACATTTACACAAAAAAATATCATAAATACTTAAAACAGATGTATAAAATGGATATTTGAACCATAATCAAAATCTTCCATTTTTAAGAGAATTTTGCCTTGCAGTTTATGCATTGTAAACTAGTAACTCTAACTGAGCTTGGGCTAGTCTGAAATAGGGCTGGGTATGTGGGAGGGATATATGTCTGTGGTGGTGAGTAAAGATAAGAAACAAGAAAAAGAAGTGCAAATAGCATCATGTTTTATGTTGTTTACTCCCACTGCAAGTCGTGAGGCTGTCCTTGGGAGTGGGCTCGGGTCTCCAAGATTTGGCCAAGAATTTTTCATGCCAATAAGAGAAATATTGGAATTAGAAAATAGGGACTGGATTTTGTATTCTCTGCACACTCAGAGTAGACATAAGATCTTTGCTTTAATTGTACAAAAATGCAAGATTTCTGTCCTAAAAGCAGACATTAAATTTAGCATAAGAAGCAGTATATTCCAGCATCATAGTAAGCAGACAGGACTTGGTGTGTAGAAGAGATTTTCAGAAGAAAATTCAGATGAGCTAATTATCAGGAAAGAACAGATTTGAAGATTGTCAGAAGAAATTATTTGATTCACCAAGATGACTTCCCATTGTAAGGATCCAAAGAGGAGAAAAAATGATCTGTCTAAATTGATGAGATAGTTTTTTGCATATGGACACTATTGTCAAAAAAGAGGAAGTGGGCATGGAGGGAGAGCCACAGCAGGTTTCACAATAGGCTTCTTCTGTGTGTAACTTCAATAGAGACTCAATTCAGCCAGCCGACTCCATTATCATAAGTGCCAGTTCCTTCTGTAATGTAATTAAAAATACTTCTCATTGACATTGAAGATTGTAATACCAGGGGAAAGACAGTAATATGAAAGGGAGATCAGACCTCCAATAACAATAGTCAAAGGGAAATAAAAAATAATCCTCACATTTATTATTTCAAGAAAAAATATCTGAAATTGAACATTCCAAATGAGATATCCCATGAAGTTTTCCTTTTCTGATTCTTTGACAGCTGCAAAGTTCAGCTTTACACAAGTAAATTTCACTAGATTAATTATCAGGAAGAAAAGAAAGGTACAAATCTCCCCACTTATTACTCTTCATGTTCATTTTCAGTCTGTGGTAACCTGATTCTGTTACTGGGAATACAACACCATGTTCTTTAATGTAAAATAAAAAACTTCCAATAGAGACTAACATTGAGTTTATTGCTCACATTCTTCAATCAAGAGATGCCTAGAAGAATCCTAAGACACAGCAGGATGAGAGACTGCTATAGTGTTTATTCTTGTGTGTATGTTCCCTTAGAATTGTGTTTCCACTTTTGCAAAGACTGTTACAATTTCATTAAGTAAAATAGTTACAATAATCCTTTAAAAAGAATACTGTTGGGTTTTTTATTGCATTTTAGAATTTTAATGCATCCAGTCCAGGATTTTGTTCACCCTGTTTGGAAGAATTCAAATAAAGGTGGATTATAAATGCAGTCTAAAATTCTTGCAAAAGAAGATAAATTAGGAATTCCTAACACTGAGGTGTTTTTGTTCTAGCAAGCTACATATGTCCACATATGGTATTCTAGGAAAGACTTGTCAATAGAGAGACAGACCACAAAATCATTAATAATATTGTATTGACAAAGTTTATTGTTGCAGGCATTGCAGGAGAACGTTGCAGGAGGCTTGCATTGAAAGAACATCCTCTAAATGGAAAGAACAAAAACATCAGTTATATATCGTGCTGTTAGACAAAAGCATCAAAATAATCACCTCAGGTCTCAACGTCCCAGTGATTAGTTTTTCAGATATCCAGTGACTGATCTCATTTCTTAATTTCTCCCTTTTTATCACCAATGCCTTGCTCCCATGTCTGTTAAAGGACCAAAAGAGAGTTTCAACCATCTTGTCTAACTGGGATAATCTCAGCAACATGGTATTTTTCAAAGCATTTAACTTCCATAAGGATTTTTTTTGTATTTTAAACTGGCATGCTGCAGGTTCTAGGGAATGAGGGAACATCCAGCTGGTGGTCTGTCACTAGTAGGGTTCTGCAGGGCTCCATCTTAGGTCTTGTGCTCTTCAACATCTTCATAAATCACTTCGGAGTAGGACTGGAAGGGATACTGAACATGTTCACATATGATACAAAATTGGGAGGAGCTGCTGAGTCCTTTGAAGGCAGGGAGGCCCTGCAGAGACACCTCAACAAATCAGAGGGCTGGGCAATCAACCACACCAACCACAACCACATGAAATTCTACAAAAGAAAGTTCTGGAATCTGAGCCTGGGACAGGACAGCCCTGGATGTAAGGACAGACTGGGGAATGAGATGCTGCAGAGCAGACCCATGGAAAGAGATGTGGGGGTCTTGGTTGATGACAAGTTGAACAAAGCCAACAGTGCCCTGGCAGCCAAGAGGGGCAGCCCTGTCATGGGGTGCATCAGGCACAGCATCAGAGCCGGGCAAGGGAGGTGATTGTCCTGCTCTGCTCTGCTCTTCTCTGCTCTGCACGGGGGCAGCCTCACTTGAAGTGCTAAGGGCAGGTTTGGGTGCCACAATATAAAAAAGATATTAAACTATTAGAGAGTGTCCAAAGGAGGGCAACAAAGATGGTGAAGGGCCTTGAGTTGAAGCCTCATGAGGAGCAGCTGAGGTCATTTGGTCTTTTCAGCCTGGAGAAGGGGAAACTGAGGGGAGACCTCATGGCAGCTACAACTTCCTCATGAGATAAGGAGGAGAGAAAGACACTGATCTCTTCTCTGTAGTGACCAGTGACAGGACCAGAGGGAATGGCCTGAAGTTGTGTCAGGGGAAGTTTAGGTTGGACATTAAAGAAAGATTCTTCACCCAGAGGGTGGTTGGGCACTGGGACAGGCTCCCCAGGACAGTGGTCACAGCACCAAACCTGACAGAGTTCAAGAAGCCTTTGGACAATACTCACAGGCACATGGTGTGACTCTTGGGAATAGTGCTCTGCAGGGCTGTTGGTCAGAGGTGATGATCCTGATGGGTCCCTTCCAAGTCACACACAGGGAAGTGCTCTGTTGGCTGTACAATCCCTTTCTTAACTCCCTGGGATAAGGAACTACTTTTGCACTAGTTTTGGCAAAATGTAAAATAAATGCCAATCAAAATAGTGGTATTTAGTGGGTTATTTTATTGAAGTTTTCATTGTAGGTCAGACCTGCATCGGGATGGTGAGAAAACCAGATCACTGAGTATTTTACAAGAGGAAGAAAGGTAGAGAGAAATTATTTCTTACTGATGGAAGAGAAACAGCAGATTTACAACCTGTATTTTGACAATATGAGTGAAATGTACTCATTTGGCTTCGAGCAAGCAGTAGTGCCAGTGTAATTTTCAAACTGTCACTTTTATTCTGTTCTGATTGGCGGTTTTTGAGCTTCTGTCATGTAAGCTTTCCTACCCACAGTTTGTCACAGGAAAAAAGTGGAAAGCATAGACTTCTGCTATATCTGAATGTGTCTGATCTGGAAATTGAACTCATTTGTGCATTATATGAGAAAAAGACATGGATGGTCCAGGAATATTACCTCTGTGTTTTCAATATCTATCTTTTTAGATGCTATACATTTCTGGTAATGTGAAAATTCAGTGTATTGTAAATTTAGCTTGTCAAGTTTTTTGGTTTGTTTTTTTTTTTAATTCTTGCAATTCATTTCTATAAAACACGAGAAATAGGACCTCAGTCAGATCCTTGGATGCTGAAAATTGACAAAGATCTGTTGAAATCAGTGGTGGTAAGCTGATTTACCTCATCAGAAGTGACAGTTTACAGCAGGAAAAGCTGGAAGACCATGCTCCCTCTGAATTTCATGGGTAAAGATGTACAGTTTAAGCAACCATTGATTTATTGAAACCAATGCTGCAGACTGTCTAGTTGACATGTGTTAACTCTGAGGTCACAGGGATGGTGGAACATGCAAGCAGTGCCAAACAGGAAAGTTTCCATCTTCCGTAATACTTGGTGGTGTTCTCACCCCTCACTCATTCTGCATTCTGATAAATACTTGGTGTAGTGGTGGTGGTGTAGTTCTCACCCCTCACTCATTCTGCATTCTGTACTAAGATGACGTCCACGCCATTTGTAACAGTTTGTGAGAAATGTGTGTAATACCAACTGACCATAATATCTGTGGAAGATTGGGAAGGTGCACCATAGGTATGGAAGATGCAGTTGTGAAACCATTGTTTAAATCTTCTCAAAAATTTAAATCTCTCTAGCCCATTCTGGAATTTTGCAGTGTGTCAGTACCAGCCTTTTGCTTGAGTAGTATGTCAGATTAGTACAATCCTCCTATAAAAGGAATATCAACTACAGCAGGCTGCTTAGAGCTGTTTCCAGTTGAGTTTCCAGTATTTCTAAGCATAGACATGTCAAGGATCTCAGTAACCTGTTTCAGGATGAAGAAAAACTTATCATATTTAAATGGAATTTTGTTTATTTCAGTTTCTGTCCACTACCTCTTGTGCTGATATTAGGTGCCACTGAGAACAGTCTGATTCTGCCCCGTTTTCTTCCCCCCATCAGTTAATGACACACATCAAAGAGATTCCTCTCTTTCTTCTCTATTGTATTTGCAGGGAGCCCTGTGGTACAGAGGAATGATGCATCTGACTCCATGTTCTCAGAAGGCTAATTTATTACTTTATAATACTATATTATATTAAAGAATACTATGCTATACTATACTAAAGAATACAGAAAGGATACTTACTGAATGCTAAAAAGATAATAATGAAAACTCGTGACTCTTTCCAGAGTCCTGACACAGCTTGGCACTGATTGGCCAATGAGTCAAAATAACTCACTCCAGAATCCAATGAAACAATCGCCTGTGTGTAAACAATCTCCAAACACATTCCACATGTGAGCACAACAAATGAAATAAGAATTGTTTTCCTTTTCTCAGAGACTTCTTAGTTTCAATGTGTTTCTTGCAGCAAGGAGACCAGAACTGGACACAGTACTTCACATGCGGCCTCACCAGCTCCAAAAAAAGGGGAAGGAAGAATCCTCTGTATCAGCTTACAGGGAACTCTCTTGCCAATGCAGCCCAGGAGGCTGTTTGCCTTCTTCACCACAAGTACAGGTTGCTGGCTCATGCTCAGCTTCTCCACCAGGAAAACAAGGTCCTTTCCTTGAAAGCTGCTTTTCAGTTGATCATACCTCCACTTAGGCTGGTGCCTGTGGTTATTCCACCCTAGGTGTTGGGCTTTGCTTTTCCCATCAATGAGCTTCATGAATTTCCTATTGACCCATTCTTTAAGCCTGTCCTCTTATGGCAGCACAACTTTCTAGTGCATCAACCACTGCTACCAGTTTTGTCTAGGTTTCAAGTTCACAGTGTCCTTCACTAATGAAGGTATTGCTTTTAAACCTTTGGACCCAGTGTTGATAGTGGACTACACAATTGGCAGGTGGCTGTGAGCTGGTGTTTGTACCGCTGGTCAGCTTTCTGAGCCCAGCAGTTCAGCCAGGTTTCTGTCCACCTCATTGGCCACTTATCTAGTCTGTGCTTCATCAGATACAAGATGATATTATAGGAATCATCTCTCTTTCAGGAAAGGAGACCTCCAATTTTGAAAGATGTCAAATGCATATTACGCCATGATTATCTGTCGATCAGTTCAATAGTATTTCTATGAAAGTGAGAATCTTAAGCTTACTTACTTTTCTAGCCAATCTTCTTTTTCAATAGTCATTTAATGAAAGCAAAACATATCCACTCACATACCTAATGGAAACATTTTAAAGCCTGTGCAGAACTTGGGAAACCAGAAATAGCAATGTAAATCTTCAAGACAATTTCCCAGTTCAGGATCACTTCTTGTCAAATGACAAATGTATTCATACCCTGGTATTAAAGAACTTCACTTGCGATAGTGGCAAAAGAATTAAACCAAATTTAATAATTTTTTTTTTTCCATGATTTCTAATTATGGTGTGATAACATGGTTATCTCAAACCAATCTTATGCACACCTTCTCTAAAAAAATCAGTCTCCAAAGAGAGTTGTGTTCCTAATAGAAGCCTCGGAAAAAATGAGAACAAGTGCAGAATTCCATAAAGGAAGTTATTGCATCATTAAGTATGGATCAACATTTCAGAATGTCAAGGATGTTTGTAAGACCTCTCATAATTAGTTCTCTAAGCAGCTGTGGATTGCACCCTTATAATGTGATTGTATTATTCTGCGCATTAAGAAAGGCCTGTGTAATGCCATAACCATGATGGACCACTGTCCTAATAGGACAATTATTTCTGTCATCATTGTAAAGCATCATAACCTTGCTGCTGGCTTTTGCAGGAATATACACACATTTTTATATTACACTGTAAGTTATAACATCTCACCCATTCCCAAAGAAATACATATTGTCCTCATTTGGTTACTATGAAAGTTGACGATTCATTTGTCAAATTTCATCATGTTCCTGTCCCCAAAATATTAGCTTTATCATAGAATTATCAAGGTAGGAAGAGACCTTTAAAAGCATGAAACTTTGCTAGTTCTGTGCAGGGATGTTATAGTTGTTGGTACTAGGAAGTAAAATCTGTCAACAATTAACTTCTAAGCTACTCAAGCTACACTTCCAAGCATTCAGACATGCTTACAAGTGCCCTAAATTCCCTGAGTGACATTGCTCAGTGTTACACCAGGGGCAGAAACAATGTATAAGTTAAAAAGTCAATTGAAATAGTGTTTATTAACATGGAACATATTCTTTTAACATGAAGTGCTTTCAAATCTGTTTAAAATGAAAGTAATCCTAAAACAGTAACACAACAAATGAAATAAGTGCATTGCAAAATAAATCCTTACATTATAAATGGCAAGCCAAAAAAAATGAGTGGCAGCCACAAGAGAATGTCATTAATTCCAGTTCTTGAGAAGAAATTCTGAGTATGAAATTGAACTGATGCATACATCCATGAGAGAGTTGGTATAAATAAAAAAGCAATGTAAATTTGTTTTTAAATGTCATATTTAGGCTTATATATTTTGCTGTGATATAAATGGGACTTCAGAGAAGAATTTCTGTCTTAGTGATTAGTTAGGCAAGCTTTCAGGATTCAACTAATTTAATATAAATTTATTAAATGTAAGTTAATTTCATGAGTCTCTACTATCAGAAATTAGAAAAGGCAACAGAATAGAATAGAATAGAATAGAATAGAATAGAATGCTACAGATATCAGTCCACTAACAGGCAGAAAACGTTAAACAGAAGGTGAGATGAATTCTTACATATCATATGGTTTCCCTGTACTATCCAGTAGGCTTTCTGCAGATATTTTCTTGGTTTCTTTTATTCCTTTTGGTTTTTTGTTAGTCAATCTGTTTGTCAAACAGAAGTCATTCTCACTCACTGAGAACCCCAATGAGAAACTAGCTCTTTGAAGTCAGTTAAAGTGAAAAGTAATCTTCTCTCAACATGACAGAAATCTCTGCATCACAAAAATCCACTGAGAATTAAACTATTGAATTAATCCAAACCTTTTAAGTGAAATTACTGATATATTATGTGTTCAAAATATGAAGGATATCTATACACAATCTGAAGGTGTTTCAATTAGTTATTGCAATCAAGCTGCAAAGAAAATCTAGTAATTATATTATTATTAAAATTATAAATTTAATATGTAAGTTCCTCCTTCCAGAGTATCTTGTTTGTTTGTTTGTTTGTTGATTTGCTTCTTTGCTATGGACCAGGATGAAAAGCACCTGCTTATCATCTATCATTCAGAAAATAATCATTCAGGTGCTCAAAGAAAAGATCAGTAATACTATGGCATTATTGTCTGATCTGTTATTGAAGCTGCCCAATTACATATATTTGTATGTATATTCATCTCACTGTTTTGGGATTATTTTGACCAGTCTTCTGCTAAATAACTATTGTAATTTCTGACTCTGCACATCCATGTTCTGATGTTGTCCAATGTTCCTCTTTATGATCCTTGACAATTTTTATGCTCCTGATTCTTCTGAAATTTCCAGAACTTTGTTCACAGCTTCTGATCTAAATTATTTTCTCTGAAAATTGATACCTGCCCTTTATTGCTAGTTTCTTATTTTTGTTATTATTGAGCAGAAAAAAAATCCAGGGATCATTTATTTAAAATTTGTTCCTACTTCTGTTTGAAAACCTCATTTTTTAAAGTCAAAGGTGGAATATTTCTATAGTCTTTCAATCCTCTTGAGGTCCTTTGTTCTCTCTATAGTACAAGAGAACTCTATGCCAAGTAAATGTAATTTTCTCTCCTCAAAGGTTCTTTTAAATGCTCTTTTAAATCACATCTTTTTAATTGATTTTGCTCCAAAAAGATCAGTTGAAGGCTACGTAGGGCTCTACTGCATTATTAGTTTCTTCCTTAAGAAAGTAAGCAGTTCATTCATTCTGTTTGCAGCTTTTCAAGCTTTTTTTTCTGCCTATCCTTCTAGCAGATTATTTTCCTTACAAATCTATAGTGTTTTGTTTGTGATGATGCTATCAGCACATCACTGTAGAGAAAAAAGCATTTGAACGCTTCTGAAATAACTTTGTAGCAAAAAACCTATGTAGTAGGAAGAAATGCAGATTTTTCATTAAAGAACATGATTCAGATTATTGTTCTCATGCCCATTATTCTCATATCCAGAAAAATTACTATGTAATTAAAAAATAAAAAGGGCACTTTCCATTATAAGCAATGTGCATTCAAATTTTGTGGCATGTCTGCTTCAGAATAAGATAAAGCCAAAAGGTGAGGTATGAAAATGACATTGATATTATGTGGTTAGCATACACTATCTTTGCTAGAGATAAACTATCAGAGCCAGGAAGGACAAGACAAGAGGGGAGGATTGTGGTAATTGCAGGTTTTTTAAATAGTATTCATGTGAACTGTCTTCTTAATTTTTTAATTTCTAGGAATTGTCTTCATTGTTATCACCAGTCACAGATTCTGTGGTTTTTAGCAGCAGATCTTGGACATCCATGACAACATTCCAGCTTTCTTATTAGATCAAACATCACTATTTCTTATTAGTCTGAAAGAGAGAAAAACTGTCTGTCAGTGTGCTTTCATCTCTAGCTCCTCCAGTTCAAGTTAACACTGGCTTATTTCCAGGTGGTTTCACAGCTCAGGAAGCTCTCTCAGTGCTAAAGTTAGCCTAAACCCCATTGTTCCCAGAAGAAAAATATTCTAAATTCAGTCCCTGCATTTGCTAGAAATATCCAGACAAGGTAAAATTTACTAGTTTCTGCAGCAGATTCATGAAAGAGATTCAGCTTTGGTCAAGATGCCAGCTGTTTCCCTGAGCAGCTGTGTTGGACTTACAGGCTTCCAACTGTGGGACAATTCAGCCTGCACCTCTTCCCCAGGGCTGGACTCTCATGATGGTTCCCAGTTGCCAGGCTCTGTGTGAACCTGCCAGAAATCCAATCATCAGACTATATCATCTGCTTTAGACCTGTCTAAATCTTATTTAATTAAACTTTTCAAGCCTAACCCGGCAGCATTAAAAAAAAAAAACAAAAACAAAAACAACCAACAAAAACCACAAAACCCAAAAACAAACAAAGAAACCTAAAAGAACTTTACCAATGCTGTCAACATCATCTCAGAGAGGAATTATGGAATTAAAAAAAAAAACAACCCATCAATTATTTGTTGGTTTTGAATCTCAGAGAAGAATTATGGAACTTAAAAAAACAACAAACCCATCAATTATTTGTTGGTTTTGACACTGGTGTACAAAAATTGCAGAAAGGACTCTAATCTTTTCCAAGAAGAAAATGTCTAACATGTATAACATAGTGCAAAACATACAAACATTGGCTTATTATTTTCAAGGATAGGACCTCTACTTTCACAACAATGTCAGGATAAAAGAAAGGAAATTTTAATAGCAATGGAGGGAGACAGCCTGGGGAAGTAAAGGATATCCAAATATAAAGGTAAATTTATGAGACACCTATGATATTACAAAAAGGTCATATGCTTGCAAGGTCCCCATCTTCTGGTCCCCAATCATCCAGCTCTCTTGAATTCTTTATTTTTTAGTTATACCAGATATGTTATCACTACAGTCCAGTAGTGGGGATACAACTTCTCTTTCTGAGTTTGCTGTCATTAGAGAAATTCCTCCGGAAATATAGGGGGTTTTCTTAATTTTATGTGATTAAAAGTCGAAATGTTTTGTTTAGAACAACCTCTGACATATAGGGAAGGGAACTTGATTGGCACTTGTTGTCTTTTACATCCTTTCTACAAATATTGTGGTGGAACAACATGACACCAGACAATTTTGTGACACTAGACAATTTTGTGACACCAATGTGACACCAGACGTAAACAGACATTTTGTCATTCTGTAAGCAAATTAATTATAGGGAGCTCATAGTACCTAAATCTATTTTATAAACAAACACAAATAAACAGAAATAATTGACAAGTTTTTCACAGACTAATAAATCAGGTGAATACAGGACAACCAGTAGAATGGTGGCTGTAGTTATGTGGAATAAACATGTCCTTTCTAAAAATATTGTGGTGGAACAACGGGACACCAGACAATTTTGTGACACCAATGTGACACCAGACATAAACAGACATTTTGTCATTCTGTAAGCAAATTAATTATAGGGAGCTCATAGTACCTAAATCTATTTTATAAACAAACACAAATAAACAGAAATAATTGACAAGTTTTTCACAGACTAATAAATCAGGTGAATACAGGACAACCAGTAGAATGGTGGCTGTAGTTATGTGGAATAAACAACTTCTGTTTCTCTCACATTTGTTGTAGTGACAGCTGAAATTGACAGTCAACTGTCTTAGTGCACCACAGTCCCAAAATGCTGCTGAACTAATAAAGGTACCAAAATTGTGGTACTCATAACTACTAAAGACTGTCTGAAGTAGACTTCAAAAATTATCTAGGGAAAAAAAAAAGGAAAAAAAGTCACAGAAGTACTATGATGAATCATTAGGTTAAGGTAAAAGAAATTGTAACAGAAATAATGGGTACTTTGAAGGCACAAGCCGTATTCTGCCATATAATTTAACTACAGAATCATAGACTCACCTGAGTTGAACCAAAAGGATTATCGAAGTTCACCTCCTGGCTTTGCACAAGATCACCCCAAGACTCAGACCAGGTGTCTGAGAGTTGTCCAAGTTCTTCTTGACCTCTGGCAGACTTGGTGCCATGATGAATTCCTGGTGGATGCTGGGAAGTAATCTTCCAGCCTACAAAAGAGATTTATCCATCTCTGAAATTAGAATTAAAAATGGAGGAAGAAAAAAAGGCAACTCAAGCTGATAACACAGATTTATAAAACAGAACAGACACCCATTAATTACTTGGATGAAGGTGGAGTGTTATGTCCAGTCCTGGGCAGAGAGATATGGAGCTCCTGGAACTGGTCCACTGAAGGGCGACAAGATGGTTAGGGGACTGGAGCATCTCTCTTGAGAAGAAAGACTGAGGGATCTGGGCTTGTTCAGCCTCAAAAGGAGATGGCTGAGAGGGGACCTCATCAATGTTTATCAGTATCTGAAGGCAGGGTGCAAAGAGGAGGGAGCCAGGCTTTTCTCAGTGATGCCCAGTAACAGGACAAGAGGCAATGGGTAGAAACTGAAGCACGCAAAGTTCCACCTGAATATGAGGAAGAACATCTTTACTGTGTGAGTGACTGAGCACTGGAACAGATTTCCCAGAGAGATTGTGGAGTCTCCCTCACTGGAGATTTTTAGAAACTGGATACAATCCTGTGCAATGTGCTCTGGTATCACCCTGCTTGAGTATGGAGGGTTGACCAGCTGACCTACTGTCATTCCTTCCAGTCTGACCCATTCTGTGTTTCTGTGTGTTTAGAAGAACAGGCATGAAACAATGCCTAGTATGTCCAGACTGTTACTGTTATATACCTTGAGTAGGTTAGCTATGATTTTATGGTGAGATAAATATCCATACTTAAACTGTATTTACTGTGAGTAGTTTGTTTGAATTGAGCAGAGCTACCCAGTATAGCACATTGTACAGGGCTGAGGACATCCTGGTGTCATGGCCAATCTGAGGCTTTCTAGTGTGAACAGCTACTTGGATTTTGGTAAAGTCAAACATGAAATAAAAGTCTATTGAGTAAAAGCAGAAAAAAATAATCTCCAAATATGGAATTCACCCCTAAGAATAGACATTCTGTTTTACTATGTAGATAAAGTTTGTAAGATAATGTGTGCCAGAAGATTATCCAGCCTTATGTTGCTGCAGATGGAATAATTCTTCAGTTCTCCTCGCTGTGGAGCTGAACCTGCATATTCACTGGGACATCTCTTCTGTGACTCAGTGGGGCTTGGAACAACATTTGCTTCCTAGAGAATATTGTAGACAGGAGTAAGCCACATTTCTGAGAAGCTAACAGAGTGGTTACGAGGTTCTGTTACCCTCCAGAGTGTTGAGGGTAAGGGCAGTTGCCCTTCTGAGATGCTTACACTGAAACACAACATTTTCCTCAGGCATCCATATGTAGGATGAGAATCTAAATAGTTTCAGCAGTCTGGTGGTGTCAGAGCAGACCTGCTTGTTGCTTTGTTAGCTATTCCTTTGATGTCAATGAGTTTGCATGTTACATCTCAGCTAAAAGTCTAGACTTTTAGCCAGTAATAAGCAAAGAATTTAGGAAATGCATGAGGAAGCTGAGGATTGTTCCTAGATGTCCTTTATTCCTAACAACTCCAGTGAGGGCTCTGCCGGGAACTGTGGAGGAACAACAAAGCTATTCCTTTTTCATAACATTAATAGGGGGTGGCTAAGAGTGTGCTGCTTTTTATGCTTTGTGCTTTAATGAATCATTCAGTAATGGCTCACACATATCTAAAAATTCAAGCTGATGGTTTTCTAATTCAGAAAAGTAATTTTAAATCTCATTTGGAGTATTTCACAGTGTCTATCATTGGTGAATTGTAATAATTCAATGTATTCTGCAGCCTGCGCATAGTATTTGAAATTAATATTTTCTTTCAATTGTCCTCTAATAGAGGCACAATCAAGATTCCTGATACATAATACATGCTTGGTCTTTCCTCTGAGGTAATCTGAGTTACTTTTCTTCTACCAGATAATTTACACTACATAACATGAGATGAAGCATAAATCAATTGATTTTCAAATGCATGAACTTAAGATGATTTTTTTTTCAAACATGTCTCAGAGTTCCTGATCCTTTGAAGAAGACTAAAGGTATATTGTATCCCAGTAGTGCTGTGAGGGAAAAGAGTGTCTAGCTTTGTTTCTAGTAAAATAAATACTTGAATGCAACTGGGACTTTGTAGCATTTAGGGCATCTGAAGCCTGAGAATTCTGAATAGGAGGAAAGGAAGAAAAGTAGTCCAAGTCCTCGAGGTACTATCGACTAAAGCTTAATATTATGTATGTTTATTCCATCAGATCCATTACTTCTGCAATGCAAATCCAAGACTACTATAAAGAATTTGGAGTCCCTCATTCATGATTTGTTTTAGTCAGCTGGTACTTCTTATAATACTTCTGCCCATATCTACTGGGTTCTGTGTAGGAAAGAAGACACATCTTATCGAGTGTGAACTCAGAACTAGACTTTGGAACAAAGAGACATTTTGAATTTGGGGCTTAATAATCAACTTGGCTCTCAGTTAAGCAACCAATTTTCTCTAGTACTTGATTGGCTAAAATCCCTTTCCCAGCCTTTTGAAAGCCAGAAAAGTGCATTATCCTAACTATCTCGACATTTTCCATGTGTAATTAAACAGTCCTTTGATACATGTAGAGAAAATGTCATAACTATACTTAGGATTATAGGTTAACAGTCTGTACAATTTAATTTAAAAAAATGAAGGTGTATTACTTTGTCTAAAAAATTGGTCCCAGGTTGGAACTTTATATATACCAACTTTCATGCCAGAGTGATTTTTTTTTTAAAGAGGCAAGATAACAGCCCCTCAGAAAGATTGTTTAAATCTGAACTCCTTTCACAGCTTTAAAATTCTGGTTGATTTGCAAATATATCTGTAGGGAAGAGTGTCTGTTGTGCACTCTGTTAAATCCATTACTATTGCTTAAATGTTCAAATGTACCCATGTATCATCACCTTCATGTAAATCCTTCCCCCTCCCAGGACATTTTTCCCCAGAAAATAAATGTCTAAACTAACACTGCTACATTGTATGCCTATTAGATGGAAAAAAAATAAAGCCTTCCAAAATATCTGTTCAACCTGCATTTTAAAGTAAAATTGTAATTTGAACATTTTATTCTGCTTCAGTTTTTTAGTCCATATTTTCTGAAGCTTGAAAATTAAACCATGAGTGCATGGCAAATAAAGTTATGGGTCAATGAAGAGTTAAATCCAGAGCATGCTCCCATTGTTCTGCCTTATTTGTGTAGCTAAGGAGACATAGAAGCCTAAACAAACTCCAAAAGGTCACAGTGAGTGGCATACAGAACCATGATACTACCTGAGATTAGAGGAATTTTATGTGTCTGAACTGCTGTAACACAGGGGCTTGGATGCATGAACAGAAGATTCCTTAGCTATTCTGTTCCCAGTTAAATGCTAAAGCCCATCTGTCTTAGCATGTTTTGTGTTTCTCAGCATTTATAAGTTCCTACCATTGACACCTAGCTGGAAGGTGAAAACTGAGGAGATGCAATCTCTAAAAAAGGCTTTCATTTACCACTCTCACACTTTTGGACTAGGTAATTCACAAATGATGATGAGTTAAAACCAATATAGTGGTTTATCCCAGACATCTGAAACCAAGAACAGTTTTCCTTCATTTTCTCATATCACAGTAACCCATAGTGACGTGTGTGTTTTCAGTGCATACGAGGAAGAAGACAAGCAAGAAAATAGAATCTTTTTAAGAAGATATATTAAAAAAAAACCCCAAACCAAAACACCAAAACTATTTCCAAATAATGACTTAGCCAAAGACCATGTTACAACACATGTAAATGATTTGTGAAAACTGCCAGACCAGTTTTATATGGAATTGCTGGGATATGAATTACTGTGACAGACAGTGATTCCTATGCAATATGCACAGGAGTCCTCTCTATCCCTTTCCCTGCTAATGTTTGATATTCAGGAAACACCCTCAGTTAAAAACAACTACTACTGTAATTGACAAATACTGCTTGATTGGGAAGTCTTGCTACTAACAGGTTTGCCTTTGTTTAACACACAGCTGGATCATGTCAAAAAGCAACCCATCAACTGACAAGCATTGTTTTGTTGCAAAGCATTCTGTGCTTTGTAATTATTTAACAGAACAGGAAATAATTTGTTGATGATAATGTATTGTACTGCATAATGGTATGACAGCTCACTTATGGGCAAAGAAAAATTTCAGGCTACTTGCACTCTTATGCTAGCAATTAGAAGTATTAATTATCTTCTCCTATTAATGTTAGGTATGCATGTGTATGTGTATGTCTCATTGTAAAACATGCATTTTCATTTTTATCCTGCTATGATTATGTGAAATCAATTTGGATCAGGTACTAATAAACAATCATGTAGAACTATAGTATTCTTTCTTCACTACAGAAGAGAGGAAGCCTCACAATTAAAATCTGTAAAGTGAACATCAGTAAAATTAATGTCATTTATAATTTTTATTGTAATCATTACTATGCTATGTAATTTTCAAGACTTAAAGCAATTTTTAATATGAAAATTAGGTGTTGTGATTTTTTGCTCTTTTAATCCTGAGTATACTAAAAATAGCTCATGATGTAAATTAGATTTCCATAATGATTAATCTACTGTTATTCAGAAAAGCACATAAATTAAAAAAATAATAATTTGAAATCTATTGAAGTAGAGGGGCCTTGTGAAAGGAAGCAAAAGCATGCTAAAACTGAAGTACAGATAATCAATTCAGTACAACTGCCCAAAATTTTCTAAGAGTGCTTCTGGAACAAAAAGCGTAGGAGTCAGTATTCCAAATATGATAAAGAATGTGTGAATGACTTCTTTACTTCTGGTCTAAAACTAGACTATGCAAAAGGTTTCAGAAGAAAATGGGATGCAGTTAAAGGTCACCCTTTGCAATGAACAAGTATGGATGTCCAGGGGATTGGTGTGTGTTGGCAAGGCAAAAAGCTTCAAAAGAGCCTTCAATGCTGAAAAAAAGACAGTTTTGATTCAGCATCCAGTCCTAAATTGTATTTTGGGGCTTTATTCAGAATCATACATGAAGAGAATCACGGAATGGGACAGGTTGGAAAGGACCAGTGTGGGTCAGCTGGTCAAGCCTCCCTGCTCAAGCAGAGTCATACCAGAGCACATGGCTGTGATGTGCAGTTGTAGGAGGGATACAGAAATCATAACTGGAGTCCTCCTGATCATGAAACATGCAGTGTGCTTCATTGTTCGGACTCTCTGTATCTAGGGGGTTTGGAATTCCCAGTCCCTGACAGCTGATTGGATGGAATCTCTCTCTGCCCAGATCTCTGGCCAGTGGTGTACCTGTATCTAAGCCTGAAGAGGGTTAGCTGAGGTCTTTACTTGGGTTTGAATCCAACCTATCACCCCCCAAATCTGAGAACTGCTTTTCTTCTAGGCTGGTTGGGTTTAGGGGGCAGCTTCAGATCAGCTGCAATGTGACATGTGACATAGGATTGCATCCAGTTTCTGAAAATCTCCAGTGAGGGACATTCCACAATCTCTCTGACAACCTGTCCCTGTGCTCAGCCACTCACACAGTAAATATATTCTTCCTCATATTCAGGTGGAACTTCCTGTGCATTCTGCCAATTGCCTCTTCTCCTTGGGACTACTGAGAAGAGCCTGGAAACATCCTCTTGACACCCTGCCTTCAGATACTGATAGACATTGATGAGGTCCCCTCTTATCCATCTCCTTTTGAGGCTGAACATGCCCGGCTCCCTCAGTCCCTTCTCATAAGAGTGATGCTCCAGTCTCCTAATCATCTCTGTTGTCTTTGGCTGGACCCACTCCCGGAACCCCATGTCTTTCCTGTACTGAGGAGCCCAGATCTAGACACAACACTCTAGATGTGGCCTCCTAGGCCTGAGCAGAAGTGCAGAACCAATTCCCTTGCCCTGCTCTTCCTGGCAATACTCTGGCAATGCTCTTCCTAATGTACTTTCTAAGGCTATCGGATATCAGAAAATGTACTTCAAGAAATCTGCTATCAGTCATGGCCAATGGCACAACATGAATAGGACTGCTCTTTCGTATCACAGAAACTCTCACAGGACTAGTATATTGAATTATTTTCTTTCCTCTAATATCTCAATTATGCTGGTAGGCTCTTTGCTCAAATCTGACTTCATAACAAATATGTGTGAATATCAACACAGATTGAATAGACACTTTTACAGCCAATAATTTTCTGTGACTGAATAACTGTATGATAATGAATATGACAAATTCCTGTGACAGTATCATTAAAAAGGTCTCTTGACTATCTAATTTGATACGTAAATATGTAATTGATCTGCTTGGTGAAAAATATCCTTTTTTAAAATTTGTATTTCTTCCTGAAGGTACTTAAAGTTCAGGAAATTGCTTAAGAAAAGTTTATTTTTAACAGGAAAACAGTATTTATATTTCTCAGAATTTCAGTCCTAGAATCTCATGGTAGCCAGATAAAATATGTCTTTTCTTGGAGTTATCTAGATCATGTCTTTTGCAAATGCAGTCATAAAACTTTTTGGCTGCAACTACTCCAACACCACCACTAAGCCAGTGGTCAGTTGTGGTGTTTTTATCTTCTCAGGTGCTGCAAAGCAGCATACAGCAGGAAAGTTCAGTGCAGCACTCTTCTGTGTGCTTGACAGAGCCTGGAGTGAGAAGTGTTCCCTGTGAGAGAGGGGTCTCTTTTTGTTCTGATCAAAGGACCCCTGAACCTTCAAGGCTATTTTCTGAGAAGAGCCCATAACAAATGCCTGGGGAAGAGTAACAAGACAGAGCAAACACACAGCAGGAACTGCACTGTGTGTCCTCCTTCCAGCCAATGCGGCAGGACTTCCTGAGGCAGGAGTGATATATTTGTACCTAGCAGCCCTCAAACAGGTCTACAGACCATAAAATAGATACATAGGCCACATGATCAACATTCTAGGCAAATTCACACAATGCTCTCCGTAATCCATGGCTTATTATTTCTCTAACATCAGAACTTTTTTACACTCCTAGTTTAGAGGAAAAATAATAATTTGTTTAAAATAAATATAATTTAAAAGTATTTTTTCTATAATAGGTTTTTTTTCATCCGTTCAAAATACTGGGTACTGATATTTTATAGACATGCCTTAGATATGAAGGTAAAATATTTTTCTACCCATATCACTGAATTGAAAGTGAGTTGATTGGTTCTTATTTTGGGCTGTTGAATCCTCTGGGTAGAATACATTTTTAAGGTGGTATGAATAGAAAGGTCCAGTATAAAAAGTGAAAAATAAAGAAGGAAAAAAGTCACTCTGAGGATTTCAGGTAGAACTCAGAATAACCTAATAAAATAAATCACAGATTTCCCTACTTTTTTCTTTTGCTTCCAAATTTTTTTAAATTAATTTGTAACATAGCCCATAATTTCCTTTGGTAAAATTTAATCCCTAAATTTTCAAATTTTTGGGTTATTTTTCTGATGAAGAACTCTGACTCTGAAGCAGGAATCTTTGTCCCATAACACCAAGGCTTTGCACTGCTGGATTTCAGGACTATACTGTCCCTTTTGCTAGTAATATCTTGTATTACAGCTGAATTCTCCTTTGTCTCAATGATGGCTCTTGAGCTTACAACATCAGTACATTTCAAGAGGATACTCTGATTTTGGTGACATGAAAAATGAATGAAGACTTTTAAATGTTCTCTCTTGATAGCTGGATGGACTTCTTCTTAGAGGGTTGATAGATTGCAAAATATTCTATATGTGCTGTTTATTCTACTCAAAGAGAAAAAGAGAAGAAGTGAATGCTTGAGATGGCTGCAAATATTGTATTTGGTCTTCTATTGCACACATGGCTCATCTGAGAATCTTCATTTTAAACATACAGTGCTGGCCCTTAAACTTGGTTCTTGATCTAAAGAATTTCATTCATTACCACAGGAACTGAGCTCAGGGTGTTATATATACTATGCCCTTCTAGGAAGAATGCAATTTTTCAAACGAAAGTAAGTTGTTTTGGGAAAGTCTGATGGAACAATAATTCTTACTCTCTTGGAGTATGAGTCAAATCTCTAAAACAGTTCCAGTTACACAAAATTTGACCAGATGTCAAATTTTTTCTTACCTGGGTTTTTCTTCTTCAGATATGGTATTATATCCCTCAAGATAGATATGTAAATTTCTCATTAGATCTTCAAAAGATTGTGTAGGCTGATCCAGCTTTTGGCTTTCACGTACTATTCAATGTGAATATTGTTTATGAAGGGCTTAGTGAAGAATTTAGCCTTACAACACCCATGAGTGTTAGTGATCCATCAAATATTCTGTGCATAATGTCCCAGTGTGTCGTGGTTAAAAGAATATGCATAAAGTTCAAATCACTTGGAGCCTGCTGTGTTCTGAAATATTTTGATTTTGTCCCCTTTACATTTCATAGGGCCTGTCTCATTTATTGTATGCAGAGTATGGCTTTTAAGTGTCTCTTTTACTGTAATGCTTTCTCCCTGCTGTCTGTTTGTGAGATGTATTTGGGCTTTCCACCTGACAGAGCAACCTCTTTTTAGTGAGGCTGTAACTAATCATGAGAAGAATATCTGTATACAGCAGGACAAGAGGATGGCAAATTAGCAACTCTGTCCTGCATATTGTGAGGATAAAAACCCAAGTATAAAGAGGGAAAGCTTCTGCATTCTGAAATAGATAGAGAATTCCCTTTCATTTTTGACCCATTGATGTGATAACAGAGTTTTTGTTCCTCAGTACTAACCTTGGCTAGCAGTGAATTTTTCTAGATGCCAAGAAATTTGTCCAACTTCTGACATAAATAGGAGCTGTTTAATTTATTCCTGTTTAATTTATTTAGCTTCCTGCAGCCCCATCCTGCCATGATTCTGAGCTTTCTTTGAGCAGAGGAGACTGCCAGAAGGAACTGAGCTGCAGCCTGATATTGAATATCTAGTAATAAGAGAAAGGGAAACAAATGATTTGTCATAGAAAGAAATAAATCTCCTATTTCCTTTGGCATTGGTTCAGCAACATGAGTCAGTGGGGTCTATTGAATGCATGATTTTTTCTTCTTGGTATTCTGTGTCTCAAAACACACTCACTTGCATCCAGGGTGCAGCACCATCATTCCTCTGAGTACAGTCTACTGACCTACACCAGCGAAAAGAGACTCAACCTTTCAGCATTGCTCATTGTAATAATAGAATTATTACATTCATTTGGCATCTCTATGCAGCCTTGTGTCAGGAACCAGCATTTTGCTTCTTGAAGATAAGTCAAATAAGTTAAGAGAATAACATTTTTATATTGAGTTCAAGACAAAAGATAAATTTAATTAGTCCCTGAAAGCTAAGTCTAATTTTGCAAGCCCTTTGTCCTCCAAGTGACTGCTTGCAGTTGTTCCATTGTCTACATTCTCTCAGCTGACAGTACAATGACCTAAGTCATTAAGGGTTTTAAGCAATTAAAATATATTTAAATTACTACCCATTCAGATTAGCAAGTAGATTTTCTTACAAAATAAAACTTCTCAGTCAAAACAAAAAACCCCAGCAAGTTAATGAACATATCTTGGTACTACGCTGTGGAGTCTTATGGATCAGGAGTAGGAAAACCAGTAAAGACAAGACAAGTAAAATGAAGCTTTAGTAACCCCGTTAGCTTTTACATATGTCAAAGTTTAGCAAACCCCCTTCCTTCTGCAGACTCACAACTCTTCTTCTGAAGTGAGAGTCAGTAGCTTGTTCTAATCAAAAAATGACACTGTGTATCCATGCCCACTGTAACGTGCTGCTTTACAGAGAGTCAAGTCAAAGGGATCAGACTAATGTAGCTTTGACCAGTAGTCACAGTAGACACTAAACCAGAATTAATCACCAAATTCTTAACTGTAGGCAATGGAGAACGGTGAGTACGTATAGAAAACAATTTATCTGGACTATTTTAGGTGTTCAGCTTAGGATGAAATTAATTATTTCTTAAATATCCCTATATCTTCTCACTGACTATACAGTGAAATGAGTCACAATCGTCATGCCTGCTTATGTGAAGTTCATTACAGCTTTCTTGGTTTACAAACACTTTAAAACTGCTTTACTCGGCCATTGCATTATAAAAATTATGACCTGGGCAACCAATTCATGGAAATAATTTATAAACAGTGATAAAATAAGGTATCAATAATGCAACATGAATGCTAGAAACATGTCTAAGCCTCAAAATTTCCTTTTGTCTTCTTCCCTATTCTTTATAGTTCTCAATGAATGTTTAATGAATAACTAATAATTGTGACAAATATAACACCTTTCTTCTCAAAAAAAAAAAAAATTACAGAGGAATACTGAATCATTATGCTTATTACTATCACTAAAGTCCAGATTCAAGACACTCATAGAATCATAGAGTGGTTTGGGTTAGAAGGGGACCTAGAAGATCTAGATGTGGTTCCACCTTCTCTGTCTTGGTCAGAGCTGCCACTTGACCAGCCTGCTTAAAGCCCCATCCAGCCTGACCCTAAATACCTCCAGTGTTGGGGTGCCCACCACTTCCCTGGACAACATGTTCCAGTACCTTAACCACTATTGTGGCAGCAGGTCTCCCAGCTGGGGAATAATGTGCAGTGACTCCCTGATTTCAGAAGGCTGAAAAAATTCTTTATTAAGTTATACTATATTGTACTATACTATAGTAGTACTATACTATAGTAATACTATACTATACTATACTATACTATACTATACTATACTATACTATACTATAGTACTACTATAGTACTTATAGTACCATAAGTACTTAGTAGTCACAACACAGCTTTGACCTAATTGGTCAATCAATCCAAACAACCATGACCATTGTCCAATTAAGAAATCCCTCTTTGGTAAACATCTCCATAACACATTCCACATGTACCAAACAACAGATGCAGCAAGTAGAGATAAGAACTGTTTTTCTTCTTTGTCTGAGCTTTCTCACAGACTTTCAGCTTCCCAGAAAAGTCCTGGGAGAGAAAATTATGTCTCTCTATGTTCAAACAATTATGTGAGTACCACATACCACCTTTAGAGTAAAGAATTTTCCCTAATATCTAATCTAAACCTACTGTCTTTCAATTTGAATCCATTCTTCCTTGTCCTGTCACTACATGCTCTTGTAAATAGGCTCTCTCCATCTTTCCTGTAAGTTTCTTTCAGGAACTGGAAGTCTGCAATTAGGTCACCCCAAAGCCTTCTCATTTCATGGTTGAACATATTGGACACAGTATTTTGGAGGTGAAAATAAAGTACCAAGTATATATTGCCAACCTCTTGAATGAGCTACAAGAAAGTTGTTGGAAAGGACACAATTTCTATCCTATTGCTGAGAGTATAAACTATCATGATAACATTTATTCAGAGAGAGAAACAAATTGATTTCACTTCATACAAAAGGGTATATGGCTTGGAGTGATGGTTTGGCTTGCTACAGTTAAGAATATTCAGTCTAATGAACACACTGCCATGCTATTTATATACAGAGAGGTGGTTCTTCAGGCACTGTACTGATGTAAAAGACCACCACATACAAGACTGTATATGGCTGGTGGTTGATTTGCTTATATTATGGATAAAGATCTTTGAAGGTGTGGTGCTTCCCACCATTACAATGTCAAAATGTCATTCAGACTTGGATCAAAGAGATTCAAATACTTTTTTTGATAGTTGCTTTGGGCTAAATTTTACTCTTGGAAACTGTGTGTGTTTAGTTACGGTTGACTTCTGTGTCTAAGGCAAAATAGCCAATTTGTGGCTATGGAGTTGGAGTTGCATATGGCACTTAAGCAGATGAAATATGGCTTATATGCTGGAACCATAACCTGCAACTGCAACATTCTGTACAGGCATGCAGTCTGCTGCTTACACTACAGCCTGGCTGGAGGAGGAAGCAAGCCAGCAAAGTATCTCCAGAAATCTCTGTTAGCTCCCAAGGTTCTCTACAACCACCTGTACTCTCAGTCCACATCCATGCTACCTGCAGTAATGGGGAGCTGCTGTCAGTCAGCAGTGGTCCTCCCTCAGAACTCCTTTTTCCCTCACAATACCAAAACCAGAAGCTGCTGCATTTAAGAACTAGGATGTGGAGTGATGTTTTAATGTGATTATAACTAGAATACCTGCTTTTATTTTTTTTTTTAATTCCATAAAGAGATGCCACAATAAAAAATAATAAAAATAATAAAAATAATAAAAAGCAAAAATATACAATATTTGTTTAAAAGCTGGAACAAGTTATTAGGAATGTTGTTACTTTTCCAGTTTTTCCAGTTTTTTTTTCCTTAGGAAAAAATTAATTCATTTTTTTAATCTGTTCAGATTCTAGATATCTATGAAAGATATACAATTATAAATGAGCCAAGTAAGTAGCTAGAACCTGATTGCAGAAAATTTTGTCATCCCAGTTTCCTACATTATAGATTTAACGCATGATGATAATTAGTGTTTCTGTTGATCATCAGGTCAATGAACAACAGATGCAATTTTTGCTTATAAAATTGGAGTACAGAAGATAATGAGGAAAATATCTTTAAAAACTTTGTTTCCATTCAAAATAGAGATTTTGTTTTGTGTGTTAAAATCAATAGGTTTTCTAATGTTAGAAATATTTCTGTGTATGTTTAATTCTTACAAATCCAAGAGTTTATTAACTGCCTATCAAAGCTGTTTTCAGAGAAATTCACAGGAAAGGAAGATAGCCTTTCATTTCTTTGTACTTAATGCACTTTCTTACCCACCCAGATTCAGCAAAATAAAAAATTACTTTACTAATCTCCTTTGTCTCTATATAACACTATGTACTTGCATTGCAGGTTGTTGAGAAGATGATCTGTAAATTCTTGCTCCAGGGTTTTAATTGCTGAGAGTGCAGATTCTCACAGTCCAATAAAGATCCCTTGGACTTGCCTAAATTTTTATTGGTATGGCTCCCAATATTACAGAAATACTTCTGTTCCACCTTCATTCCCCTTGTTTATGTGATATTCCAAAGTATTTAAAAAATATGCAGGCTTTTTTTTTTACTTCAATTTGCTGAACAGTGTCAAGAGGAGATAAAAATGAGGACAAAAAATAAAAGATCATGCAGAATAAAAAGATTCATTTATCAAGTCAGAAAATCCAGTCCTCCTAGAGCTGGTATTATGCTATTTCTAAGCTAGTTCTCATACTTAAGTACTAAAAGGTCATTTTCTTGAGTACTATCTGAAGTCTCATCTTTTAATCTTGACTGTAAATTTTTATGGGTATTTAACCTGTGCCAAGAATGTGACATTTAAATCAGCAGAGGTTTCTTATTTTGATCCCCTTCTTGTACAGCTTTTACAAGAAGTACCTTAAAGCATTAGTGTCACACATTCCTCATGTGAGAGAGAGACTGGCAAATTTATGAGGACATATACTCTCTCAGTCAGCAATTGATTGCGATTAAAATGGTTAAAGTATGTTCACACAGATGTGGAATTCAGACTAAGCAGACAGTACAGCTGAACTGCTCTACCAGATAGTTCATTTTACAGCTGTTATTATACATTCATTCTGTGATTTCAAAGAGTTTGATGTACAGCAGCTGTACAGCAGCAGATTTATTGTCTTTGGTGGTTTTGTAAATCTTACACATCTAGCAACTCCATGCGTAGTTCTGTTTTAATATAGCTAGGAAGAAAAAAAAAACAGCAGGAAGGAAAAGGTCTTTTAAAATAATTTTCTTACTTCCAAATATTTTTAAGAATTTTATAAATATAACCCTGAGAAAAGTGCTTTAAGGCTGATCACTTGTAACAGTTCTGCAGGCAGACAAATGCAGACCCAGGAAACTCCATAATTTTTGTCAAGAGGAGAGAATACATGGCAGCTCATATTTCACTGCAGTCTAGCAAGTGGAGAGTACACCTCTTCTCTGGCATGCCTGAGAAGTCTATGACAAAGCCAAGAAAGCCTCTGGCTTTTTTTCACTCCTACAGCTGCTAGTTTAAGCTACACTAACACCCTTTCCTGCATGTGTATATCCATGTGTGTAACAGCCATCCTCCAAACCTGCTATAAACAGCTGCATAGAAGGATGCACAGGGGAGGATTTGGGAGAGGTCAGTGTGGCAAAGCAGAACTTCTACTGTATGATGAGTTTATCTTTCCTTTCTACATAGATTCCTAGATTTTAAACTAGCAGGTGCCATGTGATAATCTGGCCTGATTTTTTACTGAGATGTTCCAGCTTATCAATAGGAATTTTAGGGCTGGAGTAATGATCTAAGCTGGAACTGGAACCCTCCTAAACCATCTGTGTCAGAGACTGCTGGACCAGAACATAACACTTAGAGATCTGATGAATGCATAGGCATGTCATCCCACAATATGGCACCCTGAAGGACCATATGGAGTACCCAGTGATTAGGATAAAGAAGACATTCTGGCTTAAACTCCCCCTTTTTTTTTTTTCTTTTTTTTTTTTTTTTTTAATGTTTTGTTCTTATATGTTCTGTCAACCCCAGATGGCTCTGTGATTGTTGAGTGCCCTACAAGGAGAAATCTTCAAACCTAAATCAAGAAACTTAAGGTAAGATTCATTGTACATTTCTATATCTGGGTATGTCACCTAAACTCCCTTCATAATCAATGAAGAGACATAAGCACTTGCATGATGTGACTGATTACAGCATGAAGTTGGTGTCTGAAATATGTCAGATGAATCACTGCATTTTCATTTTCCCTGATTATAAAAGGAACCTAAGATGAGTCACCTAGATTCAGACATCGTCATTGGAGATTTTTGGTTAGGTGGGTTGAAGCCCACTCAGAGCTTCTGCTGAGGCTGTCAGATTAATTTCTGACAAATTTAATACCTGAAGATGAGCAGAATTGTCATATCCCACCTGTTAGAAGAATAGAGGAACCTGTCCCTGAGCACAGTAAACAGACATGGACATTTGTCTTTTGCATTTGGTGAAGAACATGATTGGCAGTTCAAAGTAAAACATTTGGAAAGCTTGTTCTCCCAATGTTACTGCAACAGGGACAATACAGCCTGTGTATTAACTGTGAAGAGTGACATGTTGACACTCACTCATTGACAGAAATAAGAATCACACAAAAGTGTTTCTGTATAAGACTACCAGAAAACCCCTAAATTTCTATGGAAAAAGAATCCAAATTTCCTTGAGATCTAAGAAAAAAATATTTTTTTAATTAAATGCACAAAATGAAACTTCTAAAAAGAGTAAAATTTCTTTTGTCATAAATTGATACCTATACAAATTACACATGTATTCATGAATTGATGCTTCTATGGAATTCATTAGAATGCTTTGCTGCTATCACAGCACTCTGGATAGTAGAAAGGTTTTCTAATATCATAAGCATTTCAGCACTGACTTTGCTGGCTTACCTCCCATTTGTTTCCGTTCCTGTGTTTTGTCACAAATTTATTGCATCTGTACGACTGTAAATTTTTCAGCACTGGGTAATATGAGGTTGCTTTTAAAACATCTATTAATTTTCTGCCATCTTCTTCATTTCCTATATTTTATTTGACATATTAGATTATTTATGAACTGCTTCTTATTGACATTTACTTTAATCTTGTTTATTTCTCTGTTTTACTTTAATTTAGGAAAGAGCTCAGCTGGTCAAGTCTAAAGGTACCTGTGCCAAATGCTTATGAACATTTATCAAGACAGCTGCTTTTCAGCCACTGAGTAATAGATGCAGGTAAATGGATCACAACAAATAATCTAGTCAACAGGGTAGATTCTCTTTTTCTTCACATTTGTTGAGCAAATAACATGTCAAAACCATAATATTCTGCAGATTGATGGGTTTGGAAATTTCAACAGGGCTGCTTGACCAACAGCGGCCATGTTAAGCTATTCCTGCTCCTTTACTCAATAAACAAGCTCACTTTTCCATTATCTTGCATTTTCCCTCATGTCCCCAGGGTGCAGGGAACAAAGCCACACTTTAATTTGGACAGATGGCTATAGCACAGGTTGCTGCAGTTCATACCTTTAGCCCCAGACATGTTCATTCAATAACTGAGGTGGTGTTTTCATATAAACACAGTGTAGCACAGAGGCTTCTAAGTGCAAAGCTGAGGCTTGATTTCAATGATTCCTCAGAGATGCTACTCTGAAAACTGTTTTCCATCAACTTTTCTGGAAATGAAGTGGAGCCTTTATGAAGAAACAGTGCAATACAGAAGGAAAATAGCTAAAGTAAATCAATATCTTGTTTAAAAAAATCATCACAGACAATTTTTGCACAATTGGAGTAATTCCAATACAGGCCTTGTTCCACAATGAAATTAATTTCTTCAAAAAGACTCCAAATATGTTTAATAAAAAAATTAAAAGTCCAGACTTCTTTGTAAGGATTAAAATACATTAAAATACACAACCCTATTTTCTGCATTAATTGATAAGGCTGATTGAAGGGAGTCTTGGAGTTGCTTTGCAAAGATGTGCCTTTAATTTGCAGTTTAAGGCATGGACTGCGCCTGCTTATGAAAAGACTGATGTTTTCTGTCAGACTTCCAGTTGGGTAACAAACATAAAGAAAGAACTACACATGATATAAGAGTTTTGATGGTCCATGTCTCAGTCCTGTGTCCTATAGATTATGCTAGCAAAAGGACTGGCAGTGAGACTTTGAGCAGTTTGGGTTGAGATGACCGTGGTCATGATATTTGAAAACATGGTATATGGCTGTGTGTTTGTAAAAGGAAGGGAGGGAGATGTGAGATTTATCTACTTCATTGTGCATCTGGTGGAATAAATGTTGTCACTGACGGACTGACAAATATGCAGGTACTCCAGTTAAAACCTGTTCAAAGACAGGAGCTTTGAATACATGCTATTGGTGTTTTACAGCACAGGTCAAAGAAGGTGAATGTTTCACACCTTTCAGAGGCCTGAACTCTGCTGCACTCTACAATTCTAAATTCATATAAACAAAGTTCATGCCATTTAATTTCTGGATTCCTTTTTTATTTATTTTTTTTAATTTACTCTTTATCTTCCAAAAATAAAAGGAAGAAGAAATAGTAAAGAGCCATTTTTATACTCCTATAATTTACTTTCTAAGTTCTAGTTTTGATATTTGTTTCAGTAGGAATGATGCTGTGGCCAAACAAGTGGTGCTGTCTGTGTGGGCATTTTCCTGGTTATATAACCTCATTAGCTTTCTGTCCATTACCTTCTCTTGCAACAAGCAGCACCTGATGTCCTGCTGTTGCCAAGTGTGCCCAGTATTGTGCCGGCCTGCTCAGGCCCAGTCCTGGTATCTCATACTACCCTGCCCTCGAGACACAGCTCTTCATTCTGATTGTTAATCCCAGATTATAAACACCAGCCTTTAACCAATAGTTTGCTTCTTTTCTTGTGACAGGTGTTCTCATCTTCTGTCTAGTGTGCCAGTGTCTGAAAATACATACCATGTGTGCTAATCTACACCAGAAAGGATTTTTTTAGAGGTAATATCTTTTAACAGAACTCAGATAACAGCAGAATTTCAACACTTACAAAGGCTTTAAAAGTAAAAATACTGATTTGATCCATACTTTTCATGTTCTCATGCAAAGGTTGCAGCATCTATCAGGGTATGAAATTCAATCAGAGAGACTTATCTCAGGGAAACCCTATTTATATGATATCAGAGTTTGAACTGGAAACCTTCCAGATGATTGGTTCTCTCAAAGTCATCAAATTTCATGGGAAGTCAGTAAGTATTTTGGAATGTATAAAACATCAGCCTTTAAACAAAGAGCTTTTGCTAATGTAGCTGGCTTTCAGCTGGCCCATTTTCAGCTGACTCACCTCTCTGGGCAAACACACCCTAGTAATGATTATCTGTTTCAATATTGTCAAGTTGTGTACACCTATCTAGGGTAATTAAGCTGAGGTTGTTCACAGTGTTATCTACAGCTATTGAAAATTTAGAGGCATGTCATAAGAAATAATGTGTCATTCTGAGCCTGTACAACCTAAAAGGTAAAGTTTTGCTCTCATGAACAATTCCTTAGTACTGAAGTCTTTATTATCCTTTGAAAATGTTCTATGTTTAGGCCCACAGAACCCTTTCCTGAAATGAGGGCTACAGAAATGCCAGTACCTTTGTGCTTGGTTTATAACTGGCATTGCTCAATTAGCTGTATGCCATGTCTGTAATGGAATCAGAAGCACAGGTTATAGATCTAGAGTAAAATTGATTTATAAATTATGGTAAAACTAATTGAATAATATAGATAACTGATAAAACCTGATTAAATATATCTTATTCAGTTAATTTTGCTGTTCCTATGTCAGTCTCATTAAGAATATTTGTTGTAATCCATTCCATTATTGTTGCTATTTGCTATCTAATTATGTAGCACTTTATGATCTGCAAGAAACTTCAGAGTTGTAAAAAGCTGTTCACTGAATAATTCACTGCTTTTATGAATATCAATTTATTCAAAGAATCATATAATTTCTTATTAAATCACTTAAGTAATTACTTTCTTTTCATTTCTTACCATTTATCATCACACTACAGCATCATCTTGCTGGATAAAGTAAATTTTTTCAAGAAATGTTCCTAATTAGCTTGTAGAAAAGTAAAAATATCATGCAAGTTTTCAGAGAGTGAGCACAACATAACTGAAACTTGAAAATAAGTTCTTAACATCTCTACTTCATTTTCTACCCTGGCATATATTTTCCTTTTCTACTGCCAGAAAACCTCCAAAACTATGGGTAGGATATGTATGTACGCCCTCCTCATGTTTTTCCACATGTGGGGAAAGTGAATCCTCTACATCCTCCAGTGTGAGTGAAACCAAAAAGTGAAGAAAAATAGCACAGTAATTGTATTATTAAATGTTTACTTCTTGGACACCAGAGTAGCTGTGCGATCTTTGCACCTCATCTGAAGATCTGAGTGCTACCAGACACTGAAAGGTTGTGGCTACTGGAATTTGTTTTGTGAAAACAATTTCTGCTTCAAGGTTATCTAAGTTTCCATTAGCAGTAATTGAAGCAAGTGAGTTATGGGAAAGGAGAGGATTAAACTTACATCCCCACACTAACAGCTGTAGTCAGAGCCAAAATTAGAATTAAAGTTACCTTTTCTGTCTGTTTGTTTGTTTTTGTTTTTGTTTTTTTTTGGTTTTGTCTGTTTGTTTGTTTTTGTTTTTGTTTTTTTTTGGTTTTTTGTAAGTGTGTGTGTCTCCATCTGCACTTGTTTAAGGGTAGAAATCAAATCTTGAGAGAGGCATAAGTGTGTCTGTCTCCATCTGCACTTGTTTAAGGGTAGAAATCAAATCTTGAGAGAGGCATGATACTAATTAACATACTTAGCAGCACCTTAAACAAGCATATACACAGCCAAGGAGGCTAACCTGCAAGAAATACTGAGCAAAAGCTGAGAGTTGAAGTTGTCCGTGCTTTCAGATTTCAGAGAAGAAATGCAATAGATTTTTGATACTTGTAGAACTGGTTGCTACCTGGCTGAATGAGAAATGATTCTTGTCTTTTAATCATGGTTGAGAGAAACATTTGAGCAATTGTGGAGCCAGAGCCAGTTTCAGCCGATAAATAAAGCAAAGTTTGTGTGTTTTCACATGACACCAGCAAGTTCCTTAAGCGTTGCTGTGAGGGGAAGGGAGCAGGAATGGTTCAGGTGCATTCCTGCTGCTTCCAGTCCAGCTGTCATGCTGTGGTGCAGAAAAGTGGCTTAGCTGTTTTCAGCTGTTTTATAGCCAGAGAAGGGAAAATATCAAGAGGATGATTACTTCATATCTGCTCTTTAAGGTGTGTTAATAGAAGGTGCAGTACTGGGTTCAGGCTCTCCAAGAAGCGTTCATGCCTTATGATCTTTTTTATGATTTTACACTGGTTTGCCAGGTTTAGACAGACATTTAGAAATACTTTTCAGTGAAACCAAAACACGGATCTTACAGGTCCCAACCAAGTGTCCTACTTCCCAAAACAAGGTTTTACATTCAAGGTAGGACAAAGCATCTAAAGCAGGACACAGAAGCCAGCTGAGAGCAAAACAAGGGTTTCAGTGATTGTTCGTCCCCCTTCAATGCAGCCTCATGCACTACATCTTCCTCATCCTCTTCTGACGATTTTCATGAATGGTAAAATGGTTTCAAAGGGACAGAATTGACAGTGGAACATTATCTCCATCATGTGGGATTGGCCCCTAAGCATGATAGGGCATATAAGGCATTTTCTCATTTGCAACTGACTCTAGCAGCAGTCAGGTGAACGTTTTTTGGATCACAACTTTTTTGCATTAGTGCCTTAATTACCCTCAAAGAAGCTCAAGTTTAGAAAAGCTCATCTTTAGCCCAACTCTAGACCTGGCCCATGAACGTACACTTGCACCTAAATACATTGCTCAAATTTTTAAAAAGCTGAACTGGTTTTGGTTAATAGTTGTTAGCTGGATTTTGAGAGAGCTTGGGTACAAGTCGAAGTCGACAACATTTGAATTTAATAGTACTTTAAGTAAAACAATCTGCAAAAGCTGAGATATTGTGGTCAAACCCACCCATATAAAATGTTTCCTCTGCCAGCTTGGTAAATATTCATCCAAGTAAATAGCTTTGAAAAATTAATTGGCCCATGAGGAGTTGTCATGTAAAATTTGTATGCTAGATTCAGAGTTAGAAACTGTGAAATAGAGAGTTTTCTGTTCCTTTTTAAGGGCAAGTATAATGTATTCAGGAGTCAAAGAAGTGCCAGAATAATAAACCAGTTGTCAAAGAAGTAATATTACTTATTTGGATTGGGAAGCTGCAGGTTGTTTGTCTTAATCTAAAATTCCTAATGGCACCTGACCATTAATTGAGGACACGGAACATGTGCAAGTTAAAATGAAATGAAACTGCTATGTATTAAACATTTGCACAAGCTTATGCTACTGTGGAAAGTGGAGCTGTGTGAATGATTGGATTGTTGTCAATGAATGAAAAGAATGGAAAAATGAGATCCATGTAGATCAACAAGATATTGATTCTTGTAATCCCACTGCATTTTTGCCTTACTAGAGAGATTAAAATGGGAAGCTCAGTCTCACTGCTTTCTTAGTAAAAACTTTTGGGAGACTTCAATAAAATGAATACACTATTTAAAATAAATAAGAATAAGATCAGAAGCAGATGTTAGTATAATTTGAAAATATTCCATAGTATGTTGGCAGTTACTTTCCAGAGCAGGACTGAATAGCCATTTTGGGAAAAAGAAGGAGCCAGCCACCTACTGTGCTTATTGTTCATGCTCCACTTAAGGGGATATCTACTCACAGTTTTTGACTGGGAAAAGATTCTTTCATAAAAAGAAAAATAAAAATTAAAACCTCTCAGAAATCTATAATGAAAACTAAAAGTTATTAGATATTTCCCACAGAAAGAAAATCTGATAATATTGGAAAATGAGCCTGGCATGCTCAGACAAGGTCCTTAAAGAGGTGCCAAAGCACATTGCTGGATACCCTGATCCCATAGTCCCGAAGTTTGTTTCACGTTTTGGGCCAACCTCTGATTTCCTCCTGTTTCATGGGTTGTCAGAACATTGGCAAACATGACAGCTAGGAGTTATTATCCTTGCATTTCTAATGAAATAAGATGTGACAGTTCCTTTTATCACATTGATTATATTTTTCTTTTTTTTTCTCTAACAAAAGGAAGTGCTTTTACTTTCGGACCTGATGGTGTCAAAATAATCTTGGATGTTTTAGTTAATTTTAGTAATTTAAAGAGAAAATGATACAAAGATGAGTGCATAATATCTCTAGGAAAACGTTTTTACAAACTTTGCATATATCCTTCCTTAAATATTACCGTAAAAACTCTTTCCAACTATAAATTATACAGACTCACAGACTCTCATAATGTACCTCAGTTAGGTACCTATATCTAATTTAAAAATTATTTGAATCAGAGCAAAATAATTTGCTAACACCCATTTAAGATTTCATAGGGTTTTTATTAAAATAGATCTGCAAATTCTGTCATTTTATAATGAAGCATAAGTCAAGGCCAATGAAGGAGAGGGAAAATATTGTACTGCTGTGGGATATATGCTGCTTTGGGAGATGATTTGTTCTCTAGTGATATCTTATTCTTGTCTCACTGCACGCAGTCAGCTACTGCACTTCATCCCCTGAGGATGCCAGAGTTACTCACTCCCATCCATCCAATGTCCTCTGTGATCTGATTCTGATCACCAGCAGTAGCTAATGGTGGCTACTTCACTGGAGCGTACATGTTGCCATAATCAGCCTATCCAGGTATTCATCAGAAACTTATCTGAGCACATCTTCTAGTTAAAAAGGATCTGTAAAATGAAGATTTGTAATTCCTGTTAGCTAGAGAAGCTAACTCCCTGACAGATGTTTTCAGATGCCAAAATAAGCAGGTTCAAACAGAAATATCTTGAAAATTACTATTAAAATTCTTCTGATTTATGCTTTAAATAAGGGAAATATATTAATCTCTCTTAATATGTAGTATTCACTCCTTATAAACACCATAAAATATATTATTCTCTCTTAATATGTAGTATTTACTCCTTATAAATACCATGTTTAATCTCTCTTAATATGTAGTATTCACTCCTTATAAACACCATGTTCCTGTGACCAGAAAGTTAAAAAAAAAAGAAAAAAAAACTGGTCCCATTTCCTGGTACCATTCAGGAAAACACCTAGCTACTGCATGAATGTATATTTAAGTAAAACGATTTATTTGTGGGAAAATTTAGAAAGCTCTGTTTTGCAGGTTTAATTTAACTTAATTTAAACAACATTTAATACTTTGAATTCTTATTTTATATTACTCTCACTTGTTGTCCACTGTTTGCTGCTGATACTCAGGAGGTGTCACAAGATCTACAGGTGCACAGAGATGTTTCCAGTAGTATCAGAAGTACTGATGGATTTCAGTTTATTTATTCCTCTGAAAAATTTACTAATTTCAGCTTTCATTAGTAAATAGATACAAATAACCTCTTTAGAGTGTGCTGTAGTTTAAATCACTGCTGTCACTGGCTATAGGCAGTTCATAAATGATGAGAAGTGGCTGAGGGATCTGGGGGTGTTTAGTCTGCAGAAAAGGAGGCTCTGGGAGAACTTATCACACTCTGCAATGACCTCAAAGGAGGTTGTAACCAGGTGGGAATTGGAAACTTCTGCTAAATATGAAGAGGAATTTACTTCAATTTGCACCATGGGATGTTTATATTAGATATTAAGAGAAGTTTCTTCACCAGAAGGGTGATCAGGCATTGGAATGTACTGCTTAGGGAAGTGGTTGAGTCACCATCCCTGGAGGTATTTAAAATATGTGTAGATGTAGCACCTGGAGACATGGTTTAGTAGGGGATTTGGCTGTTAATCACAATACTAATACAATGTTACCTGGAGGTTACTTTATTTCTCTGAGAAGGACTTTTAAAGGAATTTTTTCCAAAACATTTTAAAAGCCTGGAAATAAATTCAAATACTTCCCATCTTGTTTATTTATTGCATTTTATTTACTCTTTTAAACATAGTTTAATAGACAAGGTGCAATTTGTTGCTAAAATAAACAGTAATTTTTGCTGTTAAAGCAAACAACATTTGAGCTCTACATTCACCTTGCTTCCGGCCTGCCATAACCTCCATCCTCTTCCTACATCTTCTTTGTGCCCTCTTTCCTGGCTCCTCAGAGCACATAGTTCACTATGGGAATGTTTCCTCGGGTAGCACTGCTTACTGCAGTGGTTTGGGAAAAGCCAGAAGCAGCAAGGGGAGAAAGTATTATTAGCTTGCTCAACTAAAGAGTTGGCATGGCAAGGGAGACTGCCCAGATAAAAAGAATGATTCTCTGGTGTCAGAGAAAGTTATAATGGTTCCATCACCAGATCTAACAGTCCTACTTTGACTAATTTCTGACTTTTTGGTTTTATCTCTAAAGTCTTTTTTCCCCTGATTATTTTGTTTTGTAAAATTTAGAACAGTGCTTCTTCAGATGATTATCTGCCTCCTATTTTCAAACACTTGCAAAAAATTTCAAGAAAAATCTTTTCAACCAAGACACTAAATTATCTCTATGGCCAATATTAAGTTACATAAATAAACTGTAGGATATTGTCTTCATTAGGCATCATTGTGAAAGTAATTTCTGTGCTAGAATACAGTTCGTATATAATCTGACCTCTGCATTTAAGAAGTTCAGTTGTCATTTCAAACTGCAGTGAATTATCTATAGTGAATTGTAATCAATAAAACATAAGTCCTCTGGTATGTTCTATCCCTTTAATGATTTCTCTCAAATAAGTCAACTTTGTATAAAAGAAGCAGAATATCTTAGCTAGTTATGTCTCTAGGATTTTTGTTGCTTAAATTACAATAGGTAGAAGAGTAATTTTGCATGTTTTTACTACTATTTTTTCTTTACTCATTTTGTCTAAGATAATATGGGCATTTTATTCAGGCAGTATCAATCCTGCTACTCACTTTCAAGCATAAAATTATTTCAGCTTGAACTTTATGCAAACTGAGATGCATGAACCAGGAGATTATATTCAAGGTTAAAAATGTAAGTATGGAATTCATAATTATCTCCAGAGATATAATTATGTGATAAGGAGAGGTGTTTTAATTGCTGTCCTAGATAAGGATTGCATATAACTACTGTGTTCAAAGCTTCAGGTAGAACAATGAAATTGTATAAACTAAAGAGAAGGAACTAACCAGTCCCCTGAATATTTCAGAAATTCTTTTTATATACATAGCACATGATTGTCTTTCACTTCCTTTGGCTTAAAAATAATTCCTAGAAAATTCCCTGTGCCACCCAACATTTAATTTTGTTTTTTATGTTTCCAAACTAAACAACGCTTTCATAGTAACACATTGCTATGAGTCCTCACACAACTCGAATTCAATATAGGAAATTTTGTTGAATGAAAAATATAATTTGCTTTAATGGTTTTCCTATTTTAAACCTTGTCTGTATCCATGTATTTTTCCTTTCTCAATATGTTATGTTTTGAGGGGGATTTGCAGGGAAGTTCTCTCCAGAATGAAAGGGAAAATTCAGTTTATTTTTTTTTCTTTTTAAAAAAATAAATTTCCTAACCTTAAACTATGAAAACTATATTTTTGAAAGACCCATGCATTCTGGAAACGATAAATGTGCTCCCGTGTTTGCAAAGAGTATTAAATGTAAAAAATAGTGGATCTTGTGAAAGTTTCCTCTCACTCTGTTTTAACAGTCACCACAAAAGATGATAACTTGATACCAATATTTTCAATTGTTTTCAAACTTTTTGCAGAATACTAGTGAGATGCCCAACCAAAAAAATGGGTAACTAAAGGGAGGACTGCAGAAAATGTGCAGAAAAATCAGTGGCAGGTCTAACTCAGTTTTTCTCTTTCCTGGTTTTATCTGCCTTTGTTCTAGATTCAAAGTACATTGACTATAAATCCTTTCATATCTATTTCCTTAGATAAACAATTTCATTAATCAGCATAGGCAATTATGTCTGTTAGCTTCAGTGAATGAGGAATGGGTGGTGCCGAGCACTAGGACAGGAGGCAACAGGCAGAAAGTGATGCACAGAAAGTTCCACCTGAACTGGAACAGGTTGCCCAGGGAGGTTGTGGACTCTCCCTCATAATCAAGAGCCATTTGGACATAATACTGTGCAATGTGCTCTAGGATGACCCTGCTTGAGCTGGGAGGTTGGACCAGCTGACCCACTGTGGTTCCTCCCAACCTGACATCCAAAATTTTTATGAATTAATTAATGAACAATTAAAAATAAAGGATTTTTTTTCCTACACATCATGACCCATTTTTCTACCCCAAATAAAAATAAATAATCATCAGAGTGCCACGGTGCACCAATCAATTCTGTTATTTAGCTTATATTTATTCATTTTACATTTTCCCCTTCAAATTAGTTTGTCTTTATTCTTTTCATTTGGAAAAGAAAGAATAGAAAATTTTTGTTCTGTTTTCCTGGAATAATATTTAGTAGCTTATTACAGTTCTTACAGTCTCAGTCTTTCAAAACCTCTTAACATTTTATGTAACAATAAAGAATCTGTAGCTTCAGTTTCAACTGAAAAATTACAATATAAAACTATCTTCTCTAAATTTGTTTTACTGTGTTGCCTTCTAACACTATTTCTTCATTTGTTATTCTTTTAGAATCCTTGAAAATATCATTGAGCATATCTATTGTCACCTGTGCTTTGTCCTTTATGCTGAATAGGAGGGGTTCAGGTGTTGATTTCTGCTCTCAGCACCAAGTGGAATGTGTGAGCTGATACCCAAGAGCCTTGCAGACTTGTCACATCCATTGTACCATGTAGTGAAATAGGTAGAGGGGTCCAAAACACTATGAAAGAGGGAGCTAAAAATTAAATAGAGCATATAATTATGGGTTCCACAGGCAAGCTCCATTCCAGGACCTGTTATTTATCTTTCCAGTCATTGCCACCTACTTTTATAATGGAAAACTTGCAGTGTACATCTGAGAGCCTACACACTGAAAGATGGATGCTGAATGTCAATCTGAGGTGGAAAGCACTTGAAAAATAAATGAGAAGTAAATGAAGATTTGTCTTTTATAAAGTTATTTCCAGCAGATATCTTTATAGCTAATCAACTACTGCCCACAATAAATACCTATCCAAGAAGATAACTGGGAACTTAGAAGGCATACTACTATACTGCAAGATGGATAATAATTACATTATTCAATAAATTATTAAAAAAAAATTGCATATCTAACCAACAATTTAGATGACTGAAAATGTTGGTTGTCTCAAGAGAATGGATGGAATTCTGCTATTTTAAGGAATTTTGTGCAGTAGTTAAATCATTTACTTGGAAACAGTGGATCTGAATAACAGAGTAATACTCTATGCATATTGTGTGTTAATGTGTATGTGACAGGAATATAGGAAGAATGTGAAGGATTTTTTTTGACTGTGCAAGGTTTTAAATAACTTCTTTGTAAAACCTGCAAACCTCGGGATAGAAAGACAAGTAACATGTACAAGTAACCCTTAGGAAATTATTCATTAAAGGGCTTCTCTGTCCTGAGTGTTTATGATAATGAAAACACAACAGTGACAATTAATCGTGAAAGCTACAACTGAGATGTCACCACTGGATATAGAAACAAACAAAGAAAAGAAAAGCAAGCTTGAAGTTAATCAAGAGAGGAGAGAAAAATAAATGAAGTGTGAGACATATTTAAGTATCAGAAACATTTTCCATAGTGTTGATTTGCTAGGAAAACTTAATCATTACTGGGGCTACACCCCAGGCATACACTTGAGACTAAATAATGAGCACATTTAGTCAATGAAACAAGTGAAAATAAGGTTTCCCCAAGGGAAGAGACAGGAAATCTATTCCTTCCCAGCAAAATGATAAATAACCTACCATTAATGTCCCAATGGAAAATGCTACAGAAAGGTCATAATGTAATAGCTTATTCCTGGGTTTTCAATGAATGGCAAAAGAAAAATTATAAATAGATAGATAGATAAATAGATAGATATAATATAGATATAATACAGATATATAAAGAACTTGGAACAAAACAAGCTAAAAATATGTAAAAGCAGAAAGGAAAAAGAAAAGCTGTGTATACAAGATTTTATAATAATCTCTTGCCATAAAAGCATAGCATCTCAGTGAAATTGTTGGCACTGCCATTCTGCCCTCTGTGAAAGTACAATTGCTTCTTATTAAAAAAAGAAATGGTTATTACTTCAATAAAACTAGGCTGAAAATTAGAGGTCTTCCCTGCACCTTAAAACAAGTTTGATTACAGAATAACCTTCCCAAAGAAGCAATGAGTAGAGCCATCTTCATTGGTTTCCAGAGGTACGCAATCATTTTTCTGAAAGGTCTGGTTCCAGGGTTCCTCAGCCCAGGGGATGCTTCCCTCTCTTTTGAAGAAGTTTTTGCACCAATGGTGGGGCCATCTGCCACATTGTCTGTAGCCATTGTTCCTACAAACTAAACCACCCTGACAGTGGCTTTAAAATCCCCTGTACAAAGAGGGCAAATAGAGAAGGCAGAAGGCCTTGAGTTTAGCTTTACAAAAATGCAGGTAGAGCACATAGCCACTGGAAAACTCACATTTTCAGATTTGAAAAGGAGAAGGAAGACATCATTATTAAGGGGGCAGAAGATGGTACAAGGAGTTCAATTTTCAGAGAAGTGTGACAGTAATTATAGTGGCCAGAATACGGTGAAGTTGACCTCATAGACAATGCCCTTGCTAGCTCTGCTAATTATATCACTTGCAACAGTGCTACAAGAGTGATGATAATTCACTCAGCATGATGTATTCAAGAGGATTTTTTCTAACTTTACAATGTACCAGTTTTAACCTGAGGAAAAGGGACATCTTGCAATTTAAGTGAACTGCCCACTGATTTTCCATCCCAGTATCCAACAATTTTAGGCATTTAACAGCATACTTTCACAAGAGATTTTGATGCATAAAGGAAATTAGCCATTTAGCTAGGAACAAACAAGAAAAAGAAGGCGACATGTTCTTCACATAAATGTTGACAGTCCTGTTTCATCACTGCTGCACGTGGACAAGCTGATAGCCTTTTGTTTTCCAAAGTATCATCAGCTATTCATGCTTTGCAGAAAGATTCTGAAATATGTGAAGGCTCTCCAGGGGCCATAGGGACACTGAAAATTTATTTTCTGTATTGAAGACCTTTATTCCCATCAAGTATTAAAAGGACCCTACAGAGAGCATCCAAAAACCTCTATAATATTCAGGTGATTATGAAAAGAAAGTAAGACAAAGCAGAACGTTTTACAAAATATTTGCTCTCAGCTTCCAGCTATCAGCTTACCTAGCTGAGACAGAAGCTGTATTCTTGTAATTTCCTGGGTCTGATTAGTAGCTCTTGAAAAAAATTTCCTCCATGAGGAAAATTTTCTAGTAGTTTATGAAATAATTTACTCTTATGTTACATAAAGCACTGAATGTCAGTGAACTCCCAAGTTAAATTTGCAGTGTATGAAAAATTCTGAATTAATTGCCTATTTTTTCTAATGTGAGGAATGTCTACCAATATTTTCTAATACCTTCTGTGTGTCATCCATGATTTTATATCCTTCTTCAGTGTCCCTCTCATCAACTGTCTCATCTTCAACTGATGAGTCCTTACCAAACTGATCTCTTCTCCTTCAGAATTGTCTCTATCTGTGCTCATTTTCTCCTTATTTAATACCTTTCTGTAATTGGTTGCGACAGGCTGTAATGGTGGATACCTTAAATCATGGAACCATTTAAAGCAAAAAGCAGATGAGCAATTTTTAGTACATGTCCAGAAGGCAAACTGCTTTGTCACCAGCTTTGAAACTTGTCTATCTACCCCTAATACATCAACAGAAACCACACCTGCTGTATCATTGCATTATTTGTCTGTGGAACACACTCTCTGCATCTAATCTAGCCAAATTAACAGTAGAATCTGTGATCTGACAGTAGAATCAGTGTTCTGACATTTAGTTTCAATTGAATGGAAATAAAAGTAGGAATTAAAGTAAATGTTTTCTGATCAGGAAATTTAATTTCACATTTTTTTCAGAACTCTCAATGAGTTTTAATCCACTTTGATAAGATTAAAGCACTTTGAAGCAATGTAGTACTTCCTTTTAACTGCAACACTTAAGCTTTTATTTATCTTCATCCAATTATACATAACAATATGAAGATCAAAATGAAAATTAGGAAATTGCCTTGACCTTGTCAGAATGAAATTTTTTCAATACTATCTAAAAATTATCAACCATTCATTAAAATTTTCCATGAAAATTAATTTCCACAAGACCCTTGGATGTCCATGAATCAATGTACTTTTGAAGAATGCTGTTCTCACATCAAATGCTTGACCAAGACTAATTGTTATTCTCTCTTTCCTACACGTAGGTTTTGTCAAGAAAAGCATATGTCTTATTAAATGAGATGCAGAGAGACTGAAGCCTTTGAGGAGCCCTCAAGGACCTTATGCTCATAATATAGATGCTAAAATCTTCATCCCACCATCTGTCCAAAGATTAAAGTGCCTGAAAACTTCAAGAGGCAAGCATAGAAAAACTTGATTTACAGGTTTTAGATACTGTATTCTTAGTATTTAATTTCACCCTTAACCAGCAGTGACTACTCTACAATTAAACTTGTAGAAGGAAAGGCAGACCCTTAACTCAACTACAAATTCTACAGTACTTATATTAGTTTAAACGGACATAAAAAATGAGTCTGAATGAACAGCAGTGTTTAACATTACATAACTTTTAACAGAGGGCCAGTGTAAGCCATTCCAGTCTTCCTTTGCTCCTTTTTGTAAGCTTAACTTCTTGCTGAAGCCACAGCTTTCCCTGAACTATGCAGCTCTTTGAAACTGGACTGTAAAATACATGACCTAAACTATGTCTTGTAAATTAAAAGTAGCGGTCTGGGACAGTGGGAGGACTATCAAAATCTGACACCCCATATGACTTTATCCTATAACACCAGACTGAAAAATCCATGGCTTTAGGGGCTATTTTTAACCATGGTCTGTGTCTACAAAGCTGCACAGACTGATTGTAGCAGCACACCTGATGTGACAACTTTAGAATCATAGAATGGCTTGGGTAGGAAGGGACTTTAAAGATCATCTAGTTCTAACCAGCCCCAACACAACACACAGGGATGTCACCCACTACATCAGCTTGCCCAGATGCCCAGGCCTCATCCAGTCTAGATCTGGGGATACTTCCAGAGACGAGGCATCCACAACTTCTCCAGAAAACCAATTCTAGTGCCTCACCACGCTCTGAGTAAGGAATTTCCTTCTAACTTCTGATATAAATGTCCTCTCTTTTGGTTTAAAACTATTTCTCCTTGTCCTATCACTATCTGCCCGTGTAAAAAGTCACTCTCTCTCCATATGATAAGTTCCATTTAGTTACTGGAAAGCTTCTAACAGTTTCTTTGGAGCCTTCTCCAGGCTGAAAACCTCAAACTCCCTAAGCCTGTCTTCATTGGACACATGCTGAAAAAACTAAGGTGTCAGAAAAAAAAAAGATGAGGAAGATTTTTTGCACACTGAAAACTCAGGCAAAATCAGTGTACAAAGGGTAGGCAAGGAGGTGGTGGGTTGGACCCCAGCAGCCCCTCCACTCCCTCCTTGCCAAACCCACAGCCGATCTCACAGGGAGACCAGAAAGTACCTGAACTGCAACTGGTAGGATAGCTCATGGTTGGTGGGCAACATACTCTACAGAGCATTTTTGAAAATGTCTTGATCTCTTCAGTTGCTTTGGCTCCATGTCTCTCGTTACCCAGGTCAGAGCTTTGATGAAGGATCAGCCTAAAGGTGTTAGGATGACCACATAGCCCTTTTTATAGCCAAGTAGAAGAGGGTTTCTGGTAGCCTGAATTGAATATGTTAATTTTTTTTCCCAATGTAACGTGACAGTATAACATAAACAAGATGAAGAGCAAAGCTTTAAATGGTGCTGATAACATTTTTTAAATTTTCCTAATTAACTTTTTGTGCTGTATTGCATAGCAAGAAACAACATATGTTCTGTGATCTCCACCTGTTCTCCGCCTACCTTATTTCCCAAAACATAAACAAAGTAGGTAAAATGTGGAGCTATTTCACTTATACGTATCACATATTTTGGATAATTGACCTAATCTTAGACCTAGAGTGTGGTGTTGAATTCTGGATCTGCAAGTGAATGACTTTTTTCTGAGGTTATCTGCTGCATGCATCTTGCTCCACTTTATTTGTAAAAGAGCAGAATGTTCTAAGTATAATTTGAGCACCAAAACATTTTTTATTTCTGTGGTAAATAAAGGTCTTCTAATGATATAAAAAAAAGGCAGAGCTATATCAGAGATTATTCCAACTATAGCTGCTTTACTAGCAGCTTTGCCAAATAGGTTTCACTGAGGAAGATAGCTTTATTCTATGGTGACAGAAGACTGGGTCTTCTCTAACGGTGACGGGTGCAAAAGAAGACAATAATTAGTGCTTTGGTACTTGACTGGATCTCACACATTGTTTATAACCTGTGTGCATATAACTGTGTCTGTGCAGTTGGATAAAATTCTCACATAGAGAGTAGATTTGCATTTTCCTGCTCAGACATGACAGAACAGATTTTTCAGAATCACTCTTGGTTTCAATCATGTTGTGATCATTAATTTCAGTCAGTAGAAACTTCCGGGACAAAAAGTGTAGCTAAAACAATCACTAAAAAAAATATTTACCAAAATCGGAAGTCTTCCTTATTGGGGGGAAAAAAAAAGGATAATAATACATTATAAAAAATTCATCAAGTTGTACATTAAATATCAAGTCTTGAAAATTAAAAACTCTTCCCTGTTTAGAGACTATAATTTTCACAGACAGGAAATCTGTCTTACAGACATTCAACTTGGCATTTGTGCAGAAAGACAAGCTTTCCTCCTGGCTAGTGAGATCCTTGAAACTCTCTGCATTGTATTGCAATTCTCATTTTGTACTGACACAATCACTGAAATACATTTTGCCAAGGAAATTATAAACAAGATGAATCTCTTTAGAAGAAAAGTATATCTCTTGATTCTTCACATATCTTCTCTAATTCTTCAAATTTGTTGCATGTGTTTACTTTGTAACATGCATAAAAATAAAATATTTGTCTATTATTTTAGTACCATCTAGGAGTTTTTCTCAACTATCTCAGCTCTATGTGCTTGTCATACATTACCTGTCTCTGCCCATATCTGTATCATTCACACAATTTTTAAGCTCTTTTATCACATCTTAGCGTAATGGTCTGAATTATTTTTCTTTATATTTCTCTAACTCTGCTTAGACTGCTAAGACATGTTTATGGCATTTGCTTGCATTACTTTGGTATTTTTTTTGTCTACAGTTTTGAATGCACCTCTTTTTCATGCTATGAAATGTTCTTTTTATTAGAAAATACCTATGAAGCTTATGTTATAATTAATGATAAACTCAAATTGAAAAAGGTTTTTGTATATAAGTTGGTAGCTGTATTGAAAAATACACTTGCTATTCAAATTGAAGTCCATAAAAGACCATTTCTAAACACTTGTTATACTTTGGGCTTATTAAAAAATATTAACATTAATGTGCAAAACTGCCAAACTTACATGCCTTGCCTTCCAAATAGAAAGTTCTTTGATGCCTACCTAATAGACAGTAAAATTTAAAGGTCCCCAAAAACTAAATATTTGTTCATCTTTCATTGGATATTATCGGTATGGCAGAAATATATTTCAATTAAGGGAGAATATTTATGTAAGTAATCATATGTGAGATACTGTACTGCAAAAAATACCTGATGCAGGGCATTTAGACTTGTCTGCAATACAATTAATACATCTTGTCACTATAAAGGGTTCAGTGGATATCTTTTTGCATTATAATTATAGCTTTACATTCACATTGGACAGCTGATATAGAAATGGTTCCTGGTTATAAGTGGCTGCTATATTAATGTAAAATGCAGGCATACTTCAGAAACAGCAAGACTTCTAGGACGTGATGGTGCAGTTACAGCCATGATATGTTTTTAAGTTCTTTGGTCACTTTCTACATAAGTGTCTCTTTGTGACACTGGTTTGCAGCAGCCTATTAGTGGTTGGGAAATGTGATGAAGTTTCCTGCTCAGGTGAGTGATCACTCATCTGTGAAGTAGGTGATAATAGACAATCACAACAACAGATTTGTCTCTACAGTATCATATCAAAGCCATTGCATTTCAATCACCTTCATTCTTGTTCTTCATTGACAGCAATTGTGAAACATCAGGCCCGTTACAGTGTAAACCAAAAAGACTCTACTATATATGTTTTATAGTCTTATTCTTATCATTTTTTCCCTACCTATTTTTAAACAGCTTTTAAGTGAACAGTAGTCACTAAGGATCTCATCCAGTATTTGGAGATATCCAGGAGCAGGATTCAGAGGGGTTTAGAAAAACACCTTTCTAGCAGAAGCCATTCATTTATTAATGTCAGCAATAATTACTGGGATATTTTTATGAGATCTGTACACTTGAAAAGTTTTAGGATGATGCCTCTTGCATCACAAAGGCTACCCCCTTTATGCTGAAACTGCCGATTTATGGAGGTTACCTGTTTCCCTTGATGCAACAATTACATAGTCACTATTTCTGTGTAGGACAAAGGAACGTTCTGTACCCATCAATATATAAACAGCTTTTCTGCCTGTCAAATAATGTCTAACTGCTTCTGACAATATGTACTTCCAGTATTATGGAACCATACAATATTTGATGGCCAAATCTGTTAAATTCTATTGAAGCTGTCATTGTTATTGTTGTACTCCCCTTCCTTCTCCTCTTCTTCTTCTGACAAAGCACAAGTACTCAATATCCTTAGTCAATGTTGTTTCATTTCTTATAAAGGTAAAACTGTTTTTTTCCTTTGGTACTAAATCTATACGAAAAGCTCCACAATTTCAGAGTTGATTTTTAATAATGGAATCTGTTTGGCTGAAAATAGTACATAGGCTCCCCATCTAATGTATGAGAAAGGTTAAATATCTAGTGTTGCATACGTTAGAAAGAAACCCAAAAAACCAACAGTCCCACAGTATGTTGTATAAGTATTGTCCTAGGTTAGGAGGCTGAGATGTGTGGGGACAGTAGGACATTTGAAATCACAGAGCTCTCTGTGGTTCTCAGTGCGGTTGGGCTGGGAGTCATTTCACTGGAGATATGTGCCTGGTGTCTCTTCCCAAAAGATAAGTGTTTGTGCCCTCTGCTTTTCATCCTCAATTTTAGCTATTTTTTTTTCTTCCTAAGTACATCTGAAGAAAGAGAAACTAAGCAGGTTAACAGCAATATTCAGGGACAGAAGAGGTTCAGTTCCCTTTTGCCAGGTCTGGCTTTGAATCTCTTAGGCAAATGGAGTGGAAAGAAGTTTTTAAAAGTTTGGTTGAAAACTTGGAAATACATTTCTTTTTAAATTGGTGCTAGAGCTTTGGGCAGTATTTACATGCCGAAGATCCTTTAGCATATCTACAAAGCTTTCACCGCTATAATTCAACATTAATCTTAATGACATTTCATTTCCTACCTTGTTTAATGTTAATAAAAAAGCCACAACACATTATGTTCTCAATTCAATGGAATGAATAACCTCTAATATAAGTTTATGTCTCCTGCTGATCCATATGGTTAGAATCCTAAAACAATTATAAACCTGATAAGCTAAATGTAGCAACAACAACAAAAATTTAGCCTGCATCTATTTTAATACCTTTACAGCTTTTCCTTTAATTTTCTTTAGACTTGTTGAGTCTCGCTTTTTTCCATATGAAGGTGAGTGGCTTCTCACATAGCACATTTCTCTGTACTTTTCTAAATATTTCTCTGGCTTAATTTTAGAAATATTAAATCTCATAGGCATTTCCATATACTTCCCTATTAATTGCAATAGAACAGGAAGAGACTTTTTAAAATTATTAAGAGTTAATCTAGATGTTAATTCATCCTAGTATAGTAGTCCTCTCAAGAGTCTCTAGTTAATAAGAAAACCTAGCATATCTATTAATAAAAGGTTCTGGAATTAAAGTAAACAGTCCCGATGTCCAAAGCCCTAGATGGCATAGAAATTTTCAGAAAAGAGGAAAACAAAGAAGGAGAAATAAAGAGCTATTTATTGCAGGGGAAAAAATATGCTGATTCCTTACTGCAACATCATTAAATGCTCCTTTAGACCTGTGATATCTTAAAGAATAATTATTTCTACTATTTCAGTGTTGGACCACAAATAAGTTATTGTGACAATGCACCACTTAGCTCCTCGGAGGTAAATTGGGAGTCAAATGAGGACTTTTTCAAAGGTGTTTTAAATTAAATGCTCCTTCAAGGACTAGTGTCAAACAGTTAACTTTGTTGGATTACTACAGAAGTTTTTCTTCTGGTTTTTTTTTTAATATGTCTTACACTCTTCATTATTTTTATTATGTCTCTTTGTGACTATCTCCTTTATCAAGCCTTCTTTCTCTCTTTCTTTCCTTCTTACCAAACAATTTAAGCAAAAATCACCTGTTTTTTCAAATTTCTTTCTTTCTCTTCACATAACCACCATATTCAATTAATCTCTAAAGGAATTGTGAGCCTTGTGTCCTATAGTACCTTCTACCAGGAATTTCCTTTTCTTATTTCAGTACTCCCAAGTATTTATTTCTCAATTCTCCAGCAGGCAACACCACTAGTGATTGTGTGAGAAATGTGGTGTGGAAGACATAAATTTCAGTTTAGGTATTTGGAACTTTACTTGTAATAAAAATATATTTCCCATGTTCCTCTGTTTTTTAAAATGACAGTTTTCTTATCTTACATAAAATGTATTAGAATAAAATTTAATAGTTCAATTGAAAGGGACCTATAACAATCACCTCATTGTTATGATTCAATTATTGAAATTATTAGAGACAGGCTTCTGCTCAAACTAAGGTACAAATGAGACCGTATGATGAAGTTGACAGTGTGGATTTTTATTTGAGTAATTGTGATATAGAGACAGAGATAGGGAACAGAGAAGGGTGAAGAAAGAGAAAGACAGTGACAAAGAAAGTAGAAAAAACCACTCACATAAATACTGATGACGTCCTGTTGGTCCACTTCTAGTCTTCTCAGAGGTTTCAGTCTTGTTGAAGTAATGTTTGTAGTCTGTATCCATCAAGTGGGGAGTGGAGAAGAGATCACAGATCACAGAATCTGTTGGGTTAATATTTACTGTGGTTCAGGTGGGAATGCCCACGTGCCTCTCCTGAGGCACAGAGTTTCACACTTGGTGAAATAATGTTATGGATCAGGACTCTTTGACATCTTCTAAGATGTTGCAGCAGTCTCTTCAGTATAGTTGAATCAATCATGACCCATCAGCTGAGATGAGCACCTTCACCCTAGTGTGAATATTCCACTAATTAGGAAGAGAATATTCACAGATGAGTCATTATGTAAGGGAGGACATTGGCATGATGAGAAGGACTCTTTCTACATCATAGGATTTACTTCTTATCAGTCTCTTCCCTTATCTGGAAGTCCAGCTTGTAGCCTCAGATGTGCATGCCCTTCTGCAGAGAGTGGCCACTCTGTGCATCACTATCAAAGCACCCAGTGGATGGTTTAAGCCATTGGTACCAATAGTCCACTCTCTTACAGAGGTTACTGCAAGTGGATAAAGGTTTGAGTCATTAATCACTAGCAGGCCAAACTTTCACACTCACCCAACTACCCAACCAAATAAGGGCTGACCAACAGCTAAAGCATGTTTAAGGGCATTGTCCAAATGTCCGAATTACTCACCTAATTTGTTGTCCTCCTCTGGATGCACTCAAGGACCTTCAAATTCTTAAACCATAGGGTGTGGAACCGCACGCATCATTCAAGGTAAGGCCAGACAAATGCTGAATGAAGTGGTGTAATCACCTCTTTTGACCATCTTGTTATCCAGTGTTTAGTGCACCCCAGGATGGTGTTTGCCCTCTTGGCTGCCAGGGCTCACTGCTGACCCACGTTGATCCTGCTGTCAGCCACCACTACCATGCATTTGTTCATTTCTCCAGCCATTCCTCTCCCAGCTTGTGCCTGGCATTACCCTGCCCTAGGTGCAGAATCAGGCACTGGGACTTCTTTAATTCCATGCCACTGATGATTGCCCAACTCTCCAATCTATGCAGATCACTCTGCAAGGCCTCTCATGCATTGAGAGAGTCAGCAGCACCTCCCTGTGTGGTTCAGCAAACTTGATAAGAGTGCATTCAGCTGCTACATCCAGATCACTGATCAAAACACTGAACTGAACAGGCCCATGACTGAACCCTGGGGGACACTGCTGGTGTCACCAGCCAAATGTCACTGCATTCACTACAACCATTGAAGCCCCATAATTCACAGCTTTTTGCCCTGTGGACCTACTGATCCCATACTCAGAGAGCTTGTCCAGAAGGATGCTGTGAGGGACAGCATTGAAAGTGTTACTACAAACAAAGTGAATTGGGCTGTCTGTGAATGGAATATGCAGAACAAATGCCGTAAGAATACCCAGTGTTTCCTCACATATCTGCCATCATGAGGGAAAAACACAGCAGCTGAAGGTAGCTGGCCTTGCCAGTTGAAAGAATAGAATAAAGAGCCTTAATCTGATTTGTACTGGGCTGCTTCACAGTCACTTCTTTTGGGTATATTACGTCAACAAACCTTGTTATGGATGTTAGGTAAAAAAAATCCATAACAAACAATCAAACAAACAAACCAAAACAGAAACAAGATAAAAGATCATCGCAACAAACCAAACTAAAAGACCAAGCACCCTCCCCTTGCCCTACACTAATGAAGGGTAGGAGGGTTACTTTATTTGTTTTTAACATAGAACAACATATTCAGTCTAAATGGAAATACAGCTTCTGATGGAAAAGAATTGAAACTGAAATGTCTTTTTTTTCCTGCCTTTTTAACTTCTAAATCATTAGCTTGGACACACTGAATAACAAGAACATATTATACTGAATGCATTGTAAACTAAGACTTTATACTGCTTACTCTTCATATTCAGGCAAGGCATGAAAATCTAACTAAAAATGTGAAGCTATGGTATTGGTAAGATTATAACATGAACACTTAATTCCATGGTATTACACTTTATAGATTTGTAAAAATTGAAAAATGATAACACAAGTGAACTTGAAAATGTGTGTTTCAAATTTGTTGGGTGTTATATTACTGTTTCCTGAAAATACCAATTCAAACTTAAGTCAAATGATTGGTGGCCAATCAGCTTCTATACTATTTTTCCTTTACCATGCCTTTAACCTTGATGTAAAATAATTGATATTTAGCATAAATTATGGCAGGATTAAAAAAAAAGGTAATTAATCATACAGAAATCCATTATAATCTAAGTGAATCTGTCTCATTGCCCCTTCTGTATTCTCAATACTATAAACAAACAGATACTATTTACCAATCTTTATTAACTTTTTCTTTTTGTATGCTTTTCCTTCCTTCAAAGTAAAGGCACTTGGGAAATGAAATCATGACTACCATTTAATCGGTCATTCTAGCTGGTTACCTTCCTGTTTGGAAGATGTCTTTAATGGTCTACACCTAAAGCAACAATCCCTATCTCTTTTTATAGTGAGTGGGGAGAGGCAGATGCTTCTAAGTAACAATTCATCTCATCTTAAGGTAGACATCTAAGGTAGGTAAGGTCAATCATATACTGTTAGGGTCTATTTCTTTCCACTGACACTAAAGAGATCTAATGTCACCCCTTTCAGAGGTTAATGTAGATACTGTGTAGCAGTTCAAAGAGTTTCTGTCTGATTTGCTGCTTTATCTTTCCATTTCCACTTCAGTTTATACACTGATACAATCTCATCATTTTTTGTTGTTTTGTCACTGCTGTTCACCTATAACTTCGCACTAACTGACCGCCAAAATTTGAATCTGTAGGATTTTCTATTCTTAAAGCTATGATTTCTGGAATTTAAGGAATTTTACCTCCAGTTAAAAGGGTTCTTGTCAAATGCAAAATTGATGGCCCAAATTTTAGTACTCAACATTAAATGAAGCACCAATAAAACCCATTTAATTAAATGGTCCCACCTTTATGTTCATTTAACTGTAGTTCTGCATTGTAACTGAGATTTGATTAACATAGTAAGAGTGTAGTTTCTGAGACTAATAGTTAAACTGAATGATTTATTTTAAATTTATGGCATGGTGAGATGCTAAACTAATTCATAGCAATTATTTTATCTTTTAGAAGACCTTTCTAAAATGAGGCTTATAATGATCTCACTAAACAACTTATTGTGCTGTGACTCAAATTAGTCCAAGATTATACTGATTATAATACAACTTCACTTACACTCAAAATCAGCATCATAAAGAAATGGATGTTTGTCAATTTTGTGTATGTCTCCATAAGACTGGCTTTAGAATTATAAAAGGACGGGTTACAACTTTGGCTTTAGCAACATATATTTGTAATGCAGTACTTTTTAAATTTATTTTTTATTTAATTAAAACTGCTTAATTTTCAAGAAAGAAGGCAATTCAGTATTTTTCCCAAAAATAAAAGCACATGCAGACATTAATGCAGACATTAGCTGTCACTTCAGAAATCCAATCATTCAAACATCTAAAAGCTTTGCAAATTCCAGTTCCATAACATATATTCCACAGTCACCTCATTCTGAAACAGTCATATTAATCTCAGCCATAACTGCATATCACCAAAATGTCCATTTAAAATAGTGGTCCAGGCATCCTTTGTAGTCAATAATAGAGTGACAGATCTCTAGAAAGCTAGTAATCTTTAGATATCATACTTAAAATAATATGCATCACCCGTCCTAGAGGTCTGTCCACTGCTTGCAAAGGAAACTCACGCTAAACACCTAAATGTCTGGGAGATGGAAGGAATGTTTCAATTCTGTGAACACACATATGCAACCAATGGTATCTGAGGCAAAGATAAGTATATGGGGTGACTGCCTACAGCTGGAAGGTTCAATATTAACTTGCACAATCTGCCCTCTTTTAGAGTGGTTCTATAAAGACTGATGCAGATGTCTAAAGTTGATGACTGTATTTGGCCATATGGCCTTACAGTATGTGCAGAGAAACATTTTCTTTTTTTTTTTTATTTTTCTTGCAACACAATTAGTCCCAAAGGAGACAGTAAACTGATTTTTCTCTGAAGGTAACTAACTCTTGTCAATGAGAGATCTAAAAGTCCATAGTCAGATGTGAGCAATGCATACAGGTAGGTGAAACCTTAAGGTTTTTGATGTATAAAATAAGGGTAATTACTCTAACTGTAGACAGTATTGTGTGAGAGAGAACTTGGCTAAGGCATAACCTTAAGCTCAGATATTCAGGGAATTAAGTGTTCAAAAACCTAGTAGATATGGTGCTTAGGGACATGGTTTAGTGGTGGGCCTGGCAGTGCTGGGTAAACCATTAATCTGAGAGGCCTTTTCCAACCCTAGATTCCAACATGCTTCACAGAACAATTAATTATTTTGAATAACAGGCTACAAAAACATTAATTGCCTTTACCACTCATACATTAAATAAATGTATTTGCACTCTGTGGTGTAGGAAGTATCTGGGTTCTATATTTCTTAAAATATTAGGTTACTGCTACACATTCATATGAAAAAAAAGATAGAAATAGCCTTTGCATTGAAACTGTAAGTTGAAGTAAGCTTTGGGACTTGGTTTTATTTAATAAAGTTCCAGTGTGCTTAAGAAATGTAGTTATTTATTACAGTTTTCTCTTTGGAGCATTGGGTGATATGGTGCATTTATAGGAGCCAGGCCATTGAATAAAAAGGAGAGTGAGACTTTTGAGCTCAGGCTTTATATCTTACAGAAGGCAGGGGAGTAAATAAAAATGACAGGTCTAACATTTCTCAGGTTGTTTCTCTCCTTATAGAGAACACACTTTTTAGGGTTCTGTCCCAGTCCCAGTTTTGTAAAGGGTGATGCTTCACAGACACAGACAAGCTACAAAGGAGCTAAGAGGAAGGTTTTAAAATATCAGATTATAGATGCTAAGCTGTATTCAGTGAATTTAGAAAAAACGACTGTAGAACACTGTTTTCAGTTAAATTAATTTCAATTCTATAACAATATGTCTTCATAAGATATGTGTCGGTGTTAGTAGGAATAGATTAGTTTGCCAACTTTAAAATTATAGGAATATATTAATTTATGGATGATGATATCACATTCCCAGTCACTAAGCTCAGGCAAATAAAATAAAGACAACATGTTAGTGTTGTCATGTAGCAGATTAGAAAATTGTGTTATATAATTAGCATTTTAATAACTAGCTAAACCAACATTCAATCTTTTAATAAATAGAAACTGATAGAAGGAAGTGGGTGGAATCCATTGTACCTATTTTAAACACACAATTTACAGCAAAATTTTAGGAGCCTCTTAGGCCATTCACAATAAAACAAAGTTTTTCAATTTTTCAAGGAGGAATATATGTCTAGTGCAGATGTAAATGCTGGCAAACACATCTACCTCTGGAGACCTTAAAAAATGTGATGCTTATGAAGACCATAAAAGTTGGGAATACTCTATAAAGATTCTGAACTTTAAAAGTGTTTTGGGTTGTGAAGATGAAGGGACAGATGCTACATACAGGGTACTTATATTTACTCTCTACCAAAGGGAGAGCAAGAAGGATAAATGATAACCACCCTAAAATGTTTTTATGGCTGTTGGAGTTCAAGGTGTGATGTGGTTCAATTTCCTCCTTCACCTGTTTCCTCAGTGGTGCTCATAAAGGTAGTTCATTACTCCAGACAGCAGCCTTTTAATCACTAGTCCATAGTGATTACATTTATAGAAATGCAGTATTGAAATATGTGAAATACCTCTCTAGAGAAAGTATAAACTGGCAAGTTCCTGTGAAAGACTCATATACAATAATTATTGCTGCTATCAGTAAATATTACATACTCAATTTAATAATATTTGGAAATGAGAAATTGGTCAAAAAGCAGTTAAAAATCAATGTTTTATTGATTTTAGTTTTTTTCACTGTGGAGAACCATTATATACCTATGATGAAGAAAATATTTAAGAATTTGATTCGTGTTGTACTGAACGAGTTTGGATACCTAAAAGTTTAACATTTTCTCATTGATGAAAACTTGCTACACTTTTAAAATTTTTCTGAAATACTAAATCTCTCTCTCTCTGGAAAAGATATTATCAACATAATGAAGGCACTCAATACAAAAAAGGGGTTTGAGTCATTGGTGATTTTCAAATCTGGTTTTCAGACACAATTGCAAAGACAGCTCAGAAGACAAATATGGTATCCTTGGATAGGACTTACTATTTTATTCTTTTTCCCCCCTATTTAAATTAAACCAATTTTAGCTTTAAATCAGTTAACCTAAATTTTATAGTAGAACTTTACAAATCCTCTAGAGCCCATTTATAACAAATCTTAATATCAGAGAATGAAAATTGTTAAAAGTATAAATAGTCTAGCACAATAACATTTGGGATGCTTTATGTTACATTCTTAAAGCAGTAGGTGGAAAATGAGATAGGAATTCCAAAAGAATTTGAGTAAGAAAAGAGAAAATGTTCATGTCTCATTCTATGAGGAGTGATTGAAATTTAATGTATTACAGACACAATCACAGAAAAAGTGCAGCAGAATATATTCTTTTTGTGCTTATTTTTCAATTAACTCCCTGTGGACTTGCTGAAATCAGTCTCTTTTAACTCTTTCCACCTTCTACATCTCTTCTGCTTCTTTAGAGTTTGTCAGTTCTAATAAAACAATAAGCAAGTTCCAAGTAGTAGGATTTGTTATGTAATTTTTGAATTTTGTCTTGTTATGATTTCACTGAAAGCCCTGGTGGCCTTGAAAGTGATGAACATATTTTCAGTAGAGTTCTTTACCCAGATCTACTTTTGTTTGCCTGCAAAACTGAATTTTAGAAATAATTTTGTATGCATGTTACATTGTACTGAGTTTGCAGGCATCTTATATTGCTATCCAGCTTATGGACTCTATTCACAAAGATCATTGCATTGAGTTTATTATATTGAAATCAAATGTTTCATTGAGATACTACAAATAATAGCTTTGAGATACACATAAAGGAAATTAAATTTCTGTCTAAAGGACTTAGTTTCCCTCATTAGTGATCTGAAATTAAGGTAGCGCAATGAAAGTGCTATTATTCATCAGCCAAACTTCAGTAGGACATATGACACCTGCTTACATTTTATCTATCCTGTAGTTGGATACCTTTCAGGAGATTTGAAGCTATAGTTTCAAATTCCTTTTAGACGAAGACAACTGAAGTCCACAACACCTTTTGTGAAAGAAGCAGTCTCACTACATGATTAGTATAGCAGTATTCTGAAAATTAATTTGGTATTGCTTCTCTGCAGCAGATGGGATATCAGGCACTATGGAATGCTCTAGGCTGGCTTTCAGCTGCTACTCTAAAATAGTGTACATAAATTGTGTATTATACCTGTCATCCCTGTATGAATGTCTCAGATATCCTAAAGCTTTGCAGATAGACACCGACAAAAGCTGAGGCATTTGGTTTAGCAAAGGAAGGGATTCAGCTGGTCATGGACATCAGTAAAACACTTGCAGACAAGGAGCTTTAGCATGTCTTGTGCACTTGAAACAATGTGGGTCATTTTTCTTGGCATTAGAGTCTTAAATTTTGTATTAATATCCTTTTTGACACTTTATGTTTATTATGTGTCTGCCCTGACTTTCAGCTACATGCCCTTGGTGAGAGAAGCATATCTGAAAAAGAAAACCATAGATGTGAAAACACTCACCGCTAAATTGACTGTGCCTTCATATTTTAGAATATGTTCTTCTAGCCTTCAGATTCAGATAACACTCTTTTTCTTCCTTCCTTCCCTCATACATGTCAAAGAAAAAAACCCTCTCATTTTCTAGTAATAAAGCTGAATTGTGACTATTTCACCATCAGACTTTTTTTACTTTAAACCATGGATCTTCTGTGATTGATATGAAACTATTAGGACATGGATAATTAGGGTGCTGTATTAATCACTGTTAGCAAACTAGAGGAATGATTAAGGCAAAAAATGGCTAATTTCACAGTTTATCTGTGACACAAAATTCTCAAAAAAGTTGTTTATATTGCTGAAAATATTCCTAGCTTTTTTTATTTTTCCTGTGAAACAAAGTAATAAGAAAGATTAATAGTGACTCTCAGATGGCCTATAATTTATTCTTTTAATCAAAAAGTAAATACAGAATATTATATAACTCAATTCTTGAAAAAAACCCTAACATTTTACAGGATGAAAAGCAGATCTAAGCAGAATTCTTCCTCCCTGCTACTACTCTTGCATCTGAAAAACTAACCCTTAATGTTTAATAGACCCAATGCAGGAAAGGAAGACTGTGTCTAACTTTTCTATTGTTTTTCTCTCTGCAGTAGAAAGAAAGTTCAAATAACCTATTTGTACTAAACAGTGTTGGACTCCCATGGTGGAACGTGCAGAATCCTGTGGGTCTTCCTGTGTTTTTACCACATATTTTATACTTGCTTTATGAAGCCAGCTGTTGAATGCAATCTTATCTCTACTTAACATAAGGAGTTCTTCTGCCCCCTGCCACTGCTGCCCAGAAGAACCATTTATTTTTGTAAGCATTCACCGCAATTGTCTTGTTTATTATAGCATCCTTCAAGAAGAGAAGCATTACAACTCAATTTAGTAGAAGATGTCCATTAACAGTCATATAACTCACATGAAGTGATGAACACCTCCTGCAACAAAAAGCAGTTACGTTGTCAGAGGGGTTGTAGTCTGAAGGGCTGTTCACGTCCAGACCATAGGAAAAAGTACAGCTCTCAAATGCCCAAGCATAGGAGAGCATTCAGCAGTTTGGGCACCCTTCATTGCCACTGCTTCCCACTAACAGCAAAAGGATTGAATGAGATTGGAGAGGAAAAGAAGACCAGGCTTTTTGTTGTAATGCCTCCATCTCTGACCAGCTTCTCAAACATTTTGTTGTTAAAATCATCCCCGTGATTTTAGGAGTATAAAAAAGGAGAAAAAGGAAAATGTGCACATGGAGGAAACATCATCATAAGGGCAAAATGGGGCATTGTAGTTTGAAGGGAACAACTGCATTCTCCAAATGTAAGTAAATGCATAGTAATGCTAGAATAGATTAGTCAAAACTATCTGAAATCCATTCAAGTCCCTATTAAACATCCCTTTGCACCCTATAATCCTGCTGCAGGACTGAGAGTACTCCACCGGTGGACCAGGTGGATCTCAGTTCTAACTCATTCACAAAAGCTGACAACATTAGTTGTCCAAGTTAACTTATATTTTATCTTCCCTGTCTGTTAAAAGGTAGAATAGGGAGAAAGTAAACATGAGTCTAGGTGAAAGTCTAGATGAGTCTAGAGGAAAAAATTAGCTACATCACAAATGCTTTCATTTGTAGTGAAATATATACCAGCACTTGTTTAATTTTCTCACAGTTGAATACAAAGCTATGTTGCAAATTGTGTAAAGATGTGTTTATAGTTTTGTTTTGATGATTATTGTTAGAACAAAATAGATACACACAATTATTGGGTTTTATGGAGCACACAATAAACAGTGCAATTTGTAAAACCGTGCATTAACAGTTATCATTTCAGCCTAATGCATCACTTCCTCCTTAACATTTAAAACCAAAGTTTTATTTTGTTAATAAATTCAAGCAAGAATGCAAGTTACATGCCAACACTTCAGGTACACAGCAAGAGAAGGAAGCTGTCGTTATTGGTACAATTTGTCCTTGCCTATCTATGGGTCCTTTCAGTACCATGTAGAGGCAGTTGTCTAAAAGTGGTCTTCATGAATGGACCAACAAATCATGAACTTCGTCTCATGTAACTTATCACCCATATGTTAAAGCATCCCCAAAGCCAGAAGGAAAAGATAAATAGGAGGAAGTACCCCTGTCAGTTGACCACCTAGAGACTAGATGGCTCACACTCTTTGACTCACAGGCAGCACTGGGTGAAATAAGCCCAAGGTACATTAAATTCTATTCAACTTCTACTAGCTTTTGAGATCATATGTTTCATCAAACAAATTCTAACTCACTTAACACAGACACAAATCATAACAGCAAACTAAGTGCCAGCATTTTTACCAAATTTTTATCAGCTAAGAAGTTTCGGGGCTATATGGGACAGATCTACACAGCACAAGCATTTATGAGTTCAAAATTCCCCTGCAATCAACAGCCACAGCAAAAAAAGCCCAAAAAACAACAAACAGAATCAAGGACAATAAAATCAGCAAAACCTAAAGGAAAAAGTCAGAGCCTGAGTGAATATAAAAAAACTGTTGCATTGTCAGCCATTGAGGTGGCTATGGTTACAGCAACAGCAGGAACAATACCTGTCCCTGATGCTATTCTAGAGTATTTAACAAATATTATTCACTCTTATGTCGTAGGCATTTTCCAGAAAAAAGATGATCCATTAGCAATTGTCTATACTTTTCCCTGACTGTTTGGAAAAGTTGTGCAGTTTTGGAAAAGAGGTGCAGGGTTGCTGTTTTCTGATTTCAAAAATTCTTGCTGGCACAGAGAACTTTGCAAACGCTTGTCTTCTGAAGTCTGAGAAGGATACAAAACTTTAAAACCCGTTTTCTTCCCTCTTTTAACTTTTCTTAAATTCAATCCACTTTCTCTTCCTCATACCTCCTCTCTGCTCCCTGCTTCCTCAGCCAAAAAGAAAAAAGAGTCTCCTGTTTTGCATTTGGAGGTGATTTATGTCATAGCAGCTGCTCTCAAGCTCAAGCTGACATATAGACCACAATATGACATAAATCCTAAATGACAATCATATAACTGCTGCATTTAGCTTGTATTGAACTGTTGATTTCACATGGACGCTATGAAAAAAGGATCACCCCTTCTGGCAGATATGAATTTTTATATTATTCCTTTTTTTTTTGTTTCCCACCTCCAGTCCAGATTTGAGAATCTGTTGAAATCTTTATTATTGTTCTCTCGGTTTTGCTTTTCCTGCAGTTTGGTTTCTTATTTTCAGGGACATTTCTTTCTGTCACTGTAACGTTGTCAGTTTGTTCTCAAAGCTAACAGTCCAACAGACATCCCTTCCCACCATCTCAGATATTAAATCAAATGGCCCAGAACAGTTCAGTCATTGTGATAAAAGAATAATAAAATTTCTATTGTACAAGGTATTCAGGAAATGACAAGACATCAATGGGTGCTTAAGCATGTACTTTGTACTCTGGAAAAAAACCCTGAGATCTCTGATGGCACTAGGAAAAATTTAATAAAACAAGTAATGAAAGTACACCATCAACAGAAAAATGAGAAACTAATTCTTCATTATATTTAAGTGCAAATCATGATTTTTTCTATATTGAGAGTTTGAAGATATTGAGAAACAAAAGTTAGAAAATCAGGTCAATCACCCACCTGATCCCTTCCTTCATGTTTGTACTGAAGGGAAACTTTCATTCTAAAGCCAGCACCAGGTATTTTTAATCTTTATTTTATAGCTTCATAGTTGACAGTGTACCAATAAGGAGAAAGAAATGCTGCTGAGATTTTTTTGTTTGTTATTATTTAGCCAGGGAAAATCTATTTCAAATCCATCCTCCTGTTTCAAGGTTTTTCTGGAAGTATATCTGAAAGTTACTGGGAAAGCTCTAAATTTTATCATGCTGGATAAAACATAATGAAATGGCTAAAATCAATAAACAGGATGAGATGGTCATTGCTATTCCAAACTTGTTCTTCAAATTGACAGTTGTTAAGCCTTTTTCAGCTAAATTGAGACACAGAGTGGATGACATACCATGACTAGGGCTTACTACATTGCAGGGATTTTCTTTTTGGCTCCTGTGAATTTTGCTGTGATTTGTAAGCAAAATTTGAATGCAGTTGTAGTATTGCATCAAAAAAAGATACTCTATAAAAGCAGTAAAAGGAAAAAGTTGGTCTGTTTGGTTTTTTTGTTGTTTTTTTTTTTTTTTTTAATGTCTAGGCATGTTTTTAAAATATGACTTAAATATTTTCAGCTAAATACTGGGGGAAAATATTTTTCATTAATCAAAAGATTAGTGGATATTGGTAGATGTTAATATCCCTATTTCTGCTATCTAGGCTTTAAAAAAGAGTCCCTAGTATTGTTTGTAAATCTATAGTGCTAATAATTTTTTCCTGAAAATATAAAATTTTTACCTTCTCATAATTTCTGCATTATTAATGTCCCTTAAAGAATTTGTTAGCTTATAGAAAAAGGCCTATATTACCCCAAAATAAAGTATAATTTTCCTAGGTGAAAATGTCTGCTTGCAGGAAGGGGAATGATAAACCCTGTAGGGTGGTGCCATGTTTCTGTAAGAGCGCCTGTGCATTCCCAGAGGAGGCGCAGGTGGAACGATGTGCGGGGGATACTGAGAGGGATGCCAGTTTATTTGGCCCAGGGCTCTGCTGCTCTCTGTCTAGCCTGCAGATAGGATTAGCATGGCTCTGTGGGAGCTCTATATCCTGCAGTTAAGGCAGTGGGTTGGAAGGATCTAGTGAAACACCTGGAGGCCTCCAGGTTTCTTTTGCATACAGCTTAATTACTGACTTCATGCCAATGAAATGATTCACCTGTGGATTGTAGTGCATCTTATCTAAATGGATGTTTTAGACTGTTAATCTATATTTTTAATCCTTCAGTAACATTGTTACCTATTGCTACCTTTTCAGAATCGCTGAAAAACCTATCTTACATACTGCAGGAAAGTGAGTTTTTTGTTCTTTTTTTTGGACTCCTCTTTGAAAATGCTGGTGAAAGACATAGGAAGATATTTTAAATTTCCCTTTATCTAAATTCACTTGGGGCTCAGAAATATGCAGCATTTAATCACCGCCCAATATCTGCAAAACATTGTAAGTATACTCACAGCAAGTGAGTGAAGGAGTTTTGTTTGTAGCATTGAGGCCAGAAAATATCACTCTCCATGAGGCTGATACATAAACACTAAGACCGTCATGCCACTGAATCAAGAGCCTCTTAACAACCTGCGTGGTCAGGCAAAGGCTGCACTTAGAACCTGGTACAGATCCACAAGCTCTTGGCGTTCCCAAGTTCTTTGCGCGCCAGTGTCAAGGTCAGCAGGTGAGCTTCCTGTCTGAGAGCTGGCTTTCCCACAGAGCTGGCGGCTTTAAGGTAAATTCCCTAAAGATAACAACAAGGAAAGATGAGCTAATATAAATGTAGCTAGGCAGTCAGGTTCAGGTAATAGTCATTGCCTGGGTAATTTATAGTTTTCAGCTTTTCTCAGCATTACTGGCATACCAGACCTCAGAAATTGTATTAAGCCATAGGCTGTTATGGGTGCAAAATAATTTGTACAGAGCATGAAAGAAGAATTGCAAAGTGTTTCAATATTGTTAAGTTTTACTTTAACTTTGTCTTCAGACTAGTTTATAGGAGTTAATCCCTATCCTTATTTCTAATAGACAAAGATTAATTGGTCCTCTTTATCAGAACATTTGGTGATTAGGAATGTTCTTCTCTCACATGTATCTTCCATCACAGAGTGTAGCCGCTCAATAAAAAGATGTGCTCCAAACCAGAGCATCCATTTTTCAATATAGCAATGTACAGCAACAGGTTACTGCTTTTGTAAAGCTATTACTTTTACTGTCAACATGTCTGCTGCTAGAAGCTGTCTCATTAGACAGGATAAATTAGAACAGCCTAAGAAAAATTTGACCAGGCAAGAAATTAAGTTTTATTATATACCTATATATACCTAAACACATAAAGGGAAGCACGTGTGTGCACACATACAAGACAGTGTGACTGAAAGAATAATCATAACATCAGTGGTAGAGTACAAAGATGAATATTACATCTGTGAAACAGAAGAAATTGTTGTCTAAATACACTTTGATTATGTAAATATAATGACACTCCTATTAGAGACATTTAAGTAAGCCATGAAACAAAAATATCCAAGACTGGAGTGGGTTCACTTTGGCTGGGTGCCAGTTGCCCACCAAACTGCTCTATCACTTGCACTTCTCAGTTGGACAGGGGAGGGAAAATAAGTGTGAAAAATAATAGATTGAGCTAGCACAGTTTACTAAAGGAAGAACAGAAGGCTGTGCATGCAAAAGAAAAGAAAGAAATGAAATTTTTTCTAGTTTCCATCAGCAAGTGATGTCCAGCCACTTCCCAGGAAGCAGGTCTGCAGCATGCATAGCAATTGCTCTGGAAGGAAAACATAATTAATTCATTCCTTCCTCCTTTTTTTTTTACAACTTAAACTAGGTACTTAAACCACTTTATACCCACACACAGATGTATATTTTTCATTAACCACTATTCCTTGTCAGTTCACAAATATTATTTTCCCATTCCATGGACTTTCTCCACCCCTTTAGATGATCAAAACCAGCCATGACTTAGGCTCCATTCCATCAAGACAGATGATTGAGACAGGAGAAGCAGCACAGCACCAGCCTGACCTAGATCATCATCATACTCTCCTTGCTCCTCACAAAATTCCCTCTGCCCTGGTTCATGTCATTCCTGCTACTTTACATCCTGCAACATAGAGCAGATTATTTACCCCCAGAATTAAATCTCCTTGAGATGTACACCAGGTGTCCCCATCCCTCTGCAGTACCCACCTGGTAAGCCCAACTTCTGAGCAAAGACAATCCCATGTCTGCATTTGCTTTTTCCCGTGGGAGGAGAAATCCACTCTGCCTTTCCCAGCCACTTCCTTGGCTGTGTAGTACAGGGGCCTCATCTCCTCTCCTATGTAGGAAGCCTGTTTTGGGTGGAGCAGGATGCTTTGCAGTTCCTCTGGTGTTAAGCAAACAAGTGCTTAACAAATGCTTGTGCTAAACAAGCAAACAAGTGCTGCTTCTACTAAATTTGCATCCCATTGCTTTCATAGCCTGTTGCCTAATGCTCTCAACACAGTTTTTAGCAGTCCACTATATCTCTCAGCCTTTCCAGAGGCTTGTGGGTGATCGGGGGTGTGGCATAGTCACTCAATGACATTTCTTTGTCCAAAAGAGTTTTCTGGTGATATTTTGGAGAGACAAATATAGAAAAACAGAAGCAGATTTCCTAAGAAAATTAAAAATTAAAAGTATATTAAATAACATTGTAGCTGTACCATTTCAATATGAAGTCCCAAAGAAGGCTCTGAGATGTAAAAGTAAACTAAAAAATGTGAGGAGTAATTGATTTCCCTGTGAAAGATAGTTTAATCATGTAATTTCCTTAGTGACAGAGGCATTAGAATTGTAATTCCTGAGGGTACACAGATGAAGGAGTGAAGTGAGCCAGCACTGAAGTTCTGGCTTGGGTTGTCACTCATAATTAAGTTTACAAGTGCCTGGTTTGATTGCATGTGGAGCAGTGGTTCAATCTGCTTTAAGTATTTGGATAAATACTTAAAAACAGAAGAGATTTTACTGTACAAGATCTTTAGGAACTGAGAACTATCAAGTTAGGCTTGTGTCTTCATTTTTCTGACCTCTGATTTCACTGTATGTAGAGACAGCTTACATAAGTATAAAGTTGCAAGATAAATTAGTATTCCTCCACTGTATCCTGAATTTTCCCACTTAAAAAAATATTTGAGTATATGTATATTTTGTAAATGAGAGCATGTTCATGCACATACACATTAACATGTCTGTACAAACATGTACTTTCCCCCCACTTTTATTTCTCTTATGTTCCTGTTAGCATTCACATCTAACTTGCTGTTCTTGCAAGTAGCATGGGAAACAGTCTGCAAATTCTCCACTTTCATGATCACTTTTAAATACCTCTGAAGAGCAGAAACTACAATAAAACAGTCAATTTCTCTCAATGGATAAGAGCTATCTAGGTCACATTTTGAAAACAATTTCTATCCAGTATTGTGGGAAGTTGAAACCTGGGCCAACACTAAAATGGCAGCTGCAACTTCATGTCAAGGAAGGGCAGTCATCTCCAAAGCAAAACTAAAATAATGATAGCATCTCTAGTCATGAAAGAGGTGCTTAATACTATTAATATTAGGGGATTATCTTTGATATCTTTTGGATTTCACTTTTCATGAAGAGCTCGACCAGGATCTCAGTTAAACAAAAGTATGAGATTCTATACTTAAGGATCTTTGTTTTCAATTTTACAGTAGTGTTCTCTCTGGTACAAGGGGATTGTGTAACATTTGATTTGTTCGAGTTCAGACTGCCATTTTGCTTTTGGACTCTTACATTCCAATTTCAGTTCCACACTATCAGAAACTGTGGGAATTTCTCAAGAGACAGAGATTTGGGTACTGTAAGGCTTTACAGACACTGTATTGTCCAATCATAAAGAGGGCAAATCTGTATTGGAAAGGTGCTTAGGAAACCAATGCATATTAAATCTTTGTTTACTCAGTTACTGCAACCTGTGTTTGCTGGGCAGGAATTCACACTTCTCCTCTATGTACTGTTCCTCTTACACTTTACTGTTATACCTTTCATTCATTATGTAAAGTGAGCTTGCACTTCTCATTCTTTTTCTAGTTCTGTATCTACAAATTCTGTATTGCATACAGTGTTATTCAATTTTCTCTGCGTCTCTTAGAGCAGTTGTCAGAGCAGCTGAGGACCACTGTATGATGAATTAACTTCCATGGAAATAAATATAGTAGCTTGGTGTTTAAAGGTGAGATTTATGCAATGGAAGAACATAAATACTTGCCAGGTGGTACTTTGACAGAGGTTAGCTTTTTGTAGTGCAAAAAGATCTATGTGCATCCAAGAGCAGTTATGAAGGGAAGCTGTGCAATGCAGTTGCATGAAGCAGTAGGAGAGGGATTGCTCCGCAAAGCAGGAATGGAGTCCCTCTTGGGAGCCCTGATGGGCTCAACAGGACTTGGGCTGAAAAGAATGCTGGATCCCAGCCTGAGCCTGCCCTGGGCTCCTTGGCTTCCGAGTGAAGCTGCCCTGACAGGCTGTTTGGGGTCATGAAGTCCTCCAGGTTCTGACACATGGACCAACAGATTGTTTCCAAAATAAAGAAAATTTCTCAAAAAATAAATATATTTCTTAACCACTAGATTTAAACACCATCTCATTCCACCAGTGAAAGCATAAGGTAATAACACCCTGAATAAATAAGTTCAAGTTCTAATATTTATGTATATTCTAATACATTTGGTAGGCAAAAACTAAAGAGAAACTTTAGATTATATGGGTTCCTAGAACTGTTTACAAGTGGGTAATTTTATTTACTAAATACATTACCAGCTTTCATTGCAGAAATTCTTTAAAATTTCTTTGGCCTTCTTGTCTAACAGCTTTTATAAAAATCAATGCTATTGCAGTTTTCTTCCTACAAAATACAGTATTTGATCAGCTTGCAAAATACTGACTGCAATATTTCAAAATGCATCAACCTTTCCAAAATGATTTTTTCCAGGCTGAAAATGCAAATGCTGATGACACGCTATTAGAAGGAAACTTTATGCCTCACATTTATAGCTAGCTACAGTAGGGTGTAACCATTTTAAGGATTAAGATCCCATGCAAACACATTAAATTAAAATGTAAAGCGGATTTGTGGCTGTGCTTATGATGGCAATTATTTCTTCCACTTATTTGCTAAAATCCAGACAACAAATACACCAGTCCAGTTAACCTAATGCTCAATTAGCAAGGCAATACAAGCCTTGCCAGTGTCTCTGTAGGCAGGCATGAAGAAAAGGCAAGAAGGACATTCTGAGCTTCATACTTAGGCCTTGTCATTGAATTAGTGTAGTACAGGTTTTGGGCACTTTGCTGAAATAGGGCAAATTCATACAATCATGGACCATGAAATGTGTGATTAGTTATCAGGCTCTTCAAGGGGAAGAAGTAATTTCCACATGAAATTACTGTTGTAAATTTAATGTTTCCAAATAGTTGAAAGACATGATAAAGTAATTTTATATTAGACTTAATATTTTAAATGAGTCTTGCAGATATTTGCTCTGCTGTTTTTTCAGTCTTTATATCAGATATTGACCAGAGATGAGAAGATATTTATATTGCTGCCACAGATAACCAAATGAAAAGTGTATCTTTACATTGTATAAAGTTGTAAAACCATCATGAGAAAAATCTAAATTTCCCAGGGGCAATTTTTTTAATCATAAATTTGATCCATGACTGTTCCTATTTCTTTGACATTGTTTGCACTTCATTATAGATTCTCCTTCTTCCTGCAAGCATCAAAATTTGATTAATTTTGAATTTTTACACAAACAGGTGTTTATATTTGTCAGTGTTCTTATCATTAATAAATAGGGAACCTTTTTTTCCTTTTATAGTATTAAAATATGATTGAGAGCTGGCAAAGATATTTTGCAATTTTCAAGTCAGTAGTTTGTTGTCCTTTTACGTTTGGATTCCTCTTCCCTTGTGTTGTAGTGGCATATATGAAATACCCTTTCAGTGACATTTTTTCACACAGGCTTTTAAAAACCTCATGTTTTTGTTTGTTTGTTTGTTTTTATTTATTCTTCTGTTGATGAGTCAAGGAATTCTTTTCACCTTCAATTCAGGTTGAAACATTTTGGTTCTTCTTGGATGTATGCAAGTTTTGGCTGCATCTGCTGCCTCCCATCATTTATTCATATGTCTGCCTATTGCTTCACTTCCAGTTCTGAGATTAGAAGGACAAAGACAAAACTGATGGAAAAGACTTCTGTTTAAGAGTGACACCTGCATAATTCATGAGGAAATACTTCCTGCAATAAGGTGCAGTGGTCAGACCTTTGATCTTCAGAAGATCCCCACTGTTCTCAGGGAGATTCTGTCCAAGAATCTGAACTGCAGGTTGGAAGAGTTTATTATCATTACTCATTCCATTCAAATAGATTGTCTAAATTTAGGTAAACATCTGAAGTCTCATTTGCTAATCTGAACTAAGTAAGTGGGATTTGACCATTATTGCTAATTACCTTTTTTATTTATCACATTAAAAAGGGCATGAGGGAGCTCCTTTTCTAAACAACTCATTATTTCCTCAGGGTGCTGCGACCCTGTGCATCATAGCTGGGTGATAAAAATATTATGTTTGGTAGAGTTTTATTATGGTTTTTGAAATATTATGATTTTCTTTCCAGTTGGAAGAATGAATTCCTGAAATTAAACCAACTTTTTAATAGTATAATATATAAATTCTTGATGTAAATATTGATAAATAAATTTGTTTTGTGAAAAGAGCAATCAAGTTATGATGAAAAAATTCTCCTTTAGCTATCATACAGAATATCACTGGTAATTATTTTCCATACAGTACAAAGGAGACAAGTTCTTTTCCCTGTTTCCAGATGGCAAAGATAGAAGGTAATTGAAATTATATGCAAGCTACATCACACATAAAAAAATATAATAAACAAGCCATATTTTATGACAGCATCATTAGAGTGATTTAAAGGTAAAGCAGCCTTTGAGAAACTAATGATTGGTAATTGTCAAGTATTTGTACTGACTACCTTCAAAACATGTTGTAAAGACTTAGGAATAGATTATATTATCTATAACCTCTATAATGATTACACATTTTGACACATAAAAATAAAAAAGACAAAAGTTAATTATCTACAGCTTTGTGTTATTTGGGACAGAAATTGATGTGCAAGTTCATATTTTGTTGGATTTTGGGAGATGTTAGGAGGTTTGATCTGACACATTCTGACCGGAAACGTGATGTCTGAATATCATAGTGTTTAGACCTCTAGACAATGTACATATTTATTCAAGACACCTGCTGTTGGTTTTTGAATTATAGATTTATCTCCTGTTATTTAATGCAAAATTGCATTTCCTCCCTTCTTTGTCCAACTCCATAAGACTTCAGTAAGATGGATTCTGGTTTAAAAAGTTGAAAAAAAATACTACTCAGCAGCACAGAACTCACAAGGTGCAATTAGACTAGCTCCATTAGCTTTTGTAGCAGCTGAGGATCTAGCCCAAGCTATTTATTACCTTCATCAGGCTATAAATTAATTTGGACCCATATGTTTACATGGTTGACATGGTTTGCATAGAAGTGAAAGTACTCTGCCTGCACCTACCATTTCACCTCAAACATGGACAAATAAAGTCACAGGTACTCTTAACAGGAATGCTTGCCCCAGGTCTTCCATGCTCATGCTGTCATTTTGAATGTTAAATAAAGCACTGCAACTATTCAATGTATCTTTTACAGTGATCACCCATTTTCCCAACTATTATAATGTCTGTGTTAAGGAAACTCCCACCTGCCCAGAGCACATAGCAGATGTGAAGGATGTGGCATTACTCAAGACTCGCAAGACAAGAGAAAGATGCTGTGAAAATATCATTCCAGTCTTGTAAAAATGTTCTAATTATTCCTACCCATAGAAAGGGAACCACCAGTAACAACTGTTTGATTTCTTACTTAACAGGCATAGGTCTTGGACAGAGGTAACTCTGGAGCATTTGGAGAGCTTCATAAAACCTTTAGGAATGAGGGAGGCTGTTCCATGAGAGAAGGAATTTCATTGAGATTCAAGAGAACTACAGGAGAAGAGAGAATTACCCACAATTTCTTAGACATTAGAGGAAAAAGAGCAGGAAGAAGAAAAGAGGTATAATTGCAGAGTGAGGCTTTCCTGTACAAGTGCGCAAGCAGATGCACCAGTAGCTCAGGTGGAAAGCACATTCAATCAACACAACCTCTTGCCTTCTATTTCTTTCTCCTTCCTCCCTCACAGCATCTGCCTCCAGGATGACTAATCCCAAGTTACAGACTGCAGAGAGTGTGACTGACTCAAAACACTTCTCAGGCACTTTTACCTCCCTCTTAACTGGCTTTGAAAATGACAAGGCTGAGCTTTTTGATCCTCATAACCAAACATGGTGCCAAAATATTTGTTTCTTTAGCATTGCTCGTTATCCACCTAAAGACTGGTTAATGAATCAAAGAAATGAGTCAGGAAAGCACGACCATGAACTGTTCTCTGGGGCCAAGTAGCCATGACATGAGGTATGTACATTGTGCCTGAGTCTCCTCGTGCTCCATTCACTTTTCCTGTGGTGATAGATCATGAATAACTTTTAATTACTATTTTTTTCAGTTCAAAGGTCATGAAATTATGTGAGAATGCCAATATATGTCATATCCACTAGTGTGAAATATGTGATGCTTGCTGTAACTTCTCATTAAGCTGAACAAATACAGCAAACCATGTGTCAGGGAATTCATATGCTCTTGTAATATAGTCTGTAATATAGTCACTCTGGCTCAAAAAGAACTATTTAGTCTTAGCAAGTGTTGGTTAATAAGTTTATTAAATTGTACATTACACTTCAATAAGCTCTCATCTCCTGCAACAAACTTCTCAAAGATGCAGGCTCAGGAGTCACAACGCACTTCCAGAGGCTCCCCACTCCCAGCACAAACTTCAGTGTGCAGTACAGGGTAGAATATGATAACACTGCTTTCCCCAGTCAGAACAAGGGAGGAGAAAAATAAAGGCTGAAAAGGGTGAAAGGAGACAAAGAACATCACCAGTCCTTAGGTCCTGTGTTTGTCCTACCATGTGGGTGGTCTGGAAGTGGGGCAGTAAAACAAAGAAAATTAAAGATAAAGAGAGGAAAAAAAAGGGAGGTACACTTCCTTTTATGATTAACTTGGTGCATGACTCTTAGGTAAACTGGATTTTGTGTGATGGTGGTGGACAGTACTGCTTCACCTCTGCAGAATATTCTCTTCTATTTGCAATTTTCCTGTTGCACCAGTAAGAGTCTTTGAGACAAAATACGCTTATGCCTGTGCCTCTACGACACAGAAAAGGAATGTAATAGGAATCTACAAAACTATGAAATAGCATAGACAGGGATTTCTCTGTCCTCTTCTCTGACAGTACAGAAATAGGGACCATTAAATTATGTGAGAAGTACCCAGATTCCAAAGAAACCAGAAACAACGAATTATACCTTTGTCATTCCATGACCACATTAGTTTCTGGGGTGTCAGATGTTCACATTGGCTCATGAGGACATTGGGCATTGATCTGTAAAAGGGTCACCAAATATGGACATTCAGCACAGAATGTTCTTTGTACTGAACAAAGCCGAACACTGGAAGTGTGTTTTGCTTTGGATAGACAATTACATGTACCTGTCATCTTTTAAAAATTCCTTTATGCTCCTGATTTAATCTGTGTCCTTGTTGATTTTACTCCCAAAAACAGTCATCAGCCCATTCCTGGGAGCAGTAGAAAAAGGAGGAATATCCAAATGATTATGGAAGATGATGAATTAAAAAAAAATCAAAAAGAGCTGGAAGGGGAGATGAGATAGAAAGGTTAAACGGTCATAGTTATAGAAAGGCTGAAGGACATCAAGCAGGAAATCACAATAGCTCACCCTCTTCTCAGAAGTTTCAAGGAATTAGAGACTCTTCCTGGGATTGCTTCACCTGGACTTATCACAAGATGAGGGAAAGAAAGGATTCTAATGGTTTCTAGGATCTCAACATTTCCCAGCTCCCTCATTTTGTTGGAATGAATGAGGGTTGATCAGGAAATTGTTAAAGACAATCTCCCATATCTTGACAAGTCCTCAGACTCAGCAAGTATAAATAAAAAGTCAGAGGAGAAGTGGAAATTTTACTGTAATCTTACAAGTATTTAGGAACTTCTTCTACCCTGCAACCCACTAATGGACTTCATAAATCATGAAGGCAGGGAAGGCAGGTTAGCAAATTTTTCTGAATAAAGTAGAGGTTTCATCATCAATATCTACATTGTTTGTGGTGACAAATCAGTCTTTTTGCAAAAACAAAACCAAATTTGTTCTCCTATAAAAATACCTTTGCCATTTACTCTCCCAGTATGCATTAGGAAGGATTTTCTTCTTGCAAGACAGCTTCCAGTTCAAGTCTTGCACTGAAAAATTATAGAAATGTACATCCCTGTAGCTTTGTCAATGCAACTAGTTAACTCCACTCTTATGTGCCAAAACATGATGAGATTTTTGAATTTTAGAGTTTTGCAGTTGCTGCAACAGAATATTTTTTAGTAAGTTTATTCATTTTTCACTGTACCAACAACAGCTGATCTGCCTCTGCCAAACTGGGCAGCAAGTGCCAGTGTGGCAATGGTCACATTCCAGTGAATGGACAATGAATTCTCACAGCAGTGAGCTGCCTCCGTAAGGCAGAGGAGCCTTGCACAGTGGTGCAGTTTGCAATTCCTGTTGTCATCTTGAAGTCAATAGCTGTTGATCAGCTTCACACACTAAAATGTGAAGGAAAGAGATCCTAAAGAAAATCCCTTCTGAATCAGCACCTCTGTTTGTGCTGTTTCCTTGCTGTTCCTCTCTTTTCATTCTCTTGGTGCAGCTGCAGCTGGGAAAGAAAATGTAAATGTAACTGCTTTTGCTGCAAAAATTGCAGCCAAAAACTATTGATTAGTGCAGCAATTGCAAAGTTGCAGCTGTCCAGATAAATATATCTATCTATGCTAAAATCTAAGCTCTACAGCAACGACAGATGGTTTTCCTGTCATTAGGGCTGCCATATTTCAGACTATGATTTTTCAGAAGGAAATAGTTTGCTTTGACTGAGTGGCTATATGCCAAGAATTCCTGGACAAATAATAGAAGTGCTCAAAATCCTGAATGATAAAACTTCCATCTGGAAAAGACCAAGTGTCATGGAAAACCTAGACACATGGCAGCCTTATCTCAGATGGTGGCTTAAGAATATTAGAAAGACTCACTCTGGCTACCCAGTAACAGATGTACACTGGGCTGAAAAAGAGGAATGATGAGGGTTTTAGAATTTGTCCCCAGATGCAAAACATAATTGGTCTAGTTGGTTTTCAGTAAATACAATATCATTAACTCAATTGAGCAAAAACACTGGAAACAACATAAAATAGTTTGAGATATTATTCACTCTATTTAATGCTTAATATCGATGAAGGATCACTGTGGGGAGTAATAACTTATTAGGTAGGATTTATCCTATGTGATGTTACCCATCTGAAAATTACCTATCTACTCACAGCTTGTCCCTTTCTACTCAATATTCAAAGCAAACAAAAATTCCCTTAAGATAGAGATCCACTCTATACTGAAACAAGTGTATGAAACAGGAGACAAAAATTTCTGCACTCTTTCTAAACGAGTGGATAATATTTGGCAGTTCATACAATAAAAAAATTCTAATTGTTCTTACTTAAAAGCATCTAGACAAATTTTTCTGGTTTTTAACTGCTATGCTGGTCAGCTCAATGATGAAAATACTTAGATGTGACAAACTTGGCCTTCAATATCAGTTGTCTTTCTGGTAGCAAAGACAAGAATTACCACACTCATATCATATGTTAACCCTGATTACCCTTTCAGTAATATCTAGATCTCAAGAGCAGAATAGTAAAAGGAAAACATTTTTGAATAGGGGATAACAATTAATCATGTATGGACAAATATTCTCCATTACTTAGGTGAAGTTGCAGCTTCTTATAAGACTATCTTAGTGAAATAAAAGGTGACTGTACTTACATCATTTGTTGGACTAAGAAAGGGTTTGAAATATCTCACACATGACGCAATAGGCAAGGAATCTAGTTTTTTCAAATTATCTGATTTTCTTTTATGCGTCTAAATGTGAGGCTACTTTTCAGTGATTATGATAACATCAGATGTTTCCTCTCCTCTCCTCTCCTCTCCTCTCCTCTCCTCTCCTCTCCTCTCCTCTCCTCTCCTCTCCTCTCCTCTCCTCTCCTCTCCTCTCCTCTCTTTGGCTTTATGGCTTGGCTGTAAGGAACATTTGAAAACCAATCACTAATTTAGTTCCTATTCAAGATAATTTCAGGACATACCTTTCATATCTTAGTGAAAAGACAAAATTGTAAATCAGATTATTAGATAATTTACTAGAATTCTCAGTTTCTTAGTTTATAGTGATGAAATACTAATTAGACATGGTTATAAAAATACTGCAAATTTTAAAAATGAAAGCTTTTACAATGATCTCTCTACATGTTTTAATTACTGCTTAATAATTTACATATTTATAGGTAAAGAAATTTTCAATTTCTTAACAGAATGCTTGTCATGGGTTTGGGACAGTCTAAGTAATGGTTAATCAAAAGTCAAAATATAAATTTCTACAACTTACAGGATATCTAACACCTCATTTTCTGTGCTGGAATTGACTCCAGAAAAACAACTTTTTTTCCCCTATCTAAATGACTAGTATTGGCTGACAAGTTAAAATTTCGGTACAATTGTTTTTCAGGGTCTAGTGTTAGCTTGAAATAGTTGTTCTGCAGCAGCTTGAACAGCTGTATTTTCATTCAGTAGTATATTCCCACAAAAACAGAACAACAGTTTAAATTACACTAGCTACTTCACTGCTGAACAACTTTTCTAAGTAACAAGCCTGCTTGCTCAAAAATATAGGAGAGATGTAGCCATTTCTTGTGATTAAATTTTTCAGCTTCCTTAACCTAGAAAAAGCTCCAAAGTTTCCTGCAGAACAGCTTCCATGTGTAATTATGCTTTGCCATCACATAATTTTGGAAATCCTTACAATTTGTAACAAAACCAATACATTTGAAAAATATGTTTCAATTAAGATTTTTTAAATCTCAATATATAATTTGATAATAGTCTATATGTATTTATTGTTATCCAAAAGTATCAGTGTATCAGTTCTCTTTAGAATTTGTCAGCGAATCATTATTTCTTGTTGCATAACCTAATCTGAATCCAAAGGATCTTGTATTTACACTTCTAGGTCAACCAGGGAAAAAAAAAATCGAGGTGTTAGGTGTATTTCACATATTTGTGTTCCCATATGTTTTATATTTGGTGTCTTTTGGCTATTTTCCTCTATGTTTTAACTGCTTTAAAGGTGCACGTTACAACTATTGCATGAAAATTGGGTGGAGGGGGTGCAATTAAAATTTTACTATATGTAAGGAGAACTTGCCCTTTGTCCAAAATTTCCCATGAACTTGAACACCATTGTGCTTTTTACTTTTGCTTAGAAAGCTCACTAGACACCTTATTAGTAGGAAAAGCAAAGGAATTTAGAAATCAAATATAACACATGGATGATATTGCATAAAACTACTCAAGGAAACCAGAACAATGAATTCTCTAAATGTGAATTTCTCCAAACTGTTTTCTTTTTGAAAGTTTTATGTCTAATTTGTCAAAGAATGGAAATTTAAATTTGCTACTTTGCACTACTTCCAAGTTTTCTGGATGATTATTATTTATCCTTCTAATATGTCTAACTTGTTTTGTAGGGAAAACTTCTACAAGGTAGCACTTCAAATTATGCTTATTTTAATACACACTTACAAATTATCTGAAAACAAGGCTCCAACATTTTTTTTTCTCAAGTGCAAATTTAGAAGCCACAATCCAAATATTTTACACAGACCTGTGCCATCAAAGCATCTTTGTTAAACTTATTTGTTATAGGAAAATGTTTTATTTTGAGTCATGTATCATCAAATATAACCTTGTATTTCTGAAGTGGTCTAAGATGTAGTTTATTGAAGATCTTAGAATAAGAAAATAGCAAGTTGTGTAAGAACACCAAATTGAATCCAAATTATACTAATGGCATCACACAATGGCACCTGTCTCTGCATAATGCATGTTTAATTTTATCTAAACTGCAGTACATTATGGAAGAAATGAAGATCCCAAATTGATCAAACTTCAGCCATCCAGGAACTAAGAGATCTATAAAAGCATGTATTTTTGTAAGGTACTAGGTCATAACAACATTCCTATTTAAGAGATTTTTGTTAAGAGTTTATAGTTCAGTTTGGCTCTGGATTTGACCTTGGATTTCAATTCAGCTTTCTAATATTCAGTTGCCATTATGTCAAAATCTGCCTCCTCTGGCCAGTCACATGGTTTACTTCCACCAGTGTCTTATGCTGTGAATCAGCATCTCAAATTATCAATAAGGCAGAACCGTGCTATAATGGTTGTCTTCTCCTATGGATCTTTCCCTGTTATTGTTGTTATTATTATTATTATTATTATTATTATTATTATTATTATTATTATTACTATTACTATTATTATTATTATTACTACTGGTATTTGTTTAAGGCTACAGCAGTTTACTACGTGTCATACCAAGCAGCAGAGTGTAAACTGATTGGAAATATTAGATTTTGTTCATTGCAAGTAGGGATATTACTCTGCAGACACACCAGAAATTGTATTTTCTAGCCAGCTTTTGTTCCAAACTCGTTTTAGGAAACATTAAAACATATGGCGATTTGAGATATGTATACGCCTTGCATTTAAAAAAAAAATTCTCCAGGGAGAAAAAACAAATGCACCACCTCATTTTGAAAACTGTAGGGGCAAATCTCAGTGACAACTTCAAATAGAAATTAATTTTTCAAGTTCCTTTTAGTTATGGATGCAACTATTATCTTTGTCAGTATATACTGCCTTGTATCCAGTATGCCAGAAAGCTGAGTAAAGCTGCAATACTTCTACTAAAAGTATAAAACTTCTAGAAAAACTGGTGAGATACAGATTAGATGCGTGGTCTGAAAGATGGGTAGGAAACTGGCTGACAGGTCATGGTGATCAATGTTCAGCATCCTCATAAATGATCTGGAGGATGGAATTGACAGCACTGTCAACATGTTTGGTGATGGCACCAGACTGGGTGGTGATGTGGAAAGAACAGAACAGTTTCTCTTCTTAGAGAGAAACCTGGACAGGCTGGAAGAGTGGGCTAGCAAGAAGATTAACATTAACACACAGAAGTGTGAAGTCCTACATCTGACACAAAATAAGCAAATAGCTTAATTAGCGAATAGCTAATTACGGAGGAGCAGCCTTGCTGCAAGGGACCTCGAGGTCCTGGTGAAATACAAGCTGAACACAGGTCAGCAGTGTGCTGCTGCAGCAGTGAAGGTAAATCACAGACTCATCTGCAGGGCATTACTAGCTGAGATAGAAATGCAATCATCCCACTCTGCTCAGTGCTTGTCAGGTTACACCTGGAGTACTGTGTCCAGCTACAGCCCCCCCCACCCCCTCTGCAATTCAAGAATTATATGGACAGAAAAGAAAGGGTCCAAAAGAGAGCCAAGAAGATGATCAAAGGACTTGCCCTGTGGGGAAACATTGAAGGAGTTTGGTCTTTAATCCCTGGAGAAGAGAAGGCTCTGGGGGAACTCACCCCAATATTCCAGTTTTTAGAGGGTAGCTACAATGAGGATGGAGGAACACTTCACAAGGAGCCACATGGAGAAGAGAAGGAGTAAAAGGTACAAATTCAATGGCATATAGGTTTCATCCTGATATAAGAAAAAAAATTTACAGTGTGAACAACCAATCACTGGAAGAGTGCAGAGTTCCCATCACTGGAAGTTTCAAGACGCAATTGAACATTGTATGCTTTTCTCCATGGGTAATTAATTCCCAATATTTGGAGGATCTGCATTTTTTAGAAGTCATCTCTGTTTGACCTTTACTTCACACCCTTTTCTATGGGTATAAAGGTATATTCCGAGGTACAATGTGCAAGGTCTGCTATATTATCCCTGTATATTTTGATAACGGATGTTACCTTAAGTCATGTTCTGAATTTATACAGAAATACAAAATCATCCAATTCTGTGTTAACGTATTATTTTTTCATGACAAACAGCAGAATCATAGACCGGTAACAGTCACAATAATAACTCTCACATTTTTCACACAGTTTCCAGAAGGACAACTGAAATACAAAAAGGACCATGTGCTGTAAAGTACCTTAGCATAGATAAAACCATCAAAGAGATCAAGTGTATCCTAAACTTTTCTCAAAATAAAAAAAACCCTATATATTAATACATTTTAAAAAATTATCAGACATGATAGACTGGCCAGAGCTGTTAGAAATTTTTTATCCCACCTACAAGTGAACTTTGCTATTTTCATAAGAGTAACTGACAACACACAGTTTCTCTTAAAAAGAATCTTTTCCCAATAATTAATGTGAATAAAAGGGGTGTCATAATTTTGTAAACTATCCTTAGATAGTATTGGAAGTACTTTAAGATTCTTAACATATGAAAAGAGAAAATACTTTTGCTGATAATCCAAGTGGTTTTGAGAGTACATTTAGATACTGTGTTTTTTGTCCGGTAGTGAAGACAAAGAAAAGTTACTCATTTTCTTGCTTACAAATATGGATAAGCACTAGAACTTTTACTGCACTGTGTGTAAATATTAAGCAAAGGCCAGACCATAAAACCAACATAAAATCTTTTGTATTGGCACCCTAATTATTATTAATCTTCTGGTTTTGTTCTTTAAGAAAATAGCATCAGTGCAGCTGGTTTTCCAGATATAATGACTATGGAACTAGGTCTGGGATATTTCAAGGTTTTTAGAAAATACTTTCAGGTTGAAAAGACTTGAAAAATAATTTTTTGCTGTGTTCATTACTCTTTTGAAGTAAAAATATATTGGAGTACAATAACAATTTTTTTCTTTCATTTTTTTAGATTTATTGTTGCTCTTTTTCCCTACTTGCCATGAGGATCCCTCATCAAGGCTATTCACAGAGTATAGAGTTAGTCAGCTGGGCTAATGAAATCCTAATGAAGTAACTGTAAGTTATTTATTTAGACTGACTGTGACCAGGATCAGCAAAATTTGCACCTAAGTTATCTCACAAGACTCATTCAGGAAATCTGTGGCACAGTTCAGGAGAGACTGTGAAAGCTGCTAACCTCACAGAAATGTCCCTTGTGTGTAGCCCTGCCAGGGTATACAGCCAGAGGGGTCAAGCTATATCACTTTTTAGTAATTAACTTTTGAATAGAGCTTTGGAAGTACAAAGTGCTTCTCAAGTGCTATAATTATCATTTCCCTATATAGCAGCATAATTTAATTGCAAAGCATGAAGTAAGGAAAGTAATATTGACCAAACATTTAGCACTTGGTTATAGGAATTATTGCTGGAGACCATAAAATAAATTGGATTTCAGCTGAAGCCTGCTGGTTTATTGTGTATTTTCCAAAGTTTGGCCATCTCCCGATTACAGACTGAGAAATCTATATATCACCTCCAGCAAAGAGACAAACCATGTTTTATAAAGCTCAGTGATTTTTACAAATGAACATGTTGCTCGGCAACCAGGTAAGTGGACTTGAGATGGTAACTTTTGCTTTAAATTTTCTGTATTATTTTCTAAGTGCTTCTGTTGTGACTTTTTATTCACTTTGGTGTGTTATCCCTTCTTTTCTACCTATTTTGAACTTATGCTACCATATTGTTCTATTTTTATGCAAGGAAGAGATGCGAGATTGTCTGACAAATACTGTGTGCTCACTGAATTTTCACAATTGTGATATTTCCTAATTATCCTTATTGATGTGGTGATTGTAAGTAGGTTCACCTAAAGATTTGGAAGGGTACTCTTGGAAGCCACTGGAGGGTTCTCCAAAATTTCCCTGAGTAAACTGCCCATGGTTGTCCGAATGAATCTGCATGGGACGCTATTGAGAAGATGGAGCTTCAGGCAGCTGAGACAGACTGGCACCTTTCCCATCTTCTAAGAAATCTGGATTACAGAATTGCTATATAAGGTGTAGTATGCCCTCCCATCTTCTTCACCATTGCTTTATATTGTCTGGTTTGCCAAAGTAATAATTTGGATCACTGCATGGCCACATCTCCCAGGGGTTGTCATAGATTTTACACATCTTTATATTCTGTTTGATGATCCACACACACACACAAAAATTTAAAAGTGCAATGAAGTGCTTCTTTTTAACAAGATGCTAATTAAATTCTAATATTTGGAGCTTCTGATGATCCTTGTGCTTTCTAAGACAGCTACTTTTTCAGAGGTATCACTCATTCTGACAATGTGTGTTGTATTCTTCTACAAGCTTCTCAAGGTAGATTAGGTTACTGGTTAAAAAATGCCATTGTGAACATTATTTTATATATATATGTGTTGCAAAAAGTATAATGTTTTAAATATTTAAAAGAATATCTGAAACATAAGAGTTAATAAAACACCATTCTCTGTTGTAAAATACCATATCTAAATGTTGTAAACATTTAAATAAAGTCTGGATTAAATATTTTCCACCATGAACTTTTCTTGTTCTGTTGTTCTTGTTTTGTTCTGATATTGGACATCAATATTTTTTTTTCTAGTTAAGTCCTGAGGACTGCCCTTTTGAAAAGGAAGTATACAGGCTGAATAAAGAATTGATTGAGAGCAGCCCTGTGGAGAAGAACTTGGGGGTGATGGTTGATGAAGACTCCACGTGAGCCATCAGTGTGTGCTCACAGCCCAAGCCAACCCTGGGCTGCACCCAGAGCAGTGTGGTCAGCAGGGCAGGGCAGGGGATTCTGCCCCTTTGCTCTGCTCTGGTGAGACCCCACCTGCAGCGCTGTGCGCTCTTCAAGTGTCCCCAGAGTATGAAGGACATGGAGCTGCTGCAGAAAGTCCAGAGAGGGGCAAGAAGAGGATAAAAGGTCAGAAGAACCTCTCCTATAAAGTCAAGCTGAGAAAGTTAGGAGCCAATCTCTCAGTCTGGAGAAGAGAAGGTTACATAAAGACCTCACAGTTACAGTCTAGGATCTGAAGTGGGCATACTGGAAAGCGAGAGAGGGCTCTTCACCAAGAACTGGTAGTGATAAGACAAGGGGGGAATGGCTCTAGATTGAAAGAGAAAAGGTTTAAATTAGATATCAGGAAGAAATTCTTTACTGAAAGGATAGTGAGACACTGGAACTGACCAAGTTGCCCAGAGCAATTGTGGGTGTCCCATCCCTGGCAGTGTTCAAGGCCAGACTGGAGCACTGAGCAACCTGGAACAGTAGAAGATGTCCCTGCCCATTGCAGGGGGGTTGGAGGTAGAAAATCTTTAAGGTCCCTTCCAAAGCCAACTGTTCTATGATTCTATTACCTTCCTTGTTGCAGGAGTAACTGGTATTCACTGACAATATAATGAACACAGATTAAATACTGATGTATACCAAACTATAGTTTTCTTCTGGAAGCATTGCTGGTCTACAAAGTACAGATATTCTATTGATTCTAGAGATATGTTGTTAGATTCTGGAGTCCTGAAGAATAAATCTAAACTATATATAAATCCGTGTGTGTAAAACAGTGTTTGGAAGTACAAGGGGTTAAGTAGCAGGTGAACAAGGTTAAATTCAATTACAGAATAGTCACTCACGAACATATCATCATCACCTTACAAAATATTATTTGATTGTTGCCAGGTTTGACATTATATAAAATAAATATATATATGCATACATCTCTCTCTGTCTTCATCTCTGTCTCTCTCTTTCTTCCTGCCCTCCCCCCAGAAAAATTAAGGGGAGACTCCTGAAGAGACTCAGTCCTTTGATTTAAGGAACTGCCCTGTAGGGAATGCCAACAGGACTAAGCAGGTAACTTAAATGGTGATATGATCTTGATCAGTATACTCCTTGTTTTATATGTAGAAAGTACTTATAAATAAAAACTCTGGCTAGCAAATTCTTCCTGTCCTTCACCCCATCATGACCCAAACCTCCCTTCCCCTTGTTTCAGATGTAAACAGAGGACTTTAAGAAAGAAGTCACTCAATACTAATTGTTATTGTTATGCAAACCACACTAATATCAATAGCATTTTGGTGAATTCAAATAAACACCTAAATGGTCATGCTTTGTCTTACATATTTAAAAGAAAATGTCTCATGCTATGTTTCCAAACAGCAGAACAGAGCTGGGGATCAAATCCAGAAGCCACTGCTGTCTCAGTTAAGATGTCTAAGTCTTTGAGGCTTTTAGTCTTTTATTAGGAATTCTAAAAAAATTGCTGAACACTCTGAGAGGAGGGGAAACACTGCAATTAAACAGCAGTTCACGAAGGAGATTGCAATTTTTGAGACTGCAAGGAGGCAAGAGAGGTCTTGGCAATATTCTCACTGCAATCATTGCGTTTGATATGGGAGAAGGTGGCAATGTGAATAGTAAGTTAACAATATAAGAGGAATACTAAACTAATACATGTCACATTCCATAGCAATAAAGTCTGACATTCTTGAACCTTCCCCTCCTGGGACTTGCTGCTGTGCATATGCACACCCACTGTAAATTCATAGATTTCTTGTGATTTTAATAGGATTATACCTTACATTACACTTTATGCAGATTTCTACTCCTCTTTCATGGTTCATTGTAGCTGAACTTCAGGGCTTAATAGTATATTTGCAGACACTTCTAAATGCCTATGTGATTCCCTCTAAACTTGGAGCAGCTAGGCTTTTCTCTCCAGAAAGAACATAACCTTTCCTATTTCCAGCTTTATTGTGACTATAAAGTTAATTTCATTTAATGAAATTTTACAGCTAGAGTTATTCACCATGACTACTGCCATGTGGCTTTACTTCCAGCATTTTACCCTGCCTTGCTTCTGTGTCTTTAATAGAGAGTTCCTGTTTTGCTAGTTTTTGCTAGACTGCTAATACAGTCTAGTGATGAGAGAGGAAGAGACCTTTGGAAAGGTTTTGTCACCCACATGCAGACTGCAGCTCTCAAGAGTGTTTACTGCTTTTACAAGTGACAGTAATCTTTCACACATTTGCTGTGCCAATAATGAGGCCTTTTTTAACACCTTCACCTTCTTTATAGACTTTATAGAAGCAGATGCTCCATCTGCTTAAATATTTGAAAATTTACTTATAAAGTAACATTTATAAATATGCTCATGAGTACATCTGGGAAGAATACTGTGGATTCAACACCATCACACATTACTATTTATTACTATAATAAAGCAGTAGGAATAGTACTTACTTCTATATTGTTATTTTCCTAGATGAAAGGTGGATTCATAAGAACAAAAGGGCTAAATTTGGGTGCCAAGCAAGATGTGAGCATTTTTAACTTCAATCAGTCTGTTTTACACCACATGCAAGGCCTGACTGAATCTGTTGTGCATTTAAGAGGTTTGCTCATATTTTCCTTGATTATTTGGCCATGTGGGCTAAGCTCTGAGCCACTTGAGGAGTAACGCACTATGAAGTTGCATATTCAAGGCAAAAAGACTTTTGTGTGTGTCTTTTTTATGGGCTAGAAGTGTTAGCTGACACCTTTGAAAAAAGATTGCAAAAAGTCCTCTTTAAGACAAGCTTAATGGCTGTAGAAGACGTATTTCTAAACACACCTTTATGATTTTCTATGAAAGCACTAATACTTAATTTTATGAGGTATCAGACCTGCTAGTATATACAGATCCATTCTTGGATGTCTGACTTGTCCCCTTAAGCCTCTACAAACCTCTACAAACAAATAAGAGATATCCGTCATGCTCTTAACCCTAGACATTTGTAAAGCTTTCCTGTGTTTAACCTAGCACGCAGCTAAACACAACTCAGTTCTTTGCTCACTCTCTCCTAGTGGGATGGGACACACAATCAAAAAGCATTAAAACTCCTGGTCAAGATAAATACAATTTAATAGGACAGAAAAAGAAGGGAAAATAATGACAATGATAAAGAACATGCAAAACAAGTGGTGTGTAATAAAATTTCCTGCCATCCTGTGACTGATGCAAAGCCAGCCCCAAGCAGCAGACCACTACCACCCCTGGCCAACTCTTCACAGTATTATTTTTCAGCCTGAGACCACATTATATGGAACATATGAAACAGCTCTGGTCAGCTGGGCTTAGCTGTCCTGGCTGTGTCTTCTCCCAGGTTCTTGTGACCCCCATCCTCCTCAATGGCAGGACAGTATGGGAAGGCCTTTACTTAGTGCAAACACTGCTTTACAATAAGTAAAACATCAGTATATTATCAACATTACTCTCATACCTAATCCAAACTACAGCAATGTACAGCTACTAGGAAGAAAACTATTCCTGGCAAAACCAGGATATAGTCCTTGAGACTTCACAAAGATCTGTGTATGTCATACTGCAGTTAAATCACTTGACTTTCATAGATTTGTACAATTTTTTCAGTTGGAAAAGAATTTTAAGATCATTGAGCACAACCATTAACCGCGCACTGCCAAGCTCACTTCTAGGCCATGTACCTAAGCACCACATCTTTTAAATACCTCCAGGAATGGTGACTCAACCATTTCCCTGGGCAGCCTGTTTCAATTTGGACCTTCACTCCAAACTGGGCTGAATATCTCTCCAAGGACAGCTCACAATCTATTTCAGCACTACTCTTTGGATAACCACATGTGTAAGAAAAAGGCAAAAATAAGTAGTTAGATCTCCTCCCAGAGCACACAAAAATTTAGGAAATAAAAGTGATAAAGACACAAGTATTGCATTTTTTTCTCAGAAAATAAGAAAACGAACTGGAATTATTAACCATTTTTTATGTCTTTCTCTCATCTCAAATCAGAAAGTGTTGTTGAACTGGATTTTTTATGCCTAGTCGGGCACAAGTCTGGCAGGTTAGTTCTGTTGCAGGCCTGTAACAGAATGAGATCATGTATGCTCTATTCCTGATCCTGGCAAAACATCTGCATCTTGACGGACATTCTGGCTTTAACAATAGAAACCAATCTTTTGTTCAAGACTCACAAAATGACTGTGGTTAGGAACTGCCTCTGAGGACTGCGCAATCCACCCCCCTGTCCAAAGCAGTATCAGCTAGAGCTGCTTCTTGAGGGCCTCATCCTGTCAGGATTTGAATATCTCAGAGGATGCAGACTCCATAAACTCCACAGACACTTCCTGTGCTTTACAGTGATTATGGATAAACCCCCTGGTATTTCAGTTTGTGCCCACTTTCTCTTTCTCTCAATTGCCACCAGTGAGAGCAGTCTGGCTGAATCTTCTTTACTGCCCTCTGCCAGATACTTTTAAATATCTCCTTGATTCTTCTCTTCTCCAGGGTGAGCAGGCCCCTCACTCTTCCTAAGTCAGATGCTCCAGTCCCTTAGTCACCTCTGTGGCTCTTTTCTGGGCCTGCACCAGAATTTCCATGTCAGTCTTGTGCTGGGGAGCCCAGGATCTGACCCAGTACTCCAGATGTGGTCCATCAACATCACACAGAGAGGAAATATCACCTCCTTTGACCTCATCTGTGGTTTTAAGAAGCCTTAATATTGATCTATTAAACTTAAAAATATTTTTTATTTTGGATTTCAAAAATAAATATTTATTTCAACCAGACTCACAGTGGTTTTCTTTCTTATTAGGAGGGAAGAATTATAGTTAGGGCAGATAGAAGTAAGAAAATCCACACTGAGTAGACAAGGTTACAATTTGTGCTATGAATGCATTGCAAGCGTTTATCTATGTTTTTACTTAGTAGCTGTAGAACCATAGAGATATGTATTCATTCCATCCCATACAATTCCTGAGGCTAAATATGTTGACTTTAGCAATATTTCTACGGTTACATCCAAGATTACTTTTTTCCTCTTTAACTGATAATTAGGAAATATCAAGATATTTATTCTTATGTAGTTAATTTCTGACATTGCTCTTCATCATTTCATCAAAGAAAAATATGGGAGTTCTGATCCTATGTAAGTCTACATAGCTTCTCCTGGGCTAGTGTGATCTCTTATTTCCAGTTGTTCAAAATAAGATGTTCTCAGGTGAGAAGATGGTAAATTCTCAGGAGTAACTGTGGCATCTCTGGGATATACCAGCAATCAGAACATGGTCTATTGATTGAGAAGCAGCTTTGTCCTTGTGAAAATCATCTGATATTTCATCCAAGTGGAAAATATGGATTTTAATTCTGTTAAGTTTTGGAAGCTAAAAGCTGTATATCCAGTTCAGCAAAGCATTTAAGCATATGATTAAGCAGATCTCTTTGGTTCATCATTTAGTTATGTTTATGTACTAGAGTGCTGGATTGAATTAATCTCTGAATTCTAGACATGGGCCCATCCTCCACTTAAGCACATGGTGTTTCTGTTACTAGGAGTTGCCTAAGAAAGAACAAGAAAGGTTTTCCTCACTATTTTTCCCAGATGCAGAAAACACTCATGTGCAAGAGTGGTGTACATGTATGGTACATACATTTATCTTTTGAAAGTGTGAATAAATGTGAAACAAAATTGCCATTTAAGAACAATAAAAAATAAAACATCATATTAAATTAGGTCTAGCAAAAGAAATAGTAGTAATCAATATGGCTTTATGGCAGGATAATTTGATTTCATTAATTTGATATATTTTTTGACCAGATTACAGGATTGATAAAAGATAATGGATTCCTATTATTTATTCAGTCTTCTATCATACTACTGTTCATACTAAATATTGACAAATCATTGTAGTGTACATCAAGATATGAAACAATTTTGAAAATTACTTTTTCAAAATTGAAGAACTCAGAAATCTGGAAACCTGCATTTACAAGGCTCTCAGTCTTTGTGTAACAATGGGACAGGGTCAGATATCAGGTACAACATGTAATGTCTAGGGTTTGCCCTTTTAAACATGGTCTGTTTGCCCTGACAGCAGCCTGAGAGTGAGAAATAGTTCCTCGCCCTGTCCACTTCTACCTCTGTGTCCATCTGGTGCAGAGCTGTAGAAGAAAGAAGTCACTGTAGAGCAAATGTTTGAGATATGAGACCTACAAAGGTGGTTGAAAGTGAAATGGGACTGTGAGGCAAACCAGGGTATATCTTCATGTGTATATCAGAATGAACATTTAAATATGGGAAATTTGTGTTTGTTCTCATGCCTGCTCTCTCCTCCCTTAGTATCTTCTAAGAAGTATTCCACAACAGGCAAATTGTAGCACCAGCTGACCAAGGAGTGCATAGAGAGCAATCAGAGATATGTTTTCACATTCACTTGGACAGAAAGTATTTTTTTCTGGAAAAGTTCCAGAAAATAAACTTTCTTTCTTAAAAGGGAAAAAGCTCCCTTTTAACCAGACTTTGAAAGAGCATACACTGAAGTATGGCTAAACCAGGCTAGCACTGGAGATATGCCAGAAATCTTGCCATATCCCATAAAACATCCCCCTCTGGATCATGTCTTCTTGATTTGAAAGTGAGCCAGATCAGGTTCCTTTACCCCTCTTCCTCTTTTCTTTCCTGGGAAATCTTGACTGGGAATGTGGGTGCTCATGCCCTATAACATATGAACGTGAAGTTTGGTGTGCCCAGGTGACAAAATTGCTGCTGTGCAGTTCTGACAGGGAAGACATCTCCAGTCCTCTGGTCATCTCTGCAACCATCCGTCTCGCTGGCTGCATGCACCTCAGCCAGTCTGTGCCTTGGCCATGAGTCCAGCACACCTTGGCTATTCATGCACAGTTGTCACTTCCCTGAGCTATCCAGAAATCCTGACAAGTGGTAAAGTTATTTTTCTGTACATATTCTGTTTCCAGATGGTAGCAGACGACATATTTGGCACAAAATTACTGTACCTTGATCTCAGGGGAGTGGAACAGGTCGTTGAGCTTAGTACTTTGGGGGCTAGGAGGAAATCTACTTCTACTGGCTAAAATATTCTCATTTTTATCTTTGCAATGAGATTGTCCTCCAACACCTGGTGAATTTTGCTGCTGTGCTTCACAGTTTGGTGGCTTTGAAATGGAAAATGTTGGGAAGCCAAAGGTTGTGTTGCCAAAGCACTGAGCTAAAAATATTAGCACAGACAAAAGACAGGCATAATTTTAAAATAAAATGGATTTTCAGCACTATGAATATGGAATTTGAGTATGAATCTGTTTAAAATGTTTTAATGTGATTTGAGTTGGAGGAAATTACTTGAACATGAATGATATTCAGAGGGCTGAAATCTGATTTTTTGAGTATTTCTTTTATGTCATATGAACATATTTTGAGTTTGTTTGGTTTGGGTGTTCTCTAGACTTAACTCTCTCCTACCCCTGACCTACTCTTTCAAGATTTTCTGGAAAATTTTTATCACTATATGTTGGAAACAGAAAAAATTAGCAATCAGTTACATTGCTATTAAGTTCTTACCTTAAAAATGAGAGTTGGTTTAATTGTAATCAAATAAGAGAATGTAAAGCAATTTCTAGTGTATTTATCATTAAGATGTTCAAGAGACTTATTGTGTGAAAAAAATTGAGCAAATATTGATTTTAAATCATCATCAGTCAAAACATTAATTATTTTCTCCATCTCCCCAGTGCACACATTGGCAAGTCTTTGTGAGGTCATATTGCATGATTCATCCTTCTCATGTACAAGAAGCTGTATTTCTGTTAGCACTTGTCACTGCTGTGATCCAAACCCTTGAAAATGGTCAGATTTGTGCAATGAGTCCAATTTCCTAAACATTTGACCCATTCCTTCTGCCATTCCCATTTCTTTAATATATTCTGTAATTTGCAACATTTGAAAAAGATATCAAAGTCAATGAGAAGAAAGCATGAACTACTCATCATAATTTAAACAAGGTATCAAACATCATTATCAATCAGAAAATCATTCAATTAGACACTTTGGATTAAAGAATTTTTGTTTAATTGCATGGACTTTTGCATGCAATTTTACTTTAATCCCATGAAAATTTGTTCCCTGGGCAAGGGATACTTAAATATTGATGATTATTTTTCAGAGGACTGAATGGTGATAAAAGTAAAAAAAAAGTCTAATTCTGTCTTAGATTATTGGTATAATACTCCTCTTCTAAAACAGAGTCAAAGTCAGAATACAGAAAATAATTTAGCACTGTTTTCTCTAAAACTGTCTCCTTCGATTATTTAATCATATTATGTGCTAAAGTGATGCTAGACTTAATGGGTAATGAAGCAGAGATTCCAGATTTGCAAAATGAAGCTATACTTTAGCCCGAATATACTTGTAAAGGATACAACTCTTCCTGTACAAATAAAATTATTAAATCGCAAATCATTAAAGCTAATGTATTTTTATTCTTATTTGGATCTCACTGTTGGCAACAAAATATATTTTCTCTCTTGTCACTTATAAAAACAAATAGTTTGTAAAAGGACTGCATCACAATTTTTGTAGGTTTTGTCAATACTCTTGACCTCACATTATGAAAAGATGTTCAAGCTTGAAGAAAAATAAAAAACTTTCATCCTAGGAGATGTATTAAAGAAATATGCAAGATTTCAGTAAGTGAAACTCTTTGAGGACTGCTCCAATGTCTCTGCTTTTCTTCCTTCAATTTGATAAAGAAACATGGCAGGCAACATTATATTTCTGTAGTGGTATAGAGATTCCTCAAACAAGTCAATGGTCTGAATATCAAGTATGCTAATCTTATTAAATAAAATTACATCCTACAACTGTTTGATGTGACTTGCTCTGTAGCAGTTTATCATAAATGTGAAATAAGCTGTTTTTTTAAATACAAAGAGAGACATATTTGACATTTTGGAAACAGCAAGATCTCTATAGAATCTAAATATGAAACTCACTATGAAGTGAGGATTTGCTAACAGGTAGCAAGGACATAGTTATTCTTGTTCTAATTATATTCTGTGCTATTCAAAGTAGAAATTTAGCATCATTTGATTATATCTGAACCAGACTAAAGAGCGCTTGATTAGTCTTAGAAGTGTTCTTATCTTCCATGTTCAAAATTAGTTTTTGAAGCTTATGGTTTAGACACTGAAAGTAAGGAACTGGCAAAGGAGAATCTCAGCTTTTGTTGTGGAAGTGTGAATCTATGATCTTTCTCCTTAAGAAAGCAGCCTGGGAAAAATTAATGAACCATAGTCTCAAGGCGACCCCAAGCCAGGGAATAACGTGCAATGACTCCATGATTTAGAAGGCTGAACAATTGCTTTATTAAACTATACTATATTACACTACATACTATACTATACTATACTATACTATACTATACTATACTATACTATACTAATACTAAACTATACTCTACATTAAACTAAAGAAAAACTTGTGACCCTTACCAGACAGTCACAACACAGTTTTGACCTAATTGGTCAACCACTCAAAACAACCATCACTAGAGTCCAAATAACAAACTCCTATTCGGTAAACAATCCCCATAACACATTCCACATGTGCCAAACAACAGGAGCAGCAAGTAGAGATAAGAATTGTTTTCTTTTCTCTCCCTGGGCTTTCTCACTGCCTTCCCCAGGAAAAATTCTGGGAGAGAGAATTGTCTCTCTCTGTTCAAGGAGTATGTGAATACCACAATGAACTGTCTCAGATACTGTAGTCTGGTTGAAGTATTAGTTTTCCCAACTGCAGATTCCCTTTACAACTCCCTATGTGTCTCTTTTGCAATGAAAGAAACCTGTGTCTCCAGATCTCTGAGTTAAGAGGAGACCCAACAGGTTTTACTTGTGGAGGGCAGGGACACTCAGATGTGCACAAAGATTGTGACAAAATTCCTGACCTGCGACTGTCCCTTTTTCACAAACCTTCTTATAGCTTTGAGAAAAATCAAGTTTGTCTAAGTGACCTTCAACTTCGTATTAGTACAGGCTCTATTTCTCCACAGGAAAGCAAGACAGGCATCTCAAGGAATTTTGCAGGTTACTGCTGCATATATTCATTTATGTAGTATTTAAACTTATATAAAATGGATCAAGAACTGTGTTCTGACCCTGAAGTCCACTGTTATGTCACAGCTCCATCTCTGCAGTTACAAGCACTTTTCCTCTGACATAAGGTCCTAATTTTACATAATCTCACATAGTTCCTAATCTATTTAATTTCAAAGGTTATTGTTCTACACTAACCTCCAAACAATGCCTGGGTTTTGCCTGGGCAAGTCCTTGTCAACACAGGTCAAAACTGCGCCTAAGGTCACACTAACATTTTGAACAGTCTTCAGACAGTGCTCAAGCCTGATGAGTTAGCCCTGTTTCATTTATCAGTAGAGAAAAATATGAAAGGAGTAATTTATAATTGAAGTTTCCTTTGATAATATTTTGTCTAATCTGGAACTGATTCCTAAAGCTGAATTGTTGCAAAGGCAGGTTGAGAGCTGGACAAGCTGCAAAACAGTTATTGCAGAAAATCCTTTTATTGACTTGTTATCAAACTGTTTCAAAGAGCAGCAAAGTTTACACAAAGTGCCAGAAAGAAAATCTCTTATTCATTAGTCATCATTAGATTACTCAGCTACATCAATTCTTGCCTATATACTGGTTATCATTCATCAGTCAGCAATTTTAGCTGTCCCCAATAGTCCTGTGCTAAGTGTCTCTATTGGAGGCTAGGGAGAAAATTCTCCTCATCCTTAACATGACATAGAAAACGAAGTAACCAGAGTTAAAATACAGTGGCACTGAACCTGCAGCAGATTTTTCTTTTCCCTTCCAAAAATATATCTGCATTCCCAAATTTTTTATGCATAGCTACTGCTGTGATTCCTATACACAGGACTCCACTGTGTCTGAAGGATTATAGCATATCTGAAGAATATCCAAGACTTGAAAGTCTCTCATTATAAGTGTGCTGTCCTACATATTTGATCAATAATCTGATAAAGCACAAAGCCAGCCACCTGCCCTTCTTGAAAAGTCCTTTTTTGGGGAAATGGTACAAAGATTGCATAAAGCAGCACACCAAATTTCTGCAGTGATACTCTCTGTTACATCCAAAGGAATACCAGGGAATATAGCTACCATTATTTGCTCTGGTTAAGCATGCACTTTCTGAATATATTATTGTGGAGCTACCTTTTGAACTTTTCCTCCGAGGATTCTTTGGAGAATAAGTCTTCAAAAAATCAGTTCTCTATCTTTCTCCCTGGTGTTTGTCCAGATTTGAACCACAAACCTATATGCAACTAAAAATTCTTTGGAAAACTCCAGACAAGAATCCATTCAACAGTGTTTGATAGATGCAACCTCTTTAAAACCTGTTCTCAATAAATCCCACTGCAGATATCAGGTTATTTTTTTTCATCCTCTGAACAGGTATCCCCTTAGGCCTTAAAAATACTGCAGAAATATTTTACATGATTCATGTGTCATACTGGGTTTGTGTAGGATTAATTTGTAGGAGGTGATATTGCAGCCCTTCTCTGAGCTAGAGGTCATTTCATATGAAAACTTATAGCACCAGGCCCAGATATGAGGGCTGCACAATTTTATGTTTAATGAACACTCTAGATTCCAAAATAGAGCTCAGTGGAAAGAATGATTTTGCACTGATTTCAAAAGTGATTGCAGCTCTGTGTGTTAGCTCACATAAATAACTGTGCTTTTCCTACAACATGGCACATCTCTGGCTAGTGCATCATCCCTTATCAGGGCACAGCATTCTGGCACCATCATTTGTTAACATATGCAGTTCTGAGCTACGCCAAGCCATTTTCTGGTGCTAATGAATCTTAGGTCAGAATCTTATGGATCCAATTCCTTTCAGCCTCTCAGTTCCACAGATATTACTCTTATAGACATGGCTTCTTTCTTATCCCAGCTTTAACTGCAGGACCGGAAATCCCAGGAAGTAAAAAGACCTAATCTGGTAAGGGTCAAGTAATTCCAGATGCAATGGGCACGGTCAGGTTTATGAGAGAAAAAGCCTTGCTGATAAGCTTGGGTTTATTCTCTCCTTACTTAGACCTCACAACCCAAATTTATCACTATTCTCAGCAAATGGATGGCCAGGTGGGCTTTACATATAGGACCAACATATCTTCTCTCTCAGGCACTTTTTTGTCACTTTACAGAAGGAGCACAGCCAACCACAAAGCCTACATTCCAGCCAGAAGTCAGGATCAATATTAATTTCTGAGCATTTCAGACACATTTCAGTCTTTAATCTTGGCACCTTTTCTCCTTTCTGAGGGTACAAGTCTCAATAATCATCATAAACCTTGGATCTGATGCTTCAGCTTACTGAGATCCTACTTCCCCATACGTCCCTTCAGGAATCCCACCACAGCTGTTTTGAGCTTCCTAATTGACCCAGTCTGGCAGCACAACAGGAGGAAAGTCTTATAAAAAGCTTTCTGAATTACAGTCACTGCTGGTTTTAAAAGCTCTACGTGCCCATAAGTCTCTGAAATGGTGCAGCCTTGACTTGTACCCTGTGGTAGGTCTCACCTCTTCTAACAGTGTAAAGCAGAGGCTGATTTTTCTGACAATGGAAGTTTTTGCCTTATCCTTCCCCTTCAGAGATTTCTTTCACCACCCACTGCATAGTTCACAGAGAGCATCTGCTCTCTGACATGTACAGACACCTTTTTTGAAAGTCTCCAGTCTCTTTGGCTGTGTTTATGTAGAGCCAGTGAAATGAGTATAGCACAGGCATTGGTTATTGAGGGACATTCAAAAACAAGAGTCACTCTTAGCTTTCTCATTAAAAATTTCCTACACTCTTTCTCTTGAAAGTTATGTTGGAAAATAAAAAACATGGTCAGGTCACAGCTGGGATAATTCTGCAATACAATGTGTCATCAGGGAAATAGCACATTAGCACATAAAATGGTGAATAAAGCAAAAAGAAGTCTTAACTTTATATAGTTGTTTGCCAAATCTTGTATGGAACTTGTACATTTATTTTCCTTGAGTACAGATAATCCACTTGGTGTTGTTTAAAGGCATATATTGCCTGGTCTCAACTGCTGTACATTCTTTGTATTTCTATTGTTTCTCAGAGCATTACAGTAGCCAGCAAATTGCAACAAATGATAATTATCATGCTAAGAGAGTTTTCAAGTATTTATGACTTCCCCATAATGAAAAAAGAGATGTAGGCGAGACCTGTATATTTCTTTAAAGTATTGTTAGGGAAATGACAGAGATTCACGAACAGCATTTCACAGCTGGTAAAGTCAGAACTACTGATAACATAGGAAAAAAAAGTTTTGTTGTGTCTTGCTTTAAAACAGTTATTTGCCATATGTATGAAAAACCCCCTTCCATTAAAGTCAAAGCAGTTATATGCTGTTTCTCTTCTAGGATGCACCAGGGAACCACCAAACAGTCCCTCTGATTAGAATGGGACTATGAAAATGAGAGTAGGGACTTTATTTAGTGTCTTAAACATGCAGGTAGGGATATTTAGGAGCTCAAATGAGGAAAATGCTGATTTAGGTAACTACTGGCTAAGGAGTAGTTAGACCTCTTAATGGTCATGTGGTGTGTAAGGAAAGGCATATAGAATGGAGCTATTTACTTTAAAATTCTTTTTAATATTCTGAAGACCTAAGGTATTTTTGAAAAGTATTTATTCAGTCTGATGAGCAGGGGTTTTTTTAGATATTGTGTGGCTTGTGATGATCAGAAGCAGGGCAGAAAAAGCTCAGAAATTACATCTCTATGGTAGTGGTGCTCACAGTTTCTCTGGGAGTGTTTCCTTTTAACAAAACTATGAATGCAAGTACTAGAGAGGGAGAATAGTCTCCAGAGAGCTTCCTTGCAGAGTTAAAAATACACTGAATAGCTCCTATAAACAGTATAAGGGATATCAAAAATCTAGATGGAGCTTATTTAAAATTGTGATAAGCCCATTGACCTACTTGAGGTTATATTTAAATGAGAACTGCTGTAAAAAGCTGTCCTGGGATACATGTTTGGAGCTCTTTTTCTTCATGCCCAAAGATGAACAAAAATCTTGAGAGATTATAGCAAATGTATTTTGGATGACTTAAAGTGGTAGTTCAGTTTCCAAATGTCTTTCTTAATTTTTTTAACCCCATTAATACTTTAAAAAAGCAGATTTTTAAATATGTGATTGTTTTTCATAGCAACACCAAAAACTTTTGTAAATAGATTCATTCCAATAGCTTATCTTTCCCTATAACATTTCAGTTCGTCAGTGGATATTTAGTTTGATTTAATTAATTAATTAATTTTTTAAAAAGGGCTTTCTGTCAAAATATCTCCAGCAAGCTTTCCAACTGACCAAGCCGATTACAATTAGTTGCAGTCTAATACAACTTAAGCTGATATGGCTCCTAGCTCTGCAATGGAGGTAGTGGTAGTCTTAACTTGTTCTACTTGGCTTATTGCCTTGAACTAGGTATAAAGTTCCAAATTTTGCATCTTCTAGGAAAAAGTAATTTTATTTTTATTGTCTGTTACCTGCATTAAGTATGCATTCTCACTTTTTCAGAGAAAGTGTTGCGTAAATAACTTAATGTGTTGTCTTAATAACTAATGTGATTGCCAGGATCTGATATATTTTGCCAAACTAAGTCTTCTCTAATGCTGTGAACACAATTTCCAAAGGCTGGTTTGCAAATTGATTTTAGTAAACTAAAAAAATTTTCATTTTATTTTCAGATATTTTGTACTTCCTGCCAATAAAGGAGATCTGAGTTTGTTCTATGTTATCCCCTCAGTTTATGCTGTGTTTTCCCCTTATTTCTCCAGTTCCTGCTAACCAATATCACTGCTCTTCTCCTTTTCACCTGCATTTTGTGTTGTATTCTGATGCCTGATGTACTTTGTTCTGGTTTTATAACTAGTGCTTAATCAATTTATCTTCTGTACTTCACTTATAATCAGTGTGACAGGCTGACTTGGCACCTTGATTTGTTTATTAACTTGCAATCTTCTAATTAGAATCACATAGCAAAATGGTTTAAAAACAATTTGCAGAGCCAAAATATGTAAACTGAGTGTGACCTCTACGGATATATTAGCAAATAAGGATGATATTTAATTATTTTTTTGTATGAGACAAGTTTTTACGGTTGGAGGTCTGGACAAAGCTGAGTATTATCAATCCTTTTGCAGGATATGCAAGAGGGATTCCTTGCTGCTGAGGGAAGTAGATAAAAATTATTGTTATATTGCATAGGACTTTGTTAGTTATTTGCAATTACTTTCCCTGATGAAGAAACTTTCATGTAATATGACTCTAGGCCTCTGTGCTCTATATTATATTGGAATACCAAATACTTTAATCCAAAGACTGAAATTAGCAGGCAGATATGGTGTTTGAGGTGAAAGCAGGTGTTTTCCAAAAGCTAAATCTGGAAATCAGCTTGCACTTATGCAAATATTAATATGGGATATTAATGTAGCTACACATGTGTTTGGATATATGTTAGAAATACAGCAAAACAGAGGTGAGAAAAAGATATAAGCATTAATTTGAGGATGCAATTAACCTGGCAAAAACAGCAGCTAGACTAAAGCTTGAAGATACACTTTATCATCTCAGTCAAGATATACAGAGTCTGAATTTCACTTTTGTGTCTCTCTATGTTCCTCTTACAGCATTATTCTTTATTGTTATACAGAACTTTCCTTTCAACTCTAAAAATGATGAGAATTGCTATTACTCTGTTGTTTTGTAAGCCATGTGTTTACAATCTTCATTCTCATTCTTATGTTAGAGTTACTAAATTCCTGATCACATTGATTACAGCTTCTCAGTCCAGTCTGAAGTGCCTCTGTACATGAAATCTTCCACTGCTACAGAATTCTCTGCTGTATTATGCCTGTCAGGTTGTTGGCAACCCTCTTGTCATAATCTCTAAATCTATATGAAGATGTTCTGGTCATGGCAGGGAAATTGGACTGGATGACATTTAAACATCCTTTCCAACCCAAATTGTTCTATGATTCTATGAAGTGTCAAGCATTTTGATATTACTTAAAATGGTGACTTTTAAGGGATGGCCAAACTAGCTAACAGTTTTTGGTAATGAAAGTTTGTTACTGCCCAACAGAATTTTACTTTTTATAAAATTAAGATGAAGAATATAAAGGGAATCTCTATTGTGTCCAGCAGCTGAAACAAACAAACAAACAACAAAGGAACCCTCAAAATCAGTCCTTCTCCCTGCTCATGATTTCTTCCTTCATCCAAACAAAGTATAACTCAATTTGATTAAAATAATCCACTTGCTACCCTTATACCAGAGTGAACACTCTGCTATGACCTGGCCTGGGAGAGGAGGGGTGGGAGGGAACTTTACAACACCCTCAGTATGGAAAAGACTGTACTGGTACCCCAGCCTCTCCTTGAGGTGGTTATATGTTTAGGAGTGGCATCTGAACATAGGATAAAAAAATAATAGATCATTGGATTAAGCATTTGGAGTAGTTTCTGAGCTCTTGTCACTTATTTCAGGGTCTCAGGACATCAGACAGGAAAAATGACAGGGAAAGAAAGGCTGTGTTATGTCATCCATTCATCAGAACATTTACTGCTCTGTAGTGGAAACTCCATAGAAAAATCTAAATACACAGTAAAGAAATATTAAATTGGTTTTGGGTACCTTGCTACCTTTAGAAACTCACAAAATAGAGTCCAGAACTTGTGGTACCCAGCTAAACAGAGTACAGAAAACCTGCTCTTGAACATGTTTAAAATGATTTTGTTCCTTACATGTAAAGGTTGTCAGTGTTAAAAAATTTGATTGCTAATTACATTTCCCTATTTTAATAGGTGCTATTTCTACCCTCAAAAGCTGATAATTTTTAAAAGATATAACCAAGGTGTTTTCTGAATATGTATTTTTCTAATCTATATTTAATCTACTACTTAAAAAAATTCAATTTTACAGCTTGCTTTCATTCCATAGTGTTTATATCTCTGACTTTCTTGGGCAGGGAATGAAAAGAAAAGCAAATTCATAATTTCCTTAAGTAATGCTATGTCCATTTTGCAGACAGGAAAATTGAGAAGTTCAGTGCTATGTTAAAGATTTAAGAAGAGCAAAGAGAGCACAGCCTACCTTATTTTCCACTGAATGTCTTTTCCACAGTGTGGAACACTGGACTTGATTAAGACTGAAATGGACTTGATTTAATAAATGAGGAATAAGAAGATGATCAGTTACCATGGAAGAAGCCAAATTTTTTTCAGTCCTTTTGGCATTCTGGGAAAGGAATACAAGGCAGAAACAAAAAATAACTGCAAAGAAGATACACGGACAATTCTGTAGCTATCTTAAGTGAGGTTTTCAAAGAAGAAGTATGATTTGAAACATTTCCTTGAAAAATTATAAATTTTTTTTGGCAAGACATCTACAAAATTAGATACTGAGATCAGTATTAAAAAAACCCCAACAGTATAGGAATAAGACATCATCTCTAGTGCTAACCTGTTTATAGGTAGCTGTTAACTAGGACGTGGTAGGACTGTGTAGTGAAAATAATGAATCATCTTAAAAAATGTATATTTTTTCCTATTAAGCATCTTCTGACTATTTTTGCAATTATCTTGGCATTTTCCCAGTTACACATTTACATACAGTTTTTTAGAAATTTAGTTCATAAAGGCATGTAAATAGTCAAGGAGTTTAGAAATTATTTCCAATATAAATAGTATTTTTCTGTGCAATGTTTAGTAAATATTTATTTTGTGGCAATGCTGTATAAACAAATAATGGTCTAATTGAAAAAAAAAACAGGCTTGGGTTGGCACACACAGATGAGATTGTTCTAGTCTTATAACAAGTATTGTTGAAGATACAGAAACCTTGGAATTTTAAAGTAGTCATATATACAGAACAATATATACTTGTACACTGTAGAGAGTGCAGCTGTTGTTAATGTGTTACAAAACTGTCCAGTCTCTGTTGAATACTGAGCTATTCTCCACCACTCTGACTTCATGTTTACAATACTCAATACATCTGGCTGACTTTAATTGCATTAGCTTTGCTGCACCAGAGGTGGCATAACTTTCATGTGAGCTAATTAGATTTGCTCAATTTAAACAGACACATTAATGCAGCTCAGCAAGGCTCAATTAAATCTGTTTTCAAAGCAAAGGCACAGTTTGAAGCATTATGGGTAATGCTATGCAAATTGCCATATTGGCAGAGAAGTTGAGAGTTGTTTGCAATGCCTATTGGCACAATGCAAGTTTCTCCAGTTAGATTGTGAAGTCTGAAACAGCAAGACATGTTCTACATCCTCTTTCTTGGGGCTCTTCAAAATGGTGCATCTGCCTTTCCAAGCGAAGGACGTGATTTGTGAGTTTGTTTAGAAAACGGACACCTTAAGATTTCATCCCGACCATTGTGCCCACTGATTTGTGTTTTATATTCTCTCTCTTACTGAGGCAACAGCAGAACCTAATAATAATACATCTTCATAATGGGATTTCAGAACAATTGTATGTTCCTGGTGTTTCAAACTTATTACACTTACCATCACTCTTACCTTTTGCTAGTGCTGAAGCATAACTATCAATTCATTTTTTTTCAGTTATGTACTGTGACCCAAAGTGCTTAGCTTTGTGTGTTTATCTTCTGAAGGGAAAGTCACTAACAGAATGCAACAAGGATACCAGCAGCCTGTCACTAGGACCACTTTTCATTTTGGCATCCTAGAGATTGTTTCTCCCCACAAAATCAGGAGAAGAGAGGATCCTTTATGGGAACTCAAGTGACATAAGCCTGCCCAAAGTGATGCTATATTTTCTTCTTCTAAATAAGGCATACTTATAGCAAAATAAATAGTGTAAATTGACCATGTGCTTTGTAGTTAGGTTTTTTCTGTACCTAGCCTAATGTCTCCAAGCACTTGTATCTCCTCTAGTTGCAGCTTCATTTATAGCCATGTGAATAACGTGCACTTTTCCCTAAGGAAAGATGAGCTAGTTAGGCCATTAGATGACCTTGCTTCCAAGACAACATTGCTGGAAGATATTACAATTAAGGGGATTACAGTAAAAGTAACCCTTTTATTTTAATATTCCTGGTTGGATGCATAAAAGGCATACCATATGCTTGTTCAAGTATTCTCAAATGTATGTTATGAACTGCTTTAATAGTTTGTGTTGTTCTGATATGACATTTATGGAGAGGTTGATTCTCCAAATCAGGTTCTTCAGGATTTTCTAACAAGTATGAAAACATTTGGTCTCTAGGGTCTATGGTGTGACTGTTAGTGTATAGTGTATGCAATTCCTCAATATTTTTTGTGGGGATTTGTAACCTTCTCTACCTTTTTTATATGGCCCTGTAGAAAAATTGCTTTTTTAAAGAAAAAAATAATAGAATTGTTAAATTTTCTTGACTTTTGCATGACCTTGAAGAGGATTTAAGAGGAGGGAGTGTATCCTCTAGTGCCCACAGAATAGGGCTCATGATCTTAAAATCAAACATTTGTGTAAATAGAAGATATAGCTTAGTGTGTAAAATCAGAGCATCATTAGAGGTAGCAGCCAATTATTGAATCTCATTGTCTCATATTTCCAACACTTATGCACAGTTAAGCCTTATTACTGGAGTAGTAATCACAGTAAATTTAAAATACTCTGACACCAAGAGGCTCTCAAAAGAGTGAAAATCAGCAGTTTTATTAAACAATATATAGAAGTTACAGCCATGATGGTGGTGGACAAACCAATATGAAGCAGATTGCTCTGTGATTAGCCAATTGCACAGCACAGTTATATTCAACACATAAATTATAAATCGGAAAGACAATCCATTTGCCATGCACTTTAGCAGATTCTGTGTTCCAAGAGCATATCGAGCTTGGCTTTAACTTCAGTTGAATTTTTCATTCGTATTCTCAGAACCCATATGTTTTATTCTCAAACTGTAGATTTTGCTAAAATAAATGTTTTAAATGGGATTACAGTTTTTTTCACAAGCTTTTGGTCAGAATCTCTAGAACTCCTTCCTTCAACTTGATCCGTATTCAGAAAACTAACATCTGGCACAGGCTCTACTCTGCTCTGTTGTGTCTGTCCTCTCTGGCTGCTCTCCAGTAATATGTATCCAGGCTATAATATTTTCAGATTTTTTGCTATGTCACCTCTACCTCGGGGCATTTGCCCTAAGTGGTGAAGTAAGTTTTCCTGGTTTAGGAGAAATTTGGGAGAAAACCTCCAAACTGCCACTAGAATATGAAAGTAACAGCATACTGGAACAAAAAGTTTGAAAAAGTTTTTTGGTATTGTACATTCCAGTGTTCAGATTTCAGATACAATGGCAACGGCTGATGTGTCAATGCCTTGAAAACAAAATGCATTCTCTGAAAATCTTAAAGTTAGTTTGAGGTAATTATAAAATTAAAATTTAATAAAGATGGGGAAGAACGAGAAGCTTGTGAATTAGATTAGATTCAGTGCTCATATAATTTTCACTGAATATCACTCCTGAATATTTTTCTGTTCAATAGCAAAGTTTTAAATAATTTTAAAATATGGTTTTAGTAATAATATAAGGTTTAAATTACTTCTTCAATTTATTTTCTCTTTCTGTTGAAAATGTCATGTTTAGAATAGTCCTTCACAAAACTTTGACACACAACACATGAAACCTAACTGCAGAGGGTGAATATGCTTATTGAATTGCATTTTATTTTCTTAATTCTGAACTTGACAACATTTAAACTACATACCTTTCAAACAAAACATGGCTTTTAACTAAAGTATTCCCAGCTGGAAGCATTATAATTCTAATGCTTATTTATTAACATGACTTGTAAAGCATAAAAAAAACCTGTTGCAGTTATAGAAAATTCAATTAGGGCTACACCCTGGAGGACACACTCTAAAAGGATAAAATGTAAATAATAGTAATAATAATAATAATAACAACAACAACAATAACAACAACAACTTTTAGCCAAAAGGATTTAAAATTAGATTATGAGGGTGACATGGTGTCTCCATGTTTAAAAGACTACCTCTGTTTGATGCCAGTGATTCTGTGATTGACTTTTCATGTTCCAAGAAATGTTTTCCACTATAAGTTGAGTTCATGCCCTCTCTCTTTTAAGGGGAAAAAGAAGATGAAAGCATTTGAGATGAAAAACTGTTCAAAACAGGCAAACACGTTTGGGTCAAGGAAACTTTAGAATTTTTGCCTCTCTACCTCTGGATTTTTTTAACATGTATTTGAAAAAGGTTTTTCTAAAAGTTTTGTGTTGCACAGATTTCTTTTCTATGACTGTGAAAGAACATGTCCTTGGAACACTAACCTAACCAAAGATTCAAATTCAATATGCTTGTCTTTCACATTGTTTGGAGAGAAATTTCTGTGAAGCGTCTCCATATGTTTTCTCTGTTCCTTTTCTGTTCTAGAAAATCTTCAGATATCTGTGGATTTTTCCTTGTGTCATAGCATTGGTGTCTATTTCAATTGCTCAACAATATTTCTACATAGTATAGAAATGAGTCTTTTATATAATGATGTAATTTCTTTTTTGATCTTAAATCACACCATATTGGCCTGCTCTTCTGATATCAACTCCTTTTTTCACGTTATTATAAAGATGATCAAGACATGCTACTCTGGTATTTACGCATGAAAAAGATGGGTAAAGAGAGGTTTTTCAGTATGACAGGGTTGATTAAATCAGACAAAAGTTCAAGCAGGCTGTACAACTGCACATTGAAACAGACTTCTCAAGGGAGATTATGGTGCAATTTTCAAAATAAGATGAAGTATGTTTTAAGTACTGGCCCTAATACTCTTTCTGAGGATGCTTGCCACTTGTGGTCAGGCAAGTTGATCACACCAATTGCTTCTGAACTCCAGGTGGAGTCATATGAAAACCCTTCAAAGTCAACCCTTCAATGATCCAAGTGTGGTGCATCATCCTTAGAAGCATCTCAGAGAGAAGACTTTATGGTAACTAGGCAGTTCCTCATTCAACAAATATGAAATACAGTGGAGATTCTTTTCATGTTCCATAGAAAATCTTACATTCTTTCATAATGCTTTATTCAGACACAAATTTAAAACCACTGTTTTCTGGGAGAACAATAATTGGATTTGATGGAAAAAAGTCTTCAAAATTAAAATAATAATTTTAGTATCTGTATCTTTCTGAAGCCATTTAAAAATGTGTGTGTGTTATATGGTATTCCATTACTGGTCTTGGTATACTGTTTATAACAGATAACTCAAAATCTTCAAATGCAAGTATAGCATCATATTTATGTTTATCATTTTGATACATATATAATCTCCTTTTTTTTTTAAATCCAGAGAAAGAAGTGAAATAATTTTATTTCTCTGAAATCAAGGATTCTATGGGTATCTAATTATTTTCTACTTTACAAGCCATATTGTTTTATTCTCTCTCATGTTGGGGTTTTTACAGTGTTTTAAGAAAACAAGTTGATATATTTAAAAAGTCTAAGATTGCATTTTAAATTCAATTTTCACAATGTAGCAGATGAAATTTTACTGACCATCTACTTATGAGTTTGCTGGTCCTGACTATTTTTTGAGTGTTATAAGCTATGCAGAACTACAAAGATTGGGTATTTTGCTTTTATTTTTTTGTACTGTTATTGCAGTCAGGACAGTCTAAATTTTGTGCCTAATGGGAAAGTATCTGGATTGGTGACTATGCAACATAAAATAAGAAGCCAGGCTGAACAGTAACAACAATTAAAATATTTATTTATTTACTTTTTAAAAAAAAAAAATTATTTATTTATTACCTGGTTGCAGAACCCTGAGCCTAAAAACCTGTCTGGTATAATCCAAAATTTTCCTCTCTGAAAAGAAATAAAAGCACAATGGAGAAGAATATGGGCTTTTCCTAAATGATTTTCTTTTTTATCTGTATGTGTAGATATTTGGCACCTTTGGAGAGGTGAATTAAAAACAGATTTTCATGTACTGTGCCTCCTTTTTCAAAGTATTTGTTGTGAGGTATTTTGTTTGCAGAAGCACATCTTGAGTTGGTGTGTATTTGCATTGGCCTTTTCTGGATATAGTGCCACAAGCCTGCTCCTAAAATCTGTTGGGATCAATATGACATATGCTACACATCTCCTAAAGTAGTGTAGAAATTCTGAGAAAGCTAATTTAAGAAACCATGAATATGGGAAATTTTATCTACTACACTGGTTAAAAAAAATGTATAAGTTTACATATAGATGTAACATTTTATAAAGTGAATGTGATTCAGGAACTCACATATGCTATGACAGTGCATGTAATTATTGAAAGCAGCTGATTTTGCTAATAGAAAGCAGTTAACTGGGTGCAGATGTGCTCCAACTGCATGTACGTAAACAAATTCTATTTGTTGGAGTGGAGGAATTCAAACCTAATTATCACGAGCAGTTCAATTTTCAAAATTTCACAGAAAAATAGAATCCATCATGGTAGGAAGAAGCATTCCCCAAAGAATCATCGTTGTGATGACTCCCATAACTTGCTTTTAGAGACAACAGTTGTTCAAATGCCAGATACAATGAATCTGGAATGTTAAATGTACACTTGAGAGTTCCTAAAGACTATGTTAACACTTTAAGACAATTTGCTATGTATATGAATATATAAAGAAAGTCTGATTTGCACAGACTCATTCTCTGATAAATGGACTACACCAATTATGTATTATGTTTCTGGAGACATTTTTGTTTCATATTAATTGTGATTTTGATGCACATTTGATAGCAAATGTCTCCTGGCCTCTACACAACCTATTTTAGAAAATAGCATAATTTATAAAGTAATATAGTTCCAGTAAATTGAATATCATTAAATTATTGCAGTGATGTATAGTATGAAAAATTACAATTTTGTAAACAGTTGCACAAACATGAGTTTCATCCTAGAAGTTTTACCATTCTTTTTGCAAACAAAACTACTACAAATATTTAAATGAAAAATGGCCACATTTTTAATATGACGTTAAGTGATTTAGATTTTATGCTAGAAGCTACTCATTCTTTTGAGTGGTTCCACAAAAATTAAAATACACCATCAGAAGTAAGTTCATAAAGATAAGAACCACCTCTAACAATGCTGTTCCTTGAATATTTCAAATTGAATATTTCAGTTTGTGAGACATCAAGTTTCTAAGTAATTTTTCACTCATGCTGTGACCTTATAGCAGAAGAGACATGCAAAATTCTCTGAATGCTGCAGATCATATACCACTCTAAATACCACCAATGAATTGGTTAGGATATAAGCTCAAAGAAGAAGTTAGACAATTCCCTAAATACCCTGCAAGTGAAGAGAGAGATATTTGAGGTTGCCTAGGCTGAGATGAACTGAACTCATCTTGCATATCTTCCAGAATGGAGGCCTGTTTGCTTGAGGAAAGTCTTTTCAAAGCAAAGCTGCTGCAATTTTTTTTCATGTATGTTTCATGAGAAATGTCTTAAATCAATGCTAATGAATTTACAAGGATGACGTCTCTGAATTAGATTTATATGTTTGTTACAAATGAAAAGTATGGTATTTCAAGTGGTAAATGGCAAGTTATTATCTCAAAAATCATGGGTAGATACCTTTGTGAGGAACGGAATCCAGCTGGATAAACACTACTTATGTCATTATTAATAACGGTATCAAACAATCAGTTTGTGACATGTTGCAGTGCTACCAGTCCATTCTATGCCACTATTTATAACTACAAAACATCTTCCAGAACAGCCAACACAAATTATTCATAACATTTTTTTTTTCTTGACTTTTATGCTAGTACCAGCAGGAGATGCCCAGAAGCTGGGGAGGAATCACAGGTCAGCAGAGCACCTGAAGAGCAGCACAAAGGAATTCCAGCTATTCCAGCCAGAGAGTTGGCTTCATTGATGGAGGGGAGGGGGTGGGTCCTTAACTTAAATGGCTCTGTACAAATGAACACAGCATGGGGAATAAACAACTGCATTTAGAGATGTGCACATGCCTGCAGGGCTGCAGTCTTACTGGAAGACATGGTGGGATGGCTGCTATGACCAGAGTACTGGGATGGAATGATCTAGGCTGTTTTGGTGGGACAGGCAGAGGAGATGAGGGCAGTAGAACATAGTGCAATACTTGCTGAACTTTCTTCTGAGTGAACAGGAGAGAATTTCCTGGCACACCTTTTCCTTTCTGGATTTACATTGGCCGAAAATGTCTAAGTCCAATGTGTGGTGTTGGTGGCATTCAGTAACACAGCCACGTGTTATAGTGAATGAATAAAGCTAAAATTCAGCTAGCCTCATGAGTGATCCTTGCAAGCATAATCCTCACAGACTAAATGCACACATGCAAGCAAAATTTGCACTCCTTCCCTGCCTGTCTGGGTTATTTGACCGTGCCTCCACGCCTTTGAAGTAGTCTTTGTTTACCATCAAGGAAAACCTAGTGTAACAGAAGTTGCCTATAATAAAGCACTTTGTTCACTGACTTATGACTTTGCAAAGCTACCAGATATGCTCTGTACCTTTGCTGAACTCCGTTTATTTGCAAAAGTATATTTATTAGGTATTTTTAGTGTGTAACTTGCTTTTTAAATCAGTTTTGGTGATTGCAGCCCTTAGAAGTTGCAGTACTTCAGAACTGGGAACATGGGAACATGAACTTTGGAAGAAAATTTGCTTTCATCTCATGAATTTCTTTTCTTTTTTTACATACAAAAAAAAAAAAAAAGTTCCTACTTGGCTAAATTATGAGCCCTTAAAATGATCTTTTCATACCTACAGTAAGTAGCTTTCAGTCTGGCAGTCAGCTTTCTGCAGTTTTCTTTGATGGAGAGCTTCTTCCTTTTCCTTGTAGCCTGCACAGACAAGAAGACTGCATCTCCAGGAACAAAGGAACATGCTCCATCTGAGGGCTGCAGAGATGGAATAGGGCATTATTTGAAGTTTCCTTTTGGAGGAGTATGAGGTCATAGCATCTGACTAATGAGAGCCATTCCTTTGTATAGCAGAGAAAGAGACCAGCATTCCTGAGTTTCCAAGATCTCCTTTGACTAAGAAAGAGGTGTGGGACCAGAGTGGTACAGCAGTGCCAAGAGCTCATCCCTGCAGGTTCCACTGACATTTTCAGTGACACTAGGGACGATTACCATATTCCACCATGCCTGGTGACACCTAGAGAAGGGACCACTATATCAAAACATGGAATCAATATTTTTCCAATAAGTAGTTGGGGCCATAATGCCCTTTAGCTGATGAGGACCCTCACTGAGGACAGACAGAATATACTTCCTACCCCAGTGTGCTAAAATGTTGTCTCGGTGCTGGCATTTGTGTGCTCTGCATTTGAGACAGGAGTGAAAAAAGACTGAGATTTTACTGGGGGCTAACAGGAAAAGTTACCAGCAGAACCCACTGATGTGTGTATTTTCAGTACCCATATCTTTAGTACATAAGCACAGCACTTTTTTCTTCTCTTCCCTGCATTTTGCCCAGACTTCATCCAGTTTACAGTGCAGAATGAACTGTTAATAAATCAGGTCATGCATTGCAAGATGCTTTCATGGGACCTCTGTCTCTTTTTCTGCAGAATTTGTGAGCTGGGTGGTTTATCAAATGGTGTCACAGAGTTTTCCCTGTTCTTTCATCACACACCCTTGCCTAGCATTGTGATTTTTGGAAACTTGTACTTGTCTATGAACTGTAACTGCAGGTTAATAACTACCTCAGTTATTTCTGAAAGCTATACTTTCCTGTCAGGTCATAGTTTAAATTAATCAATAAGTTCAAAAATTAACAAATGTGACTATGTGTGCACAGACAGGAGCAAAAACATGTCTTAGAAAATTAGGCTAAAATGTTTCCTTGGTTATGATGATTTACTGCTACTTTTGTAAACTCAGATTGTACTTCTGCCTTTAAAAGAAACAAAGAGAAGCTTACATTAATTGAAATTACTTTTTTTCTGGTTACCTAAAAGTGATGTTTGATGCTCCAAAGAGTTTAGGTCAAGGTTTGCAAACCAGGTCAATAAGTACTCTGCTTGTATATAAAATGTAAAAATTTAGTCTTAAATTAAAGACTACATTTTTTGCCATTATTCACTTTATTCCGCTTTCCAATTAAGAAAATGAGAATGGTACCATCTTCCATCTTTAGTGTCTTTAGAGATATGTCCTAAAGAAAAATATTTTACATATAAAGAAAAATTAAGAAACAGGGTTAAATATCCACTTACCCACAAATATCCAAAACATGTTCAAAATCCACTTCGTAGGAAAAATTACTTCTTTGGGGACTGGAAGAAAAGTTAAAATTCAAAACAAACCACATTTTTCATTCTTCTTGTGGTAAATAAAAGCATAAAGAGAAACAAAAATGCTTTGTTTTACTTCTAACCAATGTTCTTCACAGAAAGTGTCTAAAATGCACCGGATCTTGGAATCCTGAAAAACACAGCTCATATTCCAACTTTTTCTCAAATGAGAGACCATTCAGGCAGAGACAACCAGAGCTTGGGATCTGGGAATTAGATGGTTTGGGGTATGGTCTTGGAACTCTACAGTGCTCTACTCCACAGCAAAAAGACTCTAAGAGAGAAGAGTTCAGGTTTAGGCTTCTAAAGAGGTTCAAAATGCATTTAAATTCTTCGGGCTGCATATTATATTTCAAACATTCACCTACTGTGTGACACAGCTCCATGTCTGAACAGCTTCTTCCACTTAGATGGTAGGTTTTGAGCTTTGTTTCCTCATCTTCAAAATGCCTCACACTCTATGCTGTGCCCAGATCAGTATTTAAGGCACACACCCCAATCCAAACTGTATTCAAACTCCTGCAGTGCTGGGTTGGGATCATAGCTTTCAAGATCCTTGTTTCCCAGTATCTGGATCCTGCAAGCCTCAGGAACAAGCTTTACAGCCTCACCTTTCTATCCGTGGAACAGGCTTGCCTAAGGCTCATTCTATGCACAGAGGGATTTGTGATGAATTATCCTTGCTGCACTGCTTCTTATGAGTGAGTGACATTTCCAACTTACCTTTTACAGCACCCTGGTCTCTGCTTCACCTTTACATGCTTGTCACTTTTGCAAGTTGTGGAATGATCAACAGGTTCTCTCTTGACCAGTCAAACACCCCATTTTTCTAGGGAGCACAGCCTATTTGTAGCTTAAAATTTGGTCTAAAAAATTATAATTAAGATTTAAGAGAAAAGTAATTAACAATTAATCAGTTTATGACAACTCCATTCAACAAAAGCTTATTGTTAAATTCAGGTGGAGTACCACCTCTTTTCTCTGACTGCATAACCAAAAGACTTTGGGGTCCTTTAAGATGTCCACTCTCAATCATTTGAAAAGTAACATCTGGGAAGGAGGATGTAATGATATGTGGGCAGTCCTTGCCAAATGTTTCTTGCTTACCAGGAATGTCCAAAGTGAGTTTGCTTTGAGCCTGGATCCTCTATGATCATCCTCAATCTCAACTGCAAAGCCTAATGAGTGAAGTTAGGTACTTCAAATGAAACCCAGGTCTGAGCAATGTTGAGAGAGGGCAGAAAACCCTGTGATTCCCATTTGGGGCAGGAAGCTGATGGAAGTCTTGAAAAAATACAAAAATCTCTGTGCAATCCAGGTTTGAAACCATCCTGATCAACTATGCATAGCTGGTGATCACGAAGCTGAGTAATCACAGCAGTTTCCACTGAAAACCAGAGCAATGAAAGGAGTCCAGTTTCATCCAAGCACACATACAGCATTCAGAAATGTCACCAAAAATGAGGGAGACAGAATCAATCACCACCTGCGATCCTCTGTGGATAGTGCTTTTCTATTTGGAGTAGTTTCCTTAAAAAAAACCAATATAAATTTGTTATGGCGGATTATATTACAGACACCATACACCACTGAAGAACATTTGCATTTTTGTGGCCAACCTTGTCCATTATTGCATTCTGGACAAGACTCCATCCAGTAACTATTTGCTAAGAAAATGCACTGAAGTGAGTCCCAGGAAGGATGAAGGTGGAAAAACATCTTGATAAGTACCGAGCTGATTTATATCCAGTACATAAAGGGGCATACAAGATTGGAGAGGGCCTTCACAAGAACATGTAGGGAAAGGACAAGAGGAAATGACCTTAAACTGAAGATTTAAATTAGGTATTAGGAGAAGCTCTTTATTATAAAGGTGGTGAGGCACTGGGAAAGGTTGCTCAGAGAGGTTGTGGATTCCCCACCTCTAGAGGTGTTCAAGACCAGGTGTGATGGGGGCCTGAGTAACCTATATGTAGGTAAAGAACTAAGCATGTGAATTTTTTGCAGAATAAAGAATTTTGGAGCATTCACAAATAGCTGTGGGTAACTCTAAGGTCCTACCAAAAGTCTTAGAAGTTTAGGATCTTAAAAATCATAAAAATTGTCAAATAAATTAATTCAAGACTGAGACAGCTCTAAACAAGCAGTAGATGAGTGGATACTTTCAATAATGGATTTAAGAACTGTACCTCACCACATTCAAACAGTACTGTAAAACTGACTACGAAGAGGAGGAAGGGTTCCCACAGAAAGCAACTGTGTATTATCAGGAAAGATGCCTGTGCTGCCATTCAAGTGTACAAAAACAGACTGAATTTAACTAAACTGACAGTTTCTAACTTTTGACTGTTTGAATTGATAATCTGCACAACATTTTCACACAGCATTTTTTTTTAAAAGTATTATAAATAAACAGCCCAATTCTGTCAGATTTGGAAGAGCACCTAGCAGTAAAGAGGATTTGTATCATTAGGTTCCAGCAGATAAATCACTTTTCCAAAACATTTTGGAGTTGCATGCATTTACATAAAATATTAGAAACGCATAAACTGATATTTGCATTCAACCAGATTCTTGGAGGAAGTTATTAATGGAAGAATTCTCCTTTTTCTTGTTTTGAAAAGCTAATATAGTTTTCAGCAGTTTTAAAAAATAAAAATTTTTGTATGCCCTTACATGCAAAATAAATGTGAAAAGGGTTTAATTTTTAGCAAAATGTTATTCATATAAGCAGTATAATGTATATACCAGTGATTATTTTATTATACTTAACATTTAAAGTTATAAGCACAATGCTAATGGACAAAAATTAATTTCTAAGGTAATACAGCATAACACTTTTTCAGTACAGTTTTTTATGGAGAAGAGGAAATTGTAAAAAAATAAAGTGCCTTGGGCATGAAGTTCAAATATTGTATGAAGCAGAAAACAAATTATTTTTTTGGAGAAGATGGTAGCACAGAGTAGTGTGAGCACAGATATCTGTGAGTTCTTTTCTATAAGCAATACTTTGGCTTGAATAAATGCTTTGTATTGTCAAATCTCACTACTGTGAGCACTTTATATGCCCTATTCTAGTCTATGCAACATATTGAGGTTAATGGCCAATACAGTCACTATTCCTTATGCAGTAAATGACTTTATTTGCATCTTTAGGATCTCCAAGGAGTAACGCAAGCATAAAGCATATATGAAATATAGTTCTAGTCGAGTACTTAACTAAATTATGAGCTTTGAAGTAGGAAAGCTGCCAGTTCTGTAGGATGATACCTTCTATATTTTTAAATGTAACAAAACTATAAGGCTGAGTGTTTCTAAAAGGTAAAAAATAAAAATCCACAGCTGCATACCTCCATAAAATAAAAAGTAATAAACAAATTATATAAATATTTCATATGAGAAAACAGGTGCTCCTAAAAGCTGGGCATTTCAGGATAAGCAAACTTTGAAAGGAAAAAACTCTTTCAAAATCTTCTTAAAATGGATTAATTCCTCCCACATACTCATATGAAGAAATGTTATGACAACCATACAAGAAGATGACAACTGGACTTTTGAAGTAACCTTTACACTAGTAGGTTATTATAGCCAGTGTTTCTATATTTGTATGCAAATGCCAGCTGAACTATTTTGTAATTCTATAACTTCTTATGGCCTTATTTGTAGAGAGAAAATGTTACATGACAGAACAGGAGGAAATAGAATTTATTCATGCTTTCATTTTTATTAACTTTTGTGTCGAATAAGTCCCAGACTCTTTAATTAATTACTAAAGATTTGAATGTTCCTGCGTAATCCATTTTTACATCACTCAGTAGTGAGTGATAGTGACAGTTTTGTATCTAGACCCTGTTAAAGAAACCCAAAACCAATCCTCTCTATTCAGACACAAGGAAATTTTACAGAGTGGTTATTGGCATTGTTTTTGTTCAGCCGACTGTTTCTAGTGGTAGCAATACAAAAGTGCAATACTACAACTAGTGGTAGCAATGCAAAAGTATGCAGCACCAACCAAATGTATCTATTGGACACCGGTGGGTGTCAGGAAGAGGCAGTCAGCAGACAGTAGTAGCTGTTCCATGTACAATAGAAACTGCATATAATATTTTCCATAACTGGAATCCTTAATAAATTTCTTTTTTTTTTTTTCATTTTTGTTTTGTTCTGTTTTGTGTGTGTCTATTGATGCATGTCCCATTCTAATCAAAATAAACATCATATTTCTGGCCAAATAAGGATTCACACTGTTTTCTGAGTTGCACTCCTCATCTTGTAAGAGATACTAAAATTTTCACTTTTCAGCTTTCTGCATAATTCAGGGAACATCTGGAAAGAATGAAAACAATGTACTAATCCATTTGTCAAGTTTCTATTATACTGCCATCAAGCCTCAGGAAAAGGCCCTTGTGCCAAAAGAAATCAATAGGCAAAAATGACATTTGCAATAAAATCTAATACTTTAACTGTAGCTTAAATCTGAGCCAGACTACACAAGCTTTGTGTATATTTTTTTAGTCATAAGAAAGTATACATGAATTATTTATTGAGCACAAATTCCTGCAGCATTATCTAAGCTTTGGAAGTTGTTAACCTCCATAACTCTGCAGGGCACTTGCATGGGTGGTGTTAAACATTCCTGCCAGCAGTCCAGAAGCAATATCCTTTTATCAGAGATATTGGGGAGAAACAATCCTTCTGCTCACAGCAGCAACAAGGTTCAATAAACCCCTCAATATGCAGCACCTGACACTCTGATGCCTGTGAATGTGTCTCTCAGCCCCCTCAGCACAAGGGAGACCCCAAAGACAGCTGCCATCAAAGACACTTAGGTCACTTGGCAAAGATTCACAAGCTGGTTGATGAGAAAATAAAAGAAAAAGAAAAGGAAGTATTAAAATTTTAGTATTGCATTCATACTGCAAGTTAAATAACTAAATATTTTGCATCAATATGAATTATGTATTTAAAGGAGTATTTAAGAAAGGATAAATATGGATGTTTAGATTAACTTACACAGTAATGACAGTATTAATATGACACATATCCTTTTGATTAAATGGGTCAAAACTGTCACATGGCTGTACTTAATAGTTCGAATTATCATCACAGTTCCAACTAGAGTCCCTGAAAATTATGTGGACTTTCCCATTATTTGTGCATAGCAAACATTTTATTTTTCTATTAAACTGTCAATTTTCACTGTTCAGTGGAAGACTGGTTATCCTGGGGCTTAGCAAGACTGTGCTGAATAAATGTGTCAATGGAATGTGATGTTTAGTTGAAATAGTGAGATGGAATATAAATAACAATTTTAAAATTTGATGAAAGTATGATACACCTATTCGGTAAAAACAAACAAACAAACAAAGGCCTGGTCCCTGGTTTTGGTTCTGGCAGTTCTTGTACTTTTCAGTCACAGCCTCATCCATTTTTTTCACACAATTCCAACATATGCAGAAGGCTACCTGGCAGTCTTTTAGGCAATTTTTTTAAAAGGATAGTAAGAAGAAAATATTATGTTTTCACTCATCAATATTCTCTCAATGTTGAGGAATTATTCAGCTAGACCTTGTTAGATAAGAAAAGAATATTGAATATTGTGCATGGAAACAGGAGTACTCTTGATCCTAGGATAATTTTAATTGATACAGACAAGAAAGCTGAAGGATAGAGAAAACATTTTTGTGTTCTTTAATTTTGTTTTGTAACTTAACCGTGGGAATCCATATCTTAAAAAACCTTGATAGAAATTATGCCAAGTGTCTTTACTTTATTCTTACTATAAAACACAACTAAGTACTTCTAAAACATATTTATTTACCAGAATCTTATTTTTAGTACCACTCAGACTGGGAGCCAAAATAGAGTACGTTTGCTTTATTTTGCTCTTCACTAGATGTAAAGGTTTACATGGTAAACCTATTTCAGAAATTTTCACATTGAGTTGTAAGGGAAAATAGTTTGTTTTCCCTGGTATTATTTATAATGCAGAATTGGGAGGAGAGATTGCAGCAAAATCTTTAAACTCTGTGGATGTGATTAATTTAATGCTATTTTTTCCACTATATATTTCCATATCTTCTCTTTAAATATTGGTTATTTATCACTTAGTAATTTAGGCATTATGAATGTATGGAAGGAGAATGTTAACACTGTCCAGCTACTGGTTTCCAATTTAATTTACTTTAATAACCTGCTCAGTTATTTGGCAAGTCTTCAGAGGACATAAATTAGTCTCATGCTCTCAGTTGTTTCCTGAAAGTGCCCATCTATGTGCTGACTACAAAGGGAGCCCTGGGAGACCAGCTGCCAGCTTAGTTGCCTGAATCTACATGATGCAATTGAGCTCCTCTTGAAGTCAAAGGAAAGACTGATTTAAATTTGCCTGACAATATGTTTGTTTACAAATTCTAACTTGTCCCACAGGTGATATAAAAATTATTGACATAGCTGCAATAGCCATATAATGCTTCCCAAAGGCAATCAGGAATGCCGGAGATTGCAGGTATGCATGTAACAAAAAGAAAGTAGATATGATTTTGTTTATTAGTTTTCTGAATAAAAGTAAACAATAAAAGTAATAGAAAAATAAGAATTGAAGGAGCTTTAAGAGCATCACCTGGACTTTCCTTCTGCCCCAGGTCAAAGTCACATTGTGACAGATGCTATTCCTGTCATGGACTACTCTTGACAAATTGCCTGAGTTGTCCTTATAAAGGTTCAAAGATTAAGACTCCACAATTTCCCCAGTCAAATTATTCCAGTTACTCATTATCCATGCTATTTGAGAGCTTTTTCTGCTTCTTAACTCGAATCCCTCCTGGTGCAGTTAGTATCCACTAATACCTATCATGCCTACCATGATACATAGAGAACAAATATTTCTTTACTTTAGCAAGAGCATTTTTCTTGTTTCACTTTAATGTGATGATTTTTCATTAAAGGCAGAAGCACAATGTTACCATCAGACATCTCAGTAATACGGCAACATCCTTCCAAACCAGGGAGTAACAGACGAGCATCTCTGCCCTTCTTTTTATGACTTAAAGACTGGAATGAGTTTTCAGCATATCTGTTATTTCTTATAAATCTCCTCTGTCTTAAATTTTGATATACCTAATTTTTATTACTATCTGTTCCACCTTTTTAGCCATCTGACTTAGTTTCCATTTTCTTTACAGCTCAAATGCCAAATATTGAGGATACAGACTAGATAAAAAAAAGCTTTTGTCTGCTGATATTATGTATTGGCCCAATATCAAAATGCTGTAAAAGGAACACCTTACATTCCAGCCCTGCAAGTGAACTTGATCCTGAAGGTTCCAGACCCCTCAGTAGTACTTGGCTGGCATCGTCCATCCACATAGCCCCAAAAATGAAGAATGATAACCCTGCACAAATTGTGACTGAAATCTCTATTCATATTTTTAGATCATGATAGAAAGTGAGATGTGGATTTTGAGGTCTGTTTTAGAGGTGAATTTTGAAGACTGTTTTTCCTCTTAATAGGGATGTTATTGTTACCTTTTAAGGCAAAGTTCTTTTACAGAAGTCTTGAGAAAGGAACTGAAATTGCCAGGGTTTTGTTTCAAAAGACATTTCACATTTGGCAGAAGTTTGTACCAGATTGTTTACAGAAGTTGTACGAAGACAGGATCTGATTTGGTCATGGTTAATTAGTTTATTAAAAACAGTTTCTAACTTGCAATGATGCTCAATCCTTGCAGGAAATTAAGAAAATTAATGCTTTCAATTCTGCCTTGGACAATATTCTCAGTCACCCTGGTTGTTCACAGAATAATCACCATCTTAGACTGTGACGAGCTTTTAGCTGTAGTGAGCTCACCACAGAGAGGAACAGTGAAAGAGTACGGGAAAGGAAAGAATCTTAAGCAGCAATATTTCTTGTAAGTTTTAAAAGAATAGGGAACATCATGTTCATATAAGGCAAAAAAACCCCACAAAAACAAAAAAAACCCCAAAAAGCTGGTATAAATAGTTACATAGCTTCGAGCCAAAAAGTCTGCTGAAATCGTGGCTTGTCTCAGACCACCTTTAGCTTGATACCACGGAGGGTGGTGTTTTCAGGCTCTCCACTGTGGCAGGCCACTGAAAGCATCAGCCATCTCCTCAAACATCACTCCAGCAAGGGTGCAATCTAAGTTTATACAGATCCCCACAGAATATTTTCTACAGCCAGAATGCTGCTTAATCCTGGCAGTTGGCAAAACAGTATTTCTGAACACAGCTCTTCCATGCAGATTTTGAGTTATAAATATCATTGTTTTCCGTTTGTCAGTTTGAAGTCAGCCCTAGACATTAACAGGACTATCTAATGCTTGTCTACATTCAGAGATAAATGAATAGATACCTGAGTCACAGAAAATCTTGAATGCAATATTTGAATAGAAGTGTTAAAGGTGCAATCTTAATTGCAGCACTGCATTTAGACCCAAAAGGTAGCAAAATTGGCATGAATCACAGGGACAAACACAAATGCTGTCACAATAGAGGGAGAAGTGTGAGTTGAGAAACCTAAAGTAGGTGGCTACTCAGAGGGGAAATAAAGCAGCAGAAATATTTACACGGCACTGTCTTAATAGCACTTGATACATTGAAGTGAAGCATGGATATTTACGCTCTATGTGTAAGGTTTTCCTTGCAATTTCATTTGAATTAAATATCCTTTTATTCAGCCTTTCTAGGCTTGTTACATAGTGCTATCAGTTGGCATCCCTATGCCAGGATTTATCTGCACATTTCATTATTTGAGAACTGACTAGATTGGGTACTGACTCTAGCCTTGGGCAGGAGCAGCTTTTGGGACCTACCAGGCTGAGATTTGTGGGAGTTCATGTGCTCTTCTTTATCGGTTGTGCAGGAACGTTGAATTTAACTGTGCACTTTGAAATACACAGAGCAATCTTGATGATCTGATCTGTGTGACAAGCCCTTCTGGTTACCTGCTAATTTATGTTGGGGACCAAGAACTTCAGATAAATAGGACTTTAGCATAAATAAATAAGAGATAGCTGTCACTGAGCAGTCTTGACTACTTATCTTGCTAAAAGCCATCAGTCCCATGTTTAATTCATTTCAAGCAATAAGTTATTTCCATCCTGGCTTTTATCTTCCCATTGGGCCACCTTTTATTATAAGTTCTTATTACAAGCTGGCAACGTGTCACATGTGAATGAAAACTGATGAGATCAGGATGAGAATAAGCTGGGTACCTCAATTAAAGTTTGATTTTAATAGCAGTCTTCAGGTAACTTTTCAAAAGCACTATCCTAGCCTTTATTAAAATTGGCAGAGTCTATCAAAAAAGAAGGTTATTCACCTCCTCATGTTCATCACCCGGGCACAATAAAGATATGTAGGATGGCAGAGATGAACAAATGTAACTGTGCATGTTCAGAGACACTGGAGAAATTCAGGTTTCCATAAAGTCAACTCAACCATTTAAAAAAGATTCCCAATCACGCTTCTGAGCCTTTACTGAGTGATCAGCTAAGGCTGCAGTTTGAGTACAAATAATGAACTAACCACCATCTACAGGACACAGCTTTCTTTTCAGAATATAGAATGCACACAGGTTCTTTATTAATTTCTTTTCTATGGTTTCTCTTAACTTTACTAAGCAGTCAGATTTTTTTTTCAAATACCTTATTTTAAGAACATATAACAGCAAAAGGTAAAAGAATTGACTTTTTGAAGTCAGTTTAATATCTAGGTTTTTGGTGGGTTTTTTTTGGTACATACATTTTTGGTCTTTGTAAGTTTAAGACTGGCACTTATAGCCAGATTTTTAAAATTATGCAGGCAGTTTTTTTATAGTTTCAAAATAAAGCCTTTTTTTTTTTTTTTTTTTGCTGCAGTCTCTTACATATAAATATTTTATATTTTATAATATTAATGCTTCCTATCTTTCCTTTTCTGTTGTGATATTAAAGTCACAATGACTGGAAAATGAACAGATTTTACCATAGTGGAACACATAAAAGTAGATAAATAAGAGACAATAAAAAGATCATGTCTATTTCACTGCAAATTATATTTTTATTTATAAATAACTCATACGTCACTGAAAATATATATAGTGCCCACATTTTCCTTATGAACCTGTTATCAGTACTCCTGTAACCAAAACCACATGCTTAATATCTAGGTATCTCTTATCTTTGACACTTCTAGACCTTTTTCCAATATTCACATAATATAAAAATGTTACTGCTCATCCTTATAACAGAAATTTGAATTATGAAATAAAAAATAAAACTAGAACTGAGCCTTTAAACTAAAGCCTTCAGATGCTTTAAGTCCTGAAATGATCACATTGTCAAAATGGCAGTGATGCAAAGCTTAAAATATTCAAAGTAAATTAATTAATGTCTTTAAAAAGCTTATTTGAAGCCTCAAATAAAGTGATGTTTCCTGATGTTTCATTTAGGAATGTCCTGTTATCTACCCCACAGCTACTCAGTCACAGAGCTGTGTTTCTGGTCATAAATCCAGCTAGAATTTTGTTGGTTTGGTTTTGGTTTGTTCTAAATATATGAAAATAACAGCTATTTTGCTAATTTAGAAAATTATGTTCTCTGCTGGAAATATTCAATTAGGATTTCCAGCAGTTTGATTTGAAACAGATTCATCATGTGCAACACCTAACTTAATGTTTTTTTGTTTGTTTTTTAATAAAGTAAGATTAAAAGTAAATGATTACAATTCAAATAGCAGCACACATTTTTCATGTCAACTATTTGTCATTTGACTGACAGACCTATCATAAAAATGTCAGGTTTAATGATGACTTAGTTTAAAACCACAAATTTTCACAGTTATGCATTGTCTATATTAGCAAATAATTTAAATGCAAATGCATCAACCAATAAGACTATACACTTTCATTTTAAATAGTGATGAGAAGTGTCTTATGGTGACTACTAAATCAGTAAAAGTATTACAGGAGAAGGAATTTTATGATATGTTTACTTTTCTTCTATGTATAAAATATGTTAGATACACATGGGGATTTTTTCCTGTACTCAGGCTAGCCTGAAAAAATGTGCTAGGATTAATCAGTATCATAAGGAAGATAAATATCACCATCAACCAAAAGCTCTATTAAGTATAAAAAAGGATAGAAATTTGAGTAAAACTGAGTGCTCAACAAGAAAAAAAAAAACCCATGCACAGAAAATTAATGTTATTCTCACATTTAAAAAAAACATATTTTCAATTATATGTCTTAATTCAATCAGAAATTATTTGATGACATTTTCTCATTGATGTGAAAATACATATGCTTTCTGGAATTGTGCTAATTTTTTCAAAGGAGTCACTTAGAACAAAAAAAGAGATAGACTCAAAATATTCACCCTTTCTTGACATTAGGAGTATGATGAAATGTCTTAATGTTAGTGTGGAAATTATTCTTAAGTTCAGCAGTGTGCCATGCTTTGGTTACGTTGAAAGAAAATTATTTCTTCCAAAACCAATCATAGCAGGCTTTTTTTTTTAAGCCATAAAGATTTATGGGGTTTAAAAATGAAATAAAAATCATTTAGAAGAAGAAATAGAATTGAACTTTCTGTTATTTAGCTGAACACTGAGTGCCTTCCCAAATATTTGAGTACTTTTTGCCGTCTACACCCTGTTCTATGTTTTGAAGTTACATTTTGTTGAACATTTGAGGAATCAAGCAACGAGACTCTCTCAGCACAGTGCATGGTCCCACACACATAAACTCTGTAACAATGTTTTGTTGCAGCTCAGCCACAGCAAAGCGCAACTTTGCTTTCACCGTGTTGAGCAGCTCCTCCAGAGAAGGAGTTTTTGCTGAGCTGTTGGCATCGAACAGAGAATTGTCCCAAACCTGCTCATACATATTTTCCCAACACTGGGAAACTCCTGCCTGATCTTTACAGCTTTTACTTCCACATCCCTTAAACATGTCCAGAGTGGCTTAGTTCATTCATACTGGTTTGACACTTGGAAGAAAATATATTGTTTTTCCTTATTACACTGCAGATCAGCTTCAAATGAGCTCATAGGCATTCATAGCATTACTTGAGAGCTTAGTGAGATAATGGTTTAAAAATCTTCAACAAACCAGTATACAGAACATAATACACTTATAAAACCACTGACTTCATCTTACCACTGTTTAAATCCCTCTAGCATTTAGAGAAATTGGTGTCATTTTTTCCCAATAAAATAATACTTGTAAGGTGTTAAAAGTTAATTTTAAAGCACTGGTGATGGAGTTCACAGGAATTTGCCTTAATAGCTTTTGTAATCCCTGGGTGAAAAAGCAGACCATTTACTTTAGCAGATTATCTGTTTGGTTGGGGTTTATTCCAAATAGAAGCTGTGGAAGGGATTTAGTTTACTGACAAAGCAAAAAAACTAAAGTAATTTCATTAACTATGTTAATTTGGATTTCCCTAGAAAAAAATCCCAAACTATAGTTTATTACATTTTCAATTACAATTAATCTATTTTTGAAATTCTAATTAAACGCCTGAGTGCCAAAAAACATTGTGTGGTTTCGGGATTTTTTTTAAAGAGAGAAGTGTAATATACATTTTATGTTTTCCAAATTTAAGTTGCTTAGGAGATTTTATCTCAGAATTACATTCCTGATACTGGGCTTGAAATACAGCATTTATTGTTTTCTTTTAAGAACATAATGTGTTTAACATAAAGTTTTACTTTCAGGGTCCTTTCTGGGAGAGATGAAAATGGGTGGGAAAAATAGTTTATTTACACCTTTTACCTTAATGTACTCACAGTGCATCAAAACCATGTAAACTTCCTACTATGCAGATTAGAGTTTGGCCTTTTAAACTTTTACAGTCTTTCTGTAAATTACCAGCTGTAAGGGATCCTTCATGAGAAAATCTTATTCAGGAAGCCATGCTCAAGGATGTTGGGTTTGCAAAATATGTGCTTAGAAGGAAAGGACATTAAGAAATTGCCTCACTACATATAAACTCCGTGATGGTACTGTTAATAACGCTGCTTCTGATGAAATAAAATTCGATTCTTTCACCTTAATCTGTTGTTAAGGAAGATTTTTGGCAGAGATATTAGATGCACAGAGGATAATTACACATCCTAATCAGAATTTAAGTAATTTCCACACTAAGACATGGGGAATTGAAAAGAGAAAGGATTATTCACACTTGCATGTATTTTGTGTGTAAGTTTTGAAGAGACCGTTGTATAAGAAAAGACCAAAACATAAAAAGTAGAATAAGAGTGGAAGAAAAATAGGCCTGATCCATACATGTCAGGCTAGAAGTTCAATGCTTGATCTCACAAGCACATGCCCTTAGGAGTTCTGCTATGTATAGTAATGTCAGCCATTGTGTGAGACAAAATACTGATTCATAATTCTATAACATTCTATTATATAATGCTAATGTTGCAAATATTGAAAATGCAAAATAACATTCATTAAAACATATCTTGCTAACACATCTAGCAAATAAAAAGAAATATATTGCAATAATTGAATTTCTGGAAGAGAGTTAAAGGTATCTTTTCAGACAGATACATCTGTGAGTATGGCTTCCTCATAATAAGGTTGATTCCAGAAATTTAAAAGTTTCATTGACATGTTCAAATTGATACATTATACATTACTCCTTCCCTCCTCAGCCTGTTGCTGAGCCCAGACAGAGTCACTTTGCATCTCTGAGTTTCCATGTCACCTTTATCTCTGATTTATTTTAAGACAGTAAGTTCCTTAGCTTGGAGAAATCAGTAGATGTCTTCTTGATGCCTAATACTATGGACTTGCAGTATCTCCCAGGTTCTTTGGCACTATCATTTTACAATTTGTGACACCAAAGATTAATTTATTGAGGCATCTTAGAAATTCTTTGTAAGAATGGAAGAAAAGGATGGCCATCTCTTACAAAAAATATATTCTTATTTTTCTTGTGACAATAGTATACTTTATATCCATCTAATGAAAATAAGATTTGCATCTTAAGCTTTTGAAAATTCTATGGGAAAATAGAGGGAAATGAGTCTTTTTTGTTTCTTGATGCAACAATGTTTGGTAGCCTGTTTCTTTGCACATCCTTTGTGGCTACACAATCATGTCTTTGTGGATACAAAAAGAAGAAGAAATATTATTTGAATATAGTTGAAAGCATATTTTATCAATATCAAATTGTGTCCTCCTGTGACAGAGCCAACAAAAATCCATCACAGTTTGACAATGTATGCCCTGCAGCATTGAAAAGAATGTACAAACTTGTTTTTTTAAAAGCATAAGAAGGGCAGCTCTCCATCTTCCATTAAGGGAACACAGAAAGATTTTATATAGATTTTAGTCACTTGAACAAGGCTGTGCACACTTTTCTGCCCCTGTGCAAAGAAGCATCTAATGACTCCCACACTCACCTGCTTCTTCCCCTTGCCTCTGGTGAAATCCCACCTGTGCTACCAGTACAATCAGGATCAGATTTTGGCGCTGTGATTTTCTTCAAGGGTTATGAAATGACTTGCCAGTGTCACTGCATCTCTGTCCAGCTTTATTGTCAGCAACATCTGAGCAACCTTGAAAAGTGTTCTGTTCAGGGAGACGTATTCACTAAAATCTGTAATACTAACAATACTGCATAGGCAGAGCAATTTTGGAGAAGGATTTTTGTTTGTGTGCAGCAGAAGTTCTAAATCTGAGACAGGGTGACAGAGTGCATGTGTATTCTTGGAGTATGGCTTCTGTTAATCATGTGGGAAATGACACATTTTTTGAATGTCAGAGTTTACTTCCCAAGAGAACCATTGCAGCATTCATGTATTCCCACAGGCTTTCCTGCTCAGAATGCAAACCAGTTTGCAATACTTATTCATATTTTAATTGATCTAATGAATTCCAATTTGCAAAAAGATGTATGTCAGGTCTATATTTGGCAGAATAAAAGTTTTATTTCAGTCTTTTGAGGGTGGTCACAAAAATCCATGTTACAGTTGCAGGCTGTAAGATATGTAAATTTAACTTCCCAAAAATTGTATTTACTAGCTTTTTATAGTGAATGAGCAAGAAACCAGAAGAGTGTTTAAGACTATCTTGGTGTAAGAGGAAGAGCTCTTATAAAAAAAGGAAATGGTAGGTAACTTATTCAACTGACTGAGGATCAATTCCTTTAATCGGGATAAAGGCCGAGTATGTGATAGGTCGGTATCATTGATCCTGGGGATTTCGGATTTGTCTGTAAAATTTAAAATATAAATATGTAATATTTTTTTTTCTTTCTGAATCTGTACATTGATGTTATATTGTTTATTTCCATTATCCTCACAATTTTTCCTTAAGAATCCATTTGTCTCTTCAATGCCTTGCTCAGTGAGAAGGAAATATTAAGAAAATGAAGTCAAATTGATAATAACTATTCACTGCACCCTGGGAATACAGGATCTGCCAAACTTTGCCTTTTTACAATTTTGCAGATTACTTTGGCAGTCCTTTTTTCTTTATGTTGTACACAGGCACCACTTTACTGCAGCTCACAAAAACAATCCAGTGCCCCTTGATGCAAGCTGAGGTACATATCTTAAGTGCATTTTCTTTAGTGCTTCAACAGCATTTGTTCTTGTCACTCAGTGGAATAATATGACAGAAACAAATGAGAGAGTGCTTCCTGTTTGCTAAATACAAAATGGTCTGCAGACAGCTAAGAGTACTCTTATTTGTTTTGTTTTTGAACGTGCATTGTGGAAAATCAAGTGCTAGTGAGAGACAACACTTCTTTAACTATTTTCTGTTTTGGTGTAGACCTGACAGACATCCCAGGAAAAGGAAATAAATATTTCTATTTCTTTTTTTTAACATATTTATGAATTTTTAGCCTTTGCATATAACAAAAAAGTGACAGATCCAAATGGAATTCATATAACGTGAAGTAGATAACCCCATATCAATGATATACAAAATTAAGGAGCAGTGCTATTAAAGTAATCCTCAGAAATATGAAACAAGGAAAACTGTACTGTGAAGAAAAGTAGTGTAGCAGTGATTAACATCATAATTTTATTCACTGTGTAAGTTCTGTTTTACCAGTAAAAAAAATGAAATAAAGCAAGCTAATATTTCTAATTTACATTTAAATACTTTCTATAAAACAAACAGTCACGCAATTAATGCCTGAGGGAATATATCAGCATAAATATTCTACTCAGATAATGCCAGAATACTTAGAGAAGCTACATATTTTTATTAACTGCTTTCAAAAGAATAGAAAAACCATTATATTTGATAATCATTAATCTATTTGCTTCCTAAAATTCTTAGTTTCTTTTCAGAAAATTTTTATGGAATTCAATTAGGAATTAAATCAATGAGACCTAAGAGCAACTAAATATGATTACTGTAACCTGGAAAGTGGCAAGCTCGAAATAAATTCCATTCAAAGGTCATTAAAAATGTAGTGGTGGCTGCTTATTTTTTGAGTGGAATTATAAAATTTCCCTTGGAAATTTTGTTGCTGATATGCATTTCTGATAGATTGCTTTTTATGTATAAAAAGTTTACAGTTTGCATTGCAACAGTGTGAAAACCTAGTTTGAAGAAGAGATGAGACTGTGTGAATTTGCAGCCCAGAAGCAATTTTTTCACTACTGACAAATCATTCATACATCCAGAAAATACTACAGAAGTCTAATGGAGACTTCTGACATGCTAATTTGTTAGTATGGAAAGAATTAAGCCTACTTATTATGTGCCATGTATCCTGACATAATCACAATGAGCACTGTGAATTAGACTGTGATGGAAAATGCTAAGTACATGTAGCTAGAACATTAGGAAGTTGTTTACTTTGGGAAAACAACTGTATTCTGGGCTAGGCTTTGTTTTATTTTTTGACAGAAAGCCTCAGGCAGCTGAGAGACTAAAACAAAATAGTAACTGTGATCACTACCTTCAACCAACTTTCTCCCCTGTGAGATGTTTCACAATAAGGAGAGGCTGTTTTTATAACTCCTTGTGAGCATGTGGGAGACAGAACAGAGGGACATAATGCCTTCTAGATTTTCTTGCTGCCAGAAGATTTTGTAAAATGTTCCCATTCCCCTCACAGAGATGAAGAAGGAAAAGTGGCCATTCCCTTTTATTCCTTTTGCAAGATGTCAGAATGATCTGTGCTATTCTTGTCAGGTCCCTGTGCATGTGTGTACAAAGAGCACCACACTGATGGCAGCAGTTTTGTAATCCCACAGACCAGAATCATAGAGTGTAGAATGGTTTGGGTTGGACAGGACATTAAAATCCTCTAGTTACAACCCCCTGCCATGGGCAGGTGTCACCCTGTTCTTCGAAGTTCTTCTAAGCCTTCTGATGTTTACCTTCTTGTAACAAAATTTCTCACACACTTTATGTAAATAATTATTGTTTTACATTCCTTTATGGAGCAGGAGAAATTTGATGGACTGTTGGTTTGTCCAGTGTCATTGGAAAGGTGGCACTGTCATCTTCCAATCCACTGTCACTTTTGAAAATCTATAAATGTTGTGGAGTCAGAAAATAAACTACTCTTCTTTTTACCTTGGAGGTTCCAGCATGCGTGCCATTTTATTTTGTGTTCTAAAGCAAGAGGCACGGACACCTTCCACTAGACCAGGCTGCTCAGAGCCACATCCAACCTGGCCTTGAGCACATCCTGAGGTGGGACATCCTCTCTGGGAAACCTGTTCCTGTGCCTTACCACCCTCACAGTAAAAAGCTTCTTCCTAATATCTAATCTAAACCTGCTCCTGTTCTGTTTGAAGCCATTTTGCTTTGTCCTGTCTCTAGATGCCCTTGTAAAAATTTTCTTACCATCTCCCTGGTAGGCTCCCTTCAGATACTGGAAGGCTGTTACTAAAAACTCCCTGGAGACTTCTCTTCTGGCTGAACAACCCCAAATCTCATACAGAACTCATCTCCTATTGTGGTCATTCCAGCAAGGTGTTAATACATAAATGTCAGACAAGGCAGTACAGCACAAAACCATTTTACACATTTCACCATTTTGCATAGTAAAATGTTTATATAGTTTTTAATTCACTTTTTATAAGACAGACAAATAAATTATATTACATTTTTATCTCACTTCATCGGGATGTTCACAATCCCTCAGAATATTCCCATTCTTACTTTAGCCAGATCTGAGTACAGGAGAGTTCTTTTGGGTAATTAGGAGGAAAAAATAGCCTTTCAATCAAAGAAATGTAGAATCTTTCTCAGGATTTTTAAAATTCTGCTTGCATAACTATTCATTTAATAGTTGCATGGCAGTAATTTATAAATAATTGTCCTACATTAAGTCAGACTTTCTACAGAAAACATGCAATTGTTCTGAAGAAAATAAAAACTTATCAATTTATTCCAGTCACATCATCTGCAAATTTATCTGTAAATATTTCTCAAACCAGGGTCCCCTATTTTCAAGATGTTTAATTCTTTCACTGATTTTTTTTCCTACCTGAGCAGTGAAATCTACCCAGATTTGACTTTAATGGACAATAAGTTGATGCAGAGAGAAACTAGGCATAATTAGGCCCTGCGTTTTTAACAGTTTTCCTCTTCATATCTTCACTCCCAAACCATTCTTTCTCATTTGTTGATTTTCCATTCCATTGCTGTCTGGCTGCAATTTGAACATTATCTGAGATAAGAGTGAAAGGTTTTTCTTGTGATAGTTCCATGAAGCCAAACACTGACTCATTTCTTCTGTATATCAAAGTCTGAAATAGATCAAATAGAACCAGTCTGAGAAATACTTCACTCTCTCTTTTCTCCTCTCTTGGAGACATTGATGTATGTCTCTTGGGGAAAAAAAATATCCTGCTCTCCCATCCGTGGTGCTGACACATTGGTCTTGTCACTGCACAGTGACTGATAATAATAATGGTTGAAATCACTTTCAGATATACTCATGAACAAATGTGGTCTAAACTGAACTTGAAACATTGTTCATGCCATAATTGCTAGAGGAAAATGGTCTTCATAGTTTCTGTTAGTGTTTTGTTGGGTTTTTTTTAATGTCCCTCTCTGAACTGTGCAACAGAACAGTAAGAAGACTCTGCTAGTGACACCCATGTCAGGACATTCATGTCTAATTCAAATTTACCTCCCATTTTTGAGATGCAGAGATTTATTTATGTATCTACAGACAATTGTGTCTATTGCTATAGATAAATAATCGCATTTCAGATTTTTTCTCCAATCTTTAAGAAAATAAGACATGTTTTGATTCCTCAGAAGGTCTCATGTCTGCATTCTGAGCAAGCCCTACCAAGCTCAGAAGTTTTTATTTGTGCCTTTGGAGATTTTAGCCTTGCTGTCATGCTGATTACCATGTATAAGGTAAAGGCTTTTGTAAAGCATTAAGATGTGACCAATAGAGCACTGGCCAAAACAAGGCCCCTTTAAGAAGGCTGGAGGTCAGCAGAGGTATATTGTCTTGCAGACTGTTAGGATGACAATCTCAACACAGCTCTTGGCAAACAATATTTTCAAGATACTACTAGTATGAAAGTAAACTTTTAAACAGCAGTGGAAGTGCCAAAGCCTGAATAGACATGGGACTGATTAGGAGTGCCCCTTAGTCAGTCTTAATGTCAGAGAATAAGGGTGCTTTTGTGTTTAAAAAAGCGGACAAAGGCACAGAAATCTGAGGCTCAACTCATTCCAAGCATGTCTCTCACTTTCAAACATGATTTAATGGTGTTTTTCTAATAGTAAGATAAAAGTAGCTGTACTCAGTCTCCATCTTAAAATTGCAACAGACTATTAAGAGAACTGGAAAACCTCCAGTTTAACAGCTGCATTGAAGTGGTTTGTTTATTTAGAAGAGCAAAATAGAGGCTGAGAAAGACTATGACCACTGTCTCCGAATATCTTTCCATGCTAAACTGCAATTTGAGGGAAAATTGCTTAAATGAATATGTTATATTGGTAAAAGAGCTCATGAGCCCTGGAATGAGATAGAGTCACACTGGAAATACTCTTGCGCTGAGGTTGTGGAACAATGTTTCAGAAGGAAGACCAGTGAAAAGTTTCAATAAGCATTTGGACAATGCTCTTGGCAATGTGGAGTGACTCTTGGGGGTGTTCCTCTGCAGAGAGGGTCAGGAGCTGGACTTAGATATCATTGTGGGTCCCTTCCAACTCAGAGTATTCTATGATTTTTGGATTCTGTGACCCTGTAAGAATGACTTTGTCATCACCCTCTAGGATATTGCTGTTTCAGAACAATCAAAATGCTTCTATTTTTAGTGCTATTAACCTGACATATTTTATGGGTACTAAACCGTGTTTAAGATAAAACAGCATATGCAGAGCTAAGATCAGCTGTTATTCCAATTGCTTATGAGATGAAGAGATAACTGCAGTCTTGGAGATACAGTTATCCAGGAAGCACAAGGAGCCATGAAGTTTAAAATTAAAAATAGCATGCCATTGAAGTGTGATGAAGTTATAACAGCTTTATGGCCATTTCTCCAGTAGGCTGCCTTTGCTTTACAGGCCTTGGTGTGCCATTAAATTCACTATGAAAAGCAAGCTGGGAAAGAGCAGAGAAATTTCATGTCAATAAATAAATGGGGAATTAAAATTGTTCCTTGTGAGGGAGTCAAAGGATTTGGTTAATAACAATATTAATCTTTTTCTAATTCTGCCTTCTTTCCCAGCTACTATATGGATGTGGTCTTACTTTGATGAAACATTTACTGGCTGTAGAAAATTTAAAGAAAGCAGATTAGCATTATGTACTGCAAACACTATGGTTTTCAGTGCTTTTATACCTTAAAAATATCAGTGAGGAAAAAACAAATCAATCTGAATTCCCAGGGAGTATGGTAATGCCTAGATTCAGGAGAATTGTTAAGTCAAAGCTTTTCTATTAACTCTGACATACAAAATTAAATTTTGCCCATATAAAAGCTACTATATATCTTGCTGTTGAGGCATACCAGTTTTTCTAACATGCATACAGAAAGACTCAGGAAAAAATGAAGAAACAGTCTCAGTCCATCGTAAGATGACTGGAGGATAGGCTGCTTCTGGGCATTAATAGAAGTTGAAACCCAAACCCTTAACAACCCCAGACCTTAGGCCTCAGCTCTATGAATATGTTCTGTGGTCCCAGTTTGTTACTGCCTAAGCTTGAGGATTTGCCCTGGGACCTTAGAGTGGCTGACAATTTTTCAGCTTGACTTTAATATTATTTTAAATCACTGAAATAATTAATTTTAAGAAATTCTTCATGCTTTGTTTTTGCTGTAAGGGATTTTACTAGACAGGTTTAGTGAAGCTTACAAAGCTTTAATTTTTAAGAGGAAAATGGCAGTCTGCAAGCAAGGTTTTTCTGTGTAAGAAAACAAACCTTTTTCACTGGCACTTGACAAATGAGGGTGTAACTGAAGAAGGCTTGAGAAAAGGAGATTTCTGAAGACACATGGCTAATTGATAATCCAATTTGCTCATGCTCAAGAGATATTTTCATCAGCCAGTCTCTTTTTGCACAAAGCTTGTCATGCGTTTAACCAAAAGATTCCCAAAAAGATAACTCATTTATCTTATTTTATATTACTTTATTGATTTTATGCTATACCATATCAAATGTTATGATTACAGTTTGAAAAACATCATATCCCTGTGGCTTGGAAAAAGAATTCTTGAATGTCCTCCAACAAGATAAAGTGCATTGATGAAATTATATCTATTGAAAAACATTTCTGAAGGCAAGAGCTTATCCAAGTTAGCAAGCAATTCAGCAAATTAGTACAGAATTTCAGTAAGCATCCAGATTAAATTAGTGTGGAATTCTGTATTATAACTGGGGTGGAAAATCTTTTTGTATCCTCATAGCCTTGACCCTTTGAATGATCACCCATTGTCATGAGAATACAGTTAAGACAGTGTCATGTCCTTGCGAGATAACTGCGCTAAAAAGGGACAACAGTGGTTCCTCTTAGTGTTCAGCATCTGTTATTTGTTTCTGTATTACTCTGGATGAAAATCTGTGATTAACAGGTCTGTGAGTTGGTATTTCACTGTGTAAAAACCAGGATGCATCTGGCATCGCCTATGCTGTGATAAGTCTTTGGCAACAGTTTTTTTGTCTTTTTTAGAGGTAAACACAGATGAAAATGGATCGGGGCACCACATGAATGAAGTTGTCTGTGACACCTGAGCAAGGTACCTGCAGGTTGTGAAATCATCTCTTGTACTGAAGAGTGAGAGAGAGAGAAAGATTCATACAGACAGTATCTCCCTCTTTTACAAAGGTCATTAAACAGTAATGATGAAATGTACTTTTGGATCCCTCAAAATAATCTAATTTGCAATTCCTAAAGCAACTAGCATTCACAGTAGGCATGCAATAAACCTGGGGTTCAAAGTGATAGTTACTTATTTTCAAACAAGAGAGATATTCTTATATAGACCAGAATTTACAGTGTGTGATGTAATACTTGTGTCTGTATTGCATTTCATTACTGGTGACAATGAAGCAACTTCAGATACCTCTGCAGCAGAGAAGAGAACCCTGACTATTATGCCTTCTATAGATATGTACCAGGAACAGATTTAAGATTTAAAAACCTGCAAACAAACAAAATACCCCAACAAATACTCCTAAACTTTTTGGAGACAATAGACCAAAAATCTGATGTTCTTGCAAAAATGAGGGAGTTTTATGTTGTATGGTGGAAGAGATCCAAATCAAATTGGACTTGAATTCAAGTAAATTCAAGTCTTTATCATGATTTTGAATCAAATTTAAAATAGTCACATCTTGTGTCCACTGTAAGACAGTTTAGCCATGTAGATTAGGAGTTTGTGCTTTGCCATTGCTCCCAGATGGAAATAAAGCCGTAGAGAGCTTTTAGCCTATGGCATGCTATTGGTTGTCATCACACTTAGCAAATCTCTGCAGTGTCCTTTTATATTCAATATGTGTGATTTCTTCATTGCTTGTTCTCAGACATGGAAACTGACAAATTTTTTAATGAAATAGCTTTTGTAAATGACCATTTGGTCATTTAATATGAAGTTAATATTTTAGTTAGTACAGCTAGCTATGTGTTTCCACTAAGGGACAATTAGCCAGTACATTGCATATTTTGTGTCTTCCACTGTTTGCTGTGAGTAATAACTAACAATAAATAGGAACAAAGTATCGAGTCTGTCTCCTTGAAATATTCTGTTTTGCTACAACAGACATGAGGATAGAAGATTAATTTTAATGTACCTACCAGAATGGAAAAAATTGTTAAATAAATTATTTCTTAATATTGAAGGATATAATGAAGCAAAACCCTTCTGCAATATTTATTGATGTTCTCAGGATTTTTCTGTGCCAAAAATAAAAAAGGTTTTGTTACAAATTTTCTTCAAAATTCTTCAAATTGCTTTTATTGGGGTATTTTTCCTCAAACTCTTATACAGTTATTGGCTAATCAACAAGTAACACAGTCTTTAATTAAAACCAAACCAAACCAAACCAACAAACCCAAAGAAAAAATATTATTTACTGTATCTACCTTATTTCTTTAAAAAACGCAAATACCAACCATTCTTAAGTACAAATTTTCCTTGATGTGACAAAATTTATGATGTCTTTTTGAAAATGTAATTTTTTTTAATGAAAATATTTTCTAATTCTGGTACTTTATGTAAGTTCAGTAAGAACAATGCCTTTAGAAAAATATTTTTATCTTTTGGAAAGATATGACCTAAAATGAAGTGATTACAGCACATTGCAAGATTTCCACCAGTGGTACCTTAGTCTTATATGCTTTCAGAATTATTACAGTGATGATAATGACTTAATCACAACTAAATTTAGCTTGAGTTGTAATGTTTCAAGTAACAGAATGCAAGATAGATCTTATGCAAAGCTCCTTGCATATTGATATAGATTTCAAAGCTGATGCTGTTCTGTAAATATACCCTTTAGAAGTTAGCAAAATACAAGCTCAGAAAGTAGGTAGCACTCTGCCTCCTACTCTGTCTTTTAAATGTACAAAGTATGGTAGTATATAAAATTTTGTAGTTATTTATATTTTGGGAGGATAGTACTTGATGACTGGAAAATAGGAAAAAAACGGTACTGAAAAGGTAAAAAAAAGTGATATAAGCAAAAATGGTTCTATTAAATTTGCCTAAAATGAGAACACATTTTTGAAACAAAGAACAATCAGGGATGGAGGTAATTGAGAAGTGGTAAACTGAGATAAATTGAAAAGTTGATCATCAAATGTGAATAGTGTTTCATTAAAGTTAAGTCTTTTCTGCTAAAATGATTAATTTCTTAGATGAAATGAATTCAGTGGGTCTGTAGCAATTTAAGCAAATATCTTCTGCTGTGTTTTTCAATGAGATATTAGTGTCCATGATGGAAAGTAAAGGGATTTACAAAAGAACTAGGAATTGTACGAGTAACTGTCTAAGAAGGCTATGGTGTATTATGCCAAAGGCATATTAATAGGAAAAACATCTCTCAGAAGCTGGTTCTGAGATAGTTCCTGTTTCATGCATTCATTAGTAACATCAGGATATGAACAAATAGAAGCCTGTACGCTTTTCCTTTTGGGAGTCCTCAACACTGCCAAGGTGACTGAACTATTGTACAAGAAGGGTCAAATGTCCTTTCCGACTGAAGGGTATGAAAATTGATGGCATAAAGTTCGAAAATCTCATAATCCAAACATTTCTAGTCTGAAGTAACGACTAAATAGCTAGAAATAAAGGAGGGGACAGAGACCTATCTGTTTTGGCTGATCATAAAAAAGTTGTGAACCATCAATATGAAACAGCTTTGAAAAAAATCTCATTAAATTCAATGGTGTATTCCAAGTTGAAAAGCTTTCAGGATCAGAGGTGGGAATGATCATTCTACAAGACATTGGCAAAATTTTGCTGTCTTCTGATGTACCTGTGATTTGGAACACATGCTAAAAGAGGTTAATGAAATGATCATAGCACTGAAACAACTGTATTATGAAGAGATATTAAAAGAGACCAAAAAAGGCTAATACATTATATGACAATTCTTCATATTTCAGTCAAATATAGGGAAACAAAACAATTATTGAAAAGAAACTTAATGTTGTAGAAGATCAAATGTTTAAAAATTAGTTGAGAATTAATTTGATTGAAAGGTTGAATATGACTTCTTAATTTCCAAAGAGCAATATTTTGAAAATCTAGCAGTGACAAGGGGAAATTCGTCCTTTTCCTCTTACTTTTTGTTTAGCTCATAAACTTATGGAAAAGAGTATGTAACTAAAAGATACAGCTAAATGTGCACATTTGGTTTGGTAAATTGAATTTCTGGCATGAAACTACAGGCATCTAATGTGTTGATATCTCCAAGGGGATCTGAAAGAAGATAGCTCATTTTCTTTTTGTGCTTGTAAGAGTTTCATGTTTCAGAACTTCAGAATCTCTGTGAACCAGCAAGGTCCTTCTGACCCTGGAAGTCATTTTGCCCTTCAGCTCTCTTGGTTGTGCTTTTTGACCTTGGTAAACACAGGAGACTACAGCTGAGGGCAGGAAATGGATAGAGGAAACTTATTGTCCTATACACATTATATTTCTTCAGCTTTCTGGTATTTATGTTCATATGGTCATGACTACACCAAACACTAAAAAAAGGTGTTAAAATGGAAAATATAAGGAAGAACTGTGATTATTCTCATCTCTATTGTAGAACATTCTTTATACTGGAAATCTTATTTAAAATACTCCTTCCTATTGCAGACTCTTAAGACATTGGATTTTGGTGGAACATGCCTTTGAATCCAAGTGGTATTTTCCTGTGTTACACAATTGCTGCGTATTTTTAACCTTTTTACAGGAACTTAAACTTAGTGAACTTGGGTCTTGGAAAGCACCTTTATGGCCAGTGATTCCTATCACATTCTGCTGCCTTTCTGAGGTATTCAGAATGACAACCTGCAAGGATAGACATCTGGGGTATAGAAGTCAAGTCTCCCCTCTACCTTCTGTAACATTTTAAATTCTGTCTTAAAGATACCAACTTGCTTTTAAATTCATGAATTTTATAATTAAAGAAATAGAATCCAACTCTATTAGTTGGATTTTGCTTCTCTTTCAAGGAGCTTTCAGTAATGTAGAGCAGTCCTGAACAATACCTGGTGAAAAGTTCTAAGCAAATTTTACTTCATGTGTTGATTGGATATAGTGACAAAGGTACCATCAGCTTAGTCAGATATGAAAAATGCTAACATTTCTTCTTCTTCTGAGAAACTATCTCTCTACAATAACTACAAGCTGGATGCCAGATTTAAGCCTAAGATTAGACAACTTAGACATTTGTGTCTCACCTTTGGCTGAAGAAACTCAAATCCTAAATGCTGTTCAAAGTTATCTCAGTACAGAGGCCATCAATTCCACTGTATCAAGCCAGTAAGTTTATTAAATCTACAAGTTGATGAGTATTAAAATGAAAAAATATATACATTTTTTTTGCAAAATTTCAAGAGATTTGGCAGCAATTTATTTGTACCTGTTTATATCTTAAAGCCTCAGACTATTAGGTATAAAAGTATTTATGTTTCCTATTGATTAGAAAGCCAGAAGGCGATTCTTGATTTGAATGATCTGACTTGAAGTTCATCTTTCTCTTTCCATTCAGTGACAAAATATAGTCCTGGGTACAAAAATTAATTAGATTTTACAAATTACTGTATAGTGCAATATCACTTCATCTTAGAGATAAGCTATTTCAAATGAATCATAGCCTTTCTGCTTAAAAGAAGAAAATAAGGAGAAAAATGACAATGCTAATGTGAAATCCTTGCCAATTTTGATGATGAATGTCAGTGCTCTTTTCTGCTATTTATTGTGGAATGGCAACATGGCATTCAGCAGCACAAAGACTGAGTTGTTTCTCACCATGTTCATGTATGATTTTGGGTGCCCAGTAGAGTTTTCACAATATAGTATTATAGAACACTTCAGGTATAGATGTTTGAGTCCCCTTGACTGAAACACACACACAAATATCCCACAAAAAACCTCAGGAAGGATGAAATCCAAACAACTCAGGAAGGATGAAATAATTGTGGTGGTTATTAGAACAGTAGTGGAGCAATTTCAGAGCAGCTAGGGCAGGATCAGGCCCTGTGACTGACTGGAGGCAACTGCTCTAAAATACTGCTTCAGGGGAATAAAATCCTATTTCTTTTGTTGTTATTGCCATTTGGCTGAAGAAGAATTCACAGAAGAATTATTTTAACTGAAAGGCATATTAATATTTTTTATTGCTTTTGCCTTAAAAACAATTTAAACAACTTTTATTGAAGCAACTTTGCTTTCCCATATACATACAAACATTTATTCTCTTCAGCTCTCAAGAGCTTATTGATTCCTGTTGCCTTGCTTTCTTTTGCTTCTAACACAACCTCTCTTTGTTTTGCATCTATCAAAAGAAAAAAAATCTTTGTGAAGTTTGACAAGCTAGTGCAATATTGCCTAGTCTGCCTAGAGTATTCTTTAGGGATAAAGACATTTTTTGTTGTATTTAGATAGTCTTTCTTCATACCACTGCTATATTTTAAATTTACAGTGCCTTAAGTAGCTGATGGATAGTAATTACCTGTATAATATACACTGGGGCTTGGCTACTGCATATGTAACTCTCTCAGTTACATTGCATATGTAACGTGATTGCTTTGAAGAGCACAGCAAGTGCTGATATGAAGTGGTTGAGAGGCTGTGGTTAGAATCAAGTCTACCTGAGTCCCGTATGGTGCTTCTGTCCTTTTCCACATGGTGTTTCCCTTCCTGTCCCCGCTACTTTTGCCAAAAAAAAGCAGGCTGAGAAGGTTGCAGTCTACATAGTAGTCAGCAGCCACAGCTCCTGGTCTGTCAGCAACTCTGAGACAAAGCCATAAACAGTGGTAGCTGTTGACGGCAAAAATAATGTTAATAATGTTAATTACATGTGAATTAACAGCCAGCCAGGAGAGCACAAGCCCAAGACCAATCTTGGACACTTGGACCAGTACTATTGCACTCTTGTGTATAAATTACATGGTATTTAGGGTGAGAATATCATGAGGAAAAATTTTTCAATTTTTGCAGATTATAGCCTTTTTTTCTATTCCTTAGCTTGAAATGTTTAGATCAGAAAACTTTTATGTTTTTAATCATCCTAGAATAACTAACACATTTTTCTTCTCTACATGAATAATTCCAGCGAGAAAAAAAACACTGTTATAATCTGAACAATAAGCAGGTTTGGTGGAAACTGGCATATCTGCAGTGTCTTGTTCTCACTTTTATTTCTTGCAAAAGCAGAGAAAAAGAGACATTTGATAAGAAGATTTCTGTTTTACTGGGTTCCTGTTTTCTTTTTAACTTCAAAAAGTTATAGTTGTTTTTGATAGCAATAGTGCTTTTCACTAAAGAAAAAGATTATTGCCTAGCAGACATTAACTTGTGTCATGAGGATAATTATCTTTTCTTAAATGTGAGAAATGTTTGGATTTGTGGCTAGCTAAATCTGTTGACGCTTGCAAAAGAGTTCAGTGTGGTTTACAGGAGGACAACACCAAGCCTTCAGAGTTCAGTGTCTCTTTATTATGCTTACTATTCTTGTGAAAAAATGCCTTTTGAAAGCCAGCATAATCCCTATGAGTAATCTCCTTAAGAAAACTTTGGCAATGTATTCCTGGCCTAAATTCTTCTCTGGCATAAATGATACAGCCCACATAGCTGATTCTTTGTCACCAAATACATACACACTGTAAATCACACAAAACAGAAGCAAGCATAATGCTTGAAAAAAACAACCCATATATTCCAATTAAATTTTTGTTACTTTCGTTCAGCAAAATGAAACCAGATTAATCACTGCTTTTTGAAATACTAGAATATCTAAAGTTTAGAAAGAATTTGAGATCTAAATATTTAAATTTATCTGAAATTAAGCATCTATATACACCTTGGGCTGAAAGCAATTAATTTGAAAACACCCTGGACTATTGCAGATGTTTAGAGAGCAGTTTGGAGAAGGACAGGTGTTCACCCATGAGTCATTTTCTCTTCTGAATTGTTACCATTGGTGGTGAGAAACAGTGGCAATATTTATCTTATATACCTTACTAATCTTCCTTAAAAATACCATTATCTTCATCATTGTCCATCCTGACGCTGTCCCTGCTCAAATGACATTGGTATTTTAGAAACCAAGAGTAAACGTGTGTTTCATTTTTGTGAAAGCTTTGTGCAGTTACTGTGCAGGAAGTTTTACTTCTGTACTGTACAGTTGTTCCTGAGCACATATATAAATGACACTGCATGGCATAACAAAAGAGCTCTTGCACATTTTCAGTAGTATAACAGCTACGTGGAGACAAGCTGAGGATTGTAAATTCAGCTAGATGTGAATTCACGTAGCTCTAAGACAAAAATGTAGGGCATATTTATTGCACTGGTGAATTCATTCTGGAGGTATAACAATTACTAAATCCATAGTGTTGGCATAGATAACCAATTTTTCTTCCAACCTTAAAGCAGAAAAATATCTACCCAAAAGCCCATTTCAAAGTCAATTTAGAAACATCGCAAGGAGGTTATTAGCAAGAGAAGGGTGGGAGTTTTTGCTGATCTATATATCATCAGAAAAGTCACTTGCTAATGAAATGTTTGGCTCTAGAATCTGTACTTTAAATGTTTTAAATTAATTTCTATTTGTATCTTGCTTTGAAATCTGCAATTGTTCCTGCAGTTTCATTGCCCAACTTTGCTTTTGCCTGGTACTGTGCTTATGAACCAGGTGACCTGTTTGATATTTTATCTTGAAAAATTTGATGTAGTACAGGCGAAGAGAATAAGCAAGTGCACACATTTTCTAGCATTTGAATATTTTAATCTTCCTATAGCAGTGCTACTTTGAAGTGTGATGGCTTTATGTTGTTTTGGATTTTTCTAAGGAAAAAAAATCTAAATCAAGGATGTAAATACCTAGTAACCGCAGAAAACCAGATATCTTTAAGAACTGAACACACACAGCTCATCAGTAACTGATGCTCAGTTACTGAAATAATCTCTGAAACACCATTGATTAGGAATGTACAAGTTACTGTGTTTTCCCTACCTTTAACCTCTGTGGCATACAGGAAAATAAAATCTTCTGATTAGAAGATAAAAATGGAGATATCAATGACAAAAATATATAATTCTAAGAATTACTTTCCTTACAAGAAATAGAACAGGAAAATTGTTTGTTATCTGAATAGATTATCAGAAGGCACAAATCCAGTGCATGCCTGAACTTTTAATATTTCTGCTGGAAATTGACAATTATCTTGTGCCTTAAACAAAACTCTAAAATAAACTTTAAAAAAGAAGAAATTCACTGGATTAAAATTGTACTATCATCTGCTAAGGCTATAAGCAGACCAAGTGTTGCCCCTGCTCTGATAACTGAGTTGTAGGCTGATTTAATACAGGCGCTTTGAAGATACTTTTTTTCATATTAAGTGGTTAAATTTTGTCATACAGTTCAAGGCCTTATTATTAAGATGCCTGCTTCTCCTATGTTTTTTTGATATATATTCAGTTTAAAGAAGAAAATGACAAACTGATGTCAGGTGACCATATCCTTTATTTTTTTACCAAAGTCTCATAACTGTGCCTTCTGCCCTCTAAGTGATAAAGTCAGACATAGAAATATTGGCAATATGTTCAGAAACACAAGTATCTCTTTTATGAGAGAGCCCATCTAGAAAATATAAGCTATATTATCTTCAGCAATTACAGCATTTTTTGCCCCTGGCTAGATGCACTCACTTATGTCATTACAGATGATAGAGATAAATGAACATTGTGCCAGAACCTGCCCCCAGTGCCCAATCTTTTTCCATTTCTACTTTCTTCTTTTTCTCTCCTTCTATTGCCCTACATACTGTGTTCAATTCATCTTTGCTGCTTTGCAAAGAGAGTACAAATAAGGTGAGTAAGGTGTACTGTATTAGCATATCAGATCAGGAATAGTAAATATGTAACAGCTCAGCTATAAAAGACTACAGAAATTGAAATGCAACAGAAAATCAGTGCTTTTGTTTTTGTGGAATTTTGATTTAGGGTTCAAATTCATTGCAGTGAGCCATGAAGATAAGACATCAATAAGGACAGGATGCTAACTCCAGTAAGATCAGGGTGCAGCAAAAGCACAAGATTTTTCTGGTTTCCCATGAAAGGTCTGCCGTCCCATCATTGCATTATCCTCCCCAAATTCTACACAGGAACAGGAAGAGAATATATACAAATCATATCAAAACAAATGAACTCTAAAAAAACTACAGAAATGAGCATAATGGTGCCATGCGAGAAAGTTCTCCACTTTCTCCATCTGCTCTAAAACAATTAGATTATCATGAATTATAATTTCTTGCAAGAGAGTTTCTAATCTGTATGAAGAATTCTTGTATTCTCAACAATACAGTGCAGTTGAAAAGCTGAACTAGAAGTATTGTTTTCTGCCTTGTTGTGTCTCTTCCTATCCTGATAACATTATATTTTGTAAGAAGGAAAAGGAAAATATTGGAGATAGCATAAAATAAAACACTAAATACCCTGATTTTACAGACTAAAATAAGGAGAAAATTATTTTTAAAACTGTTAGGTTTTGATATATAGTAAATATACAATATTTCTGAAGTGCTGCTTTGACCTGATATTTGGCTGCTTTCAGCAGAGTTAACCATTCAGGAAAACAACATGAACGGCAAAACACTCCTTCACCTCACATCAGGCCACTCCATTGACAGAAGGGTTTTGAAGAAAAAACAAATATCAAAATTCCAGGTTTGTACATGCACCCTGAAATCAAAAAAGGTTAGAGTTATATATGGGGAATAAGCCATACAATTTCCCTTACTTGAATATTCTGCATGGGTGTGCACCCCAGTGAAGATGATGCCAAAGAACAACATTCATCACACATGAAAAAAATTAACACAAGAATGACCAAAAGATAAATAATCCATGTTTCCTTCAAACCTTTGCAGAAATTTTTCAATCCAGTATCCCATCCCTTACTTTTAAATTGCTTGGGGCAATTTCTTAAGTGACCTGCATTACATAGCTTCTCAAATGACTCATGGAAGAGATGCATGGATCAAAGGTGGGGCTGAACCTGATATCTTTAGATGATCAGTTGCTGAGCAGTGTTGTGGGGTTGGATATGTCCTGTTTAAAGTTAAAATAACTGCATGGGCATATGAGCAGGGAAAAGGTATGCTATCATCACATACAGAAATAAAGATGTATTATGGGAATATCCCCTTTTAAAGACAAAGAAAAAAAAAAGAAAATGTTTTGGGAAAAACACTTATTCTGTTGTTTACCTCAGCTGTATTTGGAATAACATCATATCACATCTTTCTTGCAGGATAGGACTTTGTTTGAGAAATTGCCTACTTGAAAAGAAAGGCCAGAAATCTCTGGACTAAATTAAAGGCATTCAGCTTTTACATTTAATTGGTGTGCATTCAAATGCAACCTTCATCTAAAGGACAGGACTTTTAGTTTCATTGTCAGTTACTTTCTGTTTTTTATTGAATCTCACCACTGTTTTTCTGGTTTTCTCGCTCCTGCACAAAATGTGCAGCTGCTGTCATGAGAATTAAATTACATATGCAACTATAGTGAATGATTATAATGGGGGTGAGATGAGTGAGTTGCTTTGATGTTTTCATGCAATCATTTATACAAGCAAATTTTGCATTTAACTTGGTTCCCCACAGTTTTGCAGTGGTGCTTGCCAAAGAAAAGTGAATAAAGCATAAAAAATGGTAAAACTCTTTGAAAAATATTTAGCTGGATATCTATAGAGAGGGAAGTGATTAAAATTATTAAAATGAAAAAATCAGGAAAGATTAAATTTCCAATTTTGAAAAATTTCCCATATAGACTAAAAAACCCCCAAACCCCACAGTTATGAAAGTATCACATTTCCAAATTGAGAAGTTCAGATTTTTCTTGGAATAGCTTCACATGTTCTCTAATAAAGTATACAAAGCTCTTAATGAAAATAGGGTGTTTCCAATTTATAAAAATACGGATATTCCTATTATATTAATAGATCTTAGGAACATATTTGGTTCACATTAAATTCTTAGATAAATGCTTGAAATGTATACTTGAAGCAATAAAGTATTTAAAATATTGATTCTTTCTTTTCCGGGTAAGTAATTTCCTACCAGTGCCAATCTTCTGCAACATGTGACAATGAATTGCACTACTTCTCAAGCCCAGACACTAAGTAGGATCCTTGAAAGACAGATAGTTCATTGCTGATAGGACAAGACAATAGGAACTTTACTAATACAAAACTTGACAGCAAGCAGGTCTTCCATTCTGCAGTCTCTTCCATAATCCTTTTTCCACCTTTGCCCTTCTCTATAGTACATGAGAGCTAATAGAACCCTGTAAACTTGACTTTGAGTTCATCTGAATTATCTTCTAAAATTCACTGCACTTCAGGGCTTAGCAATATTTTGCAACACTGTCTGCAATTCAGGACTGAAAATTCTTTTAAGGAAAGGTAGTGCTGTACAATTTTGCACTGAACAAGGAGCCGAGCAGACACACATTAGCCCTAGAGCATTCCAGGGAATTACCTACATTTCAGAAATGTCTAAATCTAGTTTTCCTATTTCTGATCTAGTAGGCAATAATTTTCTCTAGCTTATTTATAAGGAAAATATTTTATTTTCTTCTCTTTATTGAATTTTAACTGTGCCAACTGCCAAAACAGGACAACAAATTTCAATTCTTTTAGTATTTACTGGTTGGGCTACACATGTTGGTTTTTTTCCTTTCACTTTTTTGTATTTTTTTTTTTTAATCATACTTCTTTCCGATTAACTACAGAATTACCAAGGTAATGAATAGGAATCTCAGTGAATTAATGTATGTTCTTGTTATGTATGCAGAGATACCAAGCAGCAGAAGCAACAACTGTGTCTCACGTCTTATATGACTTCTTTCTTAATTACTCTACCTTCCATTTTATGATTCCTCATAAAGTCCATGTGATAGAAAACAGAAATACAACGTATAAATCAGTGTGTTCCTGCCCTGGGTACCTGTGCTCAGCATGAGAGAAGTTCTGTTTTTATTGCTGCTTCTTCCACATGGGTATTGCAGATAGAAAAGAGCATGGGAAATTATTCCTTTTTAAACTCCAGTAGAACAAAACAGCTCCATTCTCTCCAGTAAATGATGCAGCCCAATGACACTGAATTGCTACTACACATCTTAGCCTGTTTTTCCAGAAGTGCTTTTGTTTTTAATTCCAGCAGCGATCAGATGGAAAATACCCACATGCATTTTCCATGCCAAACTCTGGAACCCAAATCTGACTTCTGGCGGCTCCCTCTGGGTCCCCACCGTGCCCATGTTCTTGGCTGCATTGAGGGGCAATGTTTTGGCATAAGAACAGGGAGTGGGAAAGTCAGAGTAGGCAGAGCAGGCAGAGCAGGCAGATGGATGCAGGCGCCCAGGGCTGCGGTAAGTCCAGGAGCCAGTTTGTCCATTTCATGGTGAGCAGGCAGCGCCTTGTATGCCAGACATTTTGAATGGAAGGAAAGGCAGTGTGGTTTTGACCCAAACAGCACTTCCTTAGCAACAAGTTAGACCTGAACCTGTGTATGGACATGTTTAGAATTCCCTGATGTTCTCTTGGAACCCAGTGGATTGAGGTACAAAGTGTTAGCTTTACATGGGTTGCTCTGTGAAGAGACTAAATGATGTAACTCTTATGTCGATATGTTGGTCCTATAGGCAAAGTAAGCACAATCTTTAGGGGGTTGTCCCTTGTCCCTTGCAGGGTTAGGAATGCAAAGCCAGGCATATTAGATACTGCCTTTGGTATCTAAATTCAGTAACTGGAAAAAATATATGTAGTTATGAAACATTCGGCTGCAATATGAACATGAAATTGCACAGAAAGAATCTCAATTCCCATTCTCTGTAGGTCCATTGAGCCCCACTGGTGGGTCACAGGAGGATATTCTTTCCAGAACACAGACTCAGGACAGCAGCCAAAACAGGAGTCTCAAGTTGACGGGTTTGTATCTTGTAATAATTAATAACAATCCCAGAGTGAATTTCTCTTTCATTAGGGTCTTTTAGTCCCTCAATTTTGTGATAGAAGACTTTGGCACATTTTTGTTCAAACACTGAAATATTCTCATATCCAAGGTTATCTAGTAGAGTTCTTGGGAATGTGCACATATGACTGCATACACTATTTCACTGGAATAAATAAACAATGGAAAACAATTGAAACAATGGAAACAATGAAAAATGGATTTTTAATAATTATTAATCCATATTATTTTACTTATTTAAGAGTTTTAAGTGCTTCTCAGTTATATGAAGATCTTCCGATAATTTTTAGAGCAGTTAAATTACATTTTACTAACACAAGGCAAAACTAATTTGGTTAAACTAGCTTATACTATTGTGGGGTTTTTTATGGTGGAAGGTAAGGCTAGTAACCTTCTTGTAATGTCAGAGAGGTAATTATTGCTTGTCAGTTGTTTCAGCACATACTTCTTTTTATTGTTATTTTTTTTCCTCCTAAACCTTTTTTAATCTTATTTATCAGATATATTTGCAAAGTAACATGGCAGCTAAAGGACCATTTCAACCTTGAGCTGCATAAAGCAGTGATATTTATGCCTCTCATAGAGCAGGAAGATAATAGACCCTATCTGTATAGTGACAATGAAGGTGGAATATTGCACTGAGAGTTTTAGACACCTTATTTCTTGAAAAATGTAGACAAACTGGATGAACTTCAGAGAAAAACAATGGATAATAATCATGAAGATGGAGAGATTGATACATAAGGAAAGATTAAAAGAGAGTCAGCACTCAGCTGTACCAAAAAAGCCTTATTTTTCTGAAGATACCTTCTTCAAACCTTATACATAAATATAAAGCTGCATATGTATAACTCCCATAACATTAGTGGTATTTTCCATTTCATGTACCAGTGGCAGACAAAACGTGTTTTTCTGCAGACTGGAAGTTAGAGAACAGGCAATCCAGCAGGTACTGTGGGCACCAGAGTAAACTTCAGCAGGAGGACAAGATGTCTTTCCTCCATCACACCATGTTAGTTAATCTGCAAAAACTATTACACTGGTTCAACTCATTCCCCAGATAACCTAGAACTTCCTGTAGCTTCACTCACGCAAGCTAAGATACAAATGCGAGCATAGCATTAATATTTCACTTAGTAATTCCGTATCTCAGTTCCCAGTAACTGCTTAGAGCTCAAAAATGGATAAAAGACATCATACTGGCTTCTTGAGTGAACACTCTTTTGCCCTAACATCCAGCTTAAATCAACCTGGAAATCAGTCCTGAGGTAACTCTAGCAAAGGTTTATGCTTTTGCACAACAGATGAGGTGAATGCTTAAATTTGTTTTCTTACCTTTTTTGAGGAGTTAGTCCAGTCTTGTTACCTTTGCAGCCATTGACAAATTGACAATGGCTCTGAATGGACTCAGGCAGCTCAGGCAGGACAGTTATGGAGGAATAGAGCAAGATCTGAACTTCAAGCAAAATATATCCAAAATGAACAAGTATATACAGCTTTATACTTCATTAGGTGTGTTTCCCCTAATCTGTTTAAGCATATTGCCAATTTCCTCTGATATGTGAGACAAATTGAAATATTCAGGGCTATCTTGCTTGCATGAGAGTCCACACTTAAGGTCACAACCTTATCTAATTGAGCCCTGGTTTTAGGGAAAAGGATAGTCAAACTCAAGCCTTTAAAGGGATTGAGTTTGAAATGTTTACTATTTCTGGGTCTTAACATCTGAGAAGCCTGGAGTCTATAACAGATACAAGTCCCTCATCTGCAGATTTATGTTCTGTGACACAAATCAGAATATCTCGTTGAATTTCATGAAAGGACACTGATTTTACATTTGGTTTCTACTGAACTTGAGTATTTAAAATGACAAATGTGTTGGGGAAGTGACTCATGAGAATTATCTAGTGGAAATGAAGCTGTTTACTGCACCTTTAAAACAGAAATGATGGTTACACATGCCACAGTTTCTGTGTTGCAGATAAGAAAGTAGGGGAGACTTAGATGAGACAGCAAATCACTTGCATCCTAAACTGGCCACTGAATGCAAAGTTCCAGTGGTGAGAGTGGAATTGTGCCAAAGTCACTATCCTGTGCTCTGTGTTGTAGCTAAATTGCCACTTCAAGTACAGAAATCTGATTAAACCTGTACTGTCAAAACTGTAGCTGAGGGTGTGTATTTGAAATGAAAAAATACACACTGTTGGTTGCAGGTTTCTTTGTTTCTTAAAGATTGGGAAAAATACTGTGAAGGAAATAGAATGCTGAAATTTTATATTTCCACTGGGAACTCTATTACTTGGCAATTGATATGTTTCTCATCTACAAGAAATAATTATGTATTCAGGCCCTTCAGTTAAATTGGCACATTAAGATTTCTGACTTAGTGCCATAATTGTTAAACAGAAATCCTGCAAGGCAGTGGCAGCTCTGTCCTTTGGAGCCCATTCTGTGGGGGTGTTCAAAGACACAGGAGAGACACTCGTGGCTGCGCTGGTGTCAGACGGTGTGTCACTCTCCAGTTGTGGTCTCAGATGCAGTGTTTCTTGCAGGGCCTCTTGGAGAAGAGCTGGCACTTGTGCACTGAATAGGACAGCTTGAACAGTGGCCTCTGGGCAGGCTGAGAAGCTGTCTCACTGATGTCAGCATGTGTACCTGGCACTCGGTTGGAGACAGAGTTAATCACATCAAACACAGAGCAGGAAGATAATGCAGAGACGGGTGCTCCCCATTGGACTGAGGGAGTGGGACACAGTGAAGCTTTGCCATTAGGTATTCATCCCCCAGCAGATGCAATGAAAGCAGGGGAGCAGGTTCACACTGAATGGCTGCTGGCAGAGGAGCTTTCATGTCCTGAAACAACAAGCGGGTACAGAAGAACCACCCTGCGGAGCAGCAGCTCTGAGGGCCCTGTGGCAGGTGCAGCCAAATCCCAGTATCAACAGCCTGCTGTCTCCTGCTCCTCCCCTGGCCTCACACAGCTGCAGAGGCAGATCCTCCTTCTGGCAGCTGCCACCACGGTGAGAAACATAAGCCTGCGATGGCAGCCTGGGAGATGCAAGGCATGTAAGTATGTCCAGTGCACTTTGTGTCAGCCAGCCGTATTTTTGTACTGCCTGTCAAAGACAAGGAGGTCAACTTGAGGAAGGGGTAAGAGTATTGAAGAGCAAAGCATATAGGGGCAGGAGGTAGGGAAAAGTTTGTTTCACTGTTTCATGGCTGAAATGCTGCATGCATTCCTAATCACTCATATCACATAAATATGTTCTTGAGAAGAAAAAGAGTCAAGAAGGTCTGTGATAAGATGAAAAAGGAATAATGAATCTGTCTCACACAGGGCAACTGAAAGGCTTAGTCTTCTTTAGCCTGAAGGCTGAGAAGAGATATAGTATCTTTTTATAAGTGCATCACTGGAGAAAACATCAAGGTAGGAGAACAGCTGAGAATATCTAAATTGGCTGGGAACTTAAACCTAACCAACAAAGTAGTAAGGTTCCTGCTGTGGGAATAATAGGGTAAAAAACCCCTTTGCCTTGTCAGAAATGGGGGCCAATATATATACAATGTCATGCCTTTATTAGAACTCTGCTCTTGAAAAAGGGAGGCTGTGTAGCTTTCAGTTCATTGCAAAGGGTCACTGAAAAAAGGTAAGAGAAAACAGATGCATGCTGTTGAGCACCACTGTATTTTCTGTGAGACACAAAATACCCTGAAAATTCTGAAAAACCTCTGGACCTGGCACAGCTAATGACATTGCATTGTTACATAGGTGACAGGTAGCTCTGATAATGACCACAGAAGTTTTGCTGATATGAAGAGCATAGAATTAGATCTACTTTATTCAGTAATAGGGGGAAGGGATGTATTTCAATTGTTTAGTCTTTCTTTGATTACTCAATTTACTGCCAGTTGCAGAGATTAACATATGAAGCCAGCTGTGCCACAGTGCAGGTTTCTGACTTAAATAATAAACTAAGGTCAGTGCATTTTAGGGATCACAGAATGATATTTCCCTGCTCTCTGTATTTGCAGTAATAGTTTGGATTGAGGAATTGTGCTCTGACAGGAAGATGCTATGTTAATTCTAAGATTTGGCTACTTATGAAATACATCATCACAAAATGCAGGAGACATTAGTTTTCTTTTTAATTAAAAAGGCATTTTTTTCTTTTTAATTAATGAGTAGGGAGTGTAATTAATGGAAGCTGGCTCAGGAGAGCGAGTTGGACTTCAGCTCTTTACTAGTGGACTTATGTTTAAATAAGTTTTCTTGTGGCCAACATCACTGAGAGCCAGGTAGAGTTACAGTGTAGTTGCAAGTAAATTGAGGTTTATGATACCTCACACCAGCTGAACCTAGGCCCATACTATTTTGGCATTCAAGGCAGGCAGTTCATACTCACAAGTTAAGACTTTTTTGTATAAAACTTCCATTAGCGTTTATTCATCATACAAATCCTGCTAATGCCTCTCGATCCACCTGTGTGTTTTTGATGAAGGCTGGGCTATGCTGCCAGATTAGGATGTAGCTGTTTTATGTCCTCAAAGCACATCAAATCCTCTAGTCTTTACTCCTTTCATTTCAATAAGAACTGCATCTAAGTAAACTGAAGGATTTGAATATATTTATTTTCCTTCTAATTTCCTTCCATTCACGCACTCTGATCATTATACTGGGATCTCAGATTAGGGTTCATCAAAAACCATATACAAATGTTCATACATATTTTGATATGCTTTTAGATTTAAAGTTCAATATTTTTCTTATCTTAATAAAGAAGAGTCCATGCTTTATTTCTTCATTTTATATACTTCCTTAATATCAGTCTTGATGTTTTCTTCGTCACTTCAGGGTCCTTTCCTTTTAATGATGAATTTTCCTTCAGATACACCTTCATATTCAAGATATTGTAATTCCATTAATTCTCGGGAGATGCAAAATCTCTTTTCATTCTGGTGGTGACCCAGATACTACATTTTCGTTGTCCTCTTCAGTCTGTCTCTGTAAGTGTCCTGACACATCCCAGCACATTTGACAGCAATTTTCTGGCATATGCTTAGGTAGTCAATCTCACTAAAAAGCTCTTCTTGTAGACCACAGAATTTCTAATTACATCCTTCCATGTAGGATAGGTTTAAAAACAGTAGAGAGAAAAGGGTGTGGCATTCTTTCTCATGAATTCTACAGGTTCCATGGAGAGGCAATTCAACATTGGTGGGACAAACCCTTCAGATCTGCTTTCGCTTGAAATGGTAACTCATGGTGCTGCTAAAGCCACTGGTGCCCCTCATCCCAGGTGATGCAGCTGTAAACTACAATTATTTCCCTTCCTTTGCTTGCGGCAGTAACACAGGTGCATTTTGGAAGAGATGGATCCCAACTGGGGGAAGGAGGATATCTCCCCACAGGCTGTCTCTGGCTTGCCAGAAGTATGGCACAGTAGTGGGAAGTAAAACTGATCTATCTTACCAACACTTTATTAGTATAGCTCCTACAGCTTCTTGATGCAGGAAAAATTATATTCTTTAGACATTAATAGAGTTGAAAATATGAAGAGCTTAGCATTCATCATTTAAAGTGTCGTTTGACTTTCTAAATGCTGGAGGATGTTGTGGTTATCGCAAGTAGTGAGGTGTTGGCTAAAGGATTTTAATAGTGCCTATTATAACAGAGGAAAAACAGTGCACCCTTTTTATCATGCATAAAAGCAAGTTTTCACGTTAGACCCAAGTGTTGGGGAAAAAAATGATCTAGTGAAAAATGCTCACGATGAAATGTACAAAGACCAAAATTTTCTATCTTATATTCAGTCACTATAACTTCTTTTAATGAGAATCTCTGAGACATAAGAATATGTCAGGAGACTTCAATCTTGCACTTAATAAGATAGCTGAAGAAAGCTCCCCCCATAAAAATCTGGAATTAATCTTAACTCTCAAACAACAAACTCTCTTTGCATTTTTTGATACACTGTTTGCAATACATCAGATATTTTCATTTTAAAACTATAATCAGCTAAATTGTGAAGGGAATTCTTTTATAAAAAAGGCAAAAAGTATAAAAAATTATCTGCCTCCTAACTCATCAGCTTAATATGTTCAATAAGTCAGAAGGCCTTGTGTGAATCCAGAAAGCAGAAAAGAATATATTTCTGTTAATGTTTTGCACAGGACACATTTTTCCATGGAAGTACCTGCAAGGTGATTACCTCCTGTAGTTTCATGTCTCATTTACCAAGGCCTTGGAAATAAATTCAGAGAAAGGTGTTTTCTGCCACTCCATTAATAAGTATAACAAATTTTGTTGTCTAGCACAATCCTTATATTTGCCCATATGTAAAATGCTTAAAGTGCTCTGTCAAGCTTTTGGTTTTTGCTGAGTGTGGTCTAAGCAGGGAGTAAAGTATTGCAGGCCAGAAGATGTACTGCAAAGGACAAAGATGGCAAGTTCTATTTTATATTTACTGTGAATCCCTGACATTTTTCAGGTCTTCAGATGACATATTTTGCATCTCTATAAATACTTTGTTTTGGATTAACAACAAGTTGCATCTTCTGAGGATCTGCATAATATGCACATCTAGCATCTCTGAAGTAAAAAAAAAAATATTTTAAGCAGACTTCAGGGACTTTTATGCAATTTTTCATTGAGACTGACTGTGTCCTGTTCCTTGGTTGTTTACAGAGAGGAGCAGCTATTGTAAATTACATGGGTTGGGTCCAAATTCATTGTATACCTCTATGTTTTTTTAGTTGGTTAATCTACAAGATAATCAGACAGCTCTATTTTAAAGAAATAAAAAAAAATTATTAGAGGAAGGCTGTTTCAAAGCTGGGGTGTCGCAAATATTTTAAGTTTGGAAGAGAAACTAGAAAGAGGTTTTAAAACAGACTTCTGAAACTCACTTTCCAAAAGGTCGAGGAAATTGATGGGGGGGATTGATAACCCCTATTCTTATCTATTTTAAATACAATTATTCAAGATGCAAAAGAGATTCTGCTTTTACACCTATGTAAAATATGGTAGTTGCAGAGAGTATTAAGCCTGCAGCCAATTTGAATTGTAGTATCATCTCTGATGTATATATTGACAGCTGCAGAGTACCCATAGAAATACAACATACAAGAACTCTTCAATGACTTGATGTGCACAGTAATCAAAATGACTGATCTGATATTAGATTCAAAATCAAGTTGTATCAGCTTTTCTTAACTGGTTCTATCTGTCTTAAATGGCTATATTTTAATATTAATAATATTAGGCTTCAATAAGCCTAATTAACCTTGAATAAACTTAATTTTAGAATTCGGCTCCATTTAAATGACTACAGAGGCTCTTAAAGAAATATGCATTTTTTAGAAAGTTGTGATTGTGTTGAACTCAGAAGTAAGTAAGTCAGGCTGAAGTTCTACCTCGAAAAAAAAAAAAAGGAAAAAGATACAGTAGATAGAGATACAGTAGAAAGAGAAAGAAAGAAAAGAAAGAGGTGGTATTTAACAAAAGGTATAGATACAATTCCTATACAATAATATTGTTTTTTCCTTCCTTTGTTATAAAATCTGCTGAGTTGAACCATAGAAATTTCTTCTGCTGGTACTCAAACATATTAGACTTAGGTGATTTTGTGATTTGACTGTTTAAGCCAAGTGGAAAAAAGAAAATTTGCAAACAAAATGCAAAACTTTCACAACAGGATAGGAGGTCTGCTCAACTCAGTCCTTGTTTCCTAGAGGGCAGTATGTATAGCTAAAATAGAGAAGAATGGCTAAGGATGCAGTCATTCTAAGATATGGTAACATCTCTCTAGGATTAATGATGTTATTTATTGAACAATTAACAAACTGAATGAAAATACAATAATGTTAATCTTATGAAGTAATGCAATTTCATTTAGCTATTGGAGTGAAGAGTGAAAGAATTACCCCATGTAATAGGAATACCCGTAGATATATAATATGGCTTGTAAATTACAAAATGAAATCTTTAAATCAGACAAAATAGAAACTTTTTTTCCTGATATTTATTTTGCTTCCTGGGGAACAGGAAGCAAAATCAGTCTCATATTTTTTCGTGAAAAAGGATAAACCAGTACATTTGACACTGGTTTTCAGAGTACCTTAAAATTCTCATAATCTTTCCCTAATTAGTACTGGTTTTCAGCCAATTCCACTATTTATTGTAATGGCAAACAGCCAATTGTAATTGAACAGCTCTAAATTTTATTGATATCGTAGTCATCACTTTATTCACACGTCCCCAGGTTTCTCCATATCCATATGCTCCCCTACTCATGACTAGCTTATCTCTTCAGACAAAATGAACAAAATATCAATAGTAAATTAATTAGGTTATTTACTTTTACTATTATTTACGTGAGATGTGAAAGGATTCCAAATTTCATTAAGGAGAGTAAGCAATTACAGGATATTTCGCTTGGATACCTTTAACAGACTTCAAGAAATCCACAAAGAACTATTATTTTGATAACTCTAATGATTTCAAGTCTACTGAAACAAATGCATATTCGTGATTTTCTAACCAATATACATATTCCATGATGAGCAATCTAATATAAAAATCTAATTATAAGAATCTTTCTTTTCACTGTCAATCATGCAGCCCTTGAAACAGCACAGTGATGAAATTAACTCTTTCCACTGATATCCACTGATATTAAAAGCTGCCTTTGTACTTCTTTGATCCTAATTCAAAATATGATGTTTGTATTTATATTACTACTGTAATATATGATGTTTGTATTGACATTACTACTGTAGAAGGGCTGCAGTCCTTGTGGATATTGTAAGAGAATATTCACAAAAAATGTGTTCTACAAAAATACCAAAAAAAAACCCCAAACCACAATCAAAATCTCTTTGGTGATGCTAGGAAGCCTTTTTACTGTATTCTCTAGAATCTGCTGTTTCTACTGAAAATGTCATGGGAAGCAAAGTTGTATGTATTCACTGAAGTAGGCTCCCACATAAAAATTGGTTAAAATATAGCTCACAGCATAACTTTAGAACACTCTTAAGCTCATTTCTAATAAATGTTTACGTGTGACTGCAAGCTTTTCTTCATAAAATGCACAGGGCTAACCACATATGGGAAGTTACGCAAATGCTCAGGAGCTTTTCTCTATCAGGTGCAAGACATTTGTGCTACACAGGGTTAAGACGGAGCTGTGGAAGGTTCCTCCTCCCCAGCTAGGAGGATCCTGTAGTACAAGCCATTAAGTAACACTTCAAACCACAGCATATCTAATTCAATCAATGTTGAGATAAGTTTTACTGCTGTTTCTTTGCAAATATTGAAGAATAAGAGAGTCCATGTTCTTATAGAATTAATAATTCATTACAGATAGTTTAGAGATTATGAAAAAAGTCACACAAAACCAAGTGTATAAATCACCTCATTCTGATAGTGGGATGACTGTCATTTAATGCAGAGTCTAAAAGAAAAAGGGGACAGAACATGACATGGTGTTAGTAGAAGGCACATTTTTCCATGGCATCCTGAAAGAACAATAATTAGCAATTATCACATGCCATATATTTAGTAAAAATATTTCAAATAAACAAAGTGGTGCTTGAAATTTTCTTCTAAATGCAACAAAAATAAAAACTTTTAAATGACAATAAAGACAGCTCAACCTTATATTTATGAGTTTGTGTGTTTGTCTTTCCAGTACTGACCTCATGTACAGAGCAATAATAGGAACCAGAAAAATGTTGGCAGCATTGAGAACAGTTTCAGTTCCACAGTGCATGTGCAATGCAAATTGAACAATACTAATTAATAAAAAACAATTTAAGTATTTACAAACAATGAGTATGTGCCAGATGATGCAATAATCTGTTTTACTTACTGGAAAGAAAAGAAGTAATGAAGAAATGCTGCTTTTCTTATGTCTTTTGACAATGACTAATGCATTATTTTCTTTCATGTAATTTCAATAATGTTTTTTCCTTTAATTTAGGAAGCTAAAGTTTGCCCACAGAGAGTGCATCAGTAAAAAGCTGCATATCTGGTGTGGGAATAGATAGAAAATAGTGTCTTCTTAAGTGTATCTGACTTGCTTGTTTGAATATGACTTTTCCATACTGGACAATTCAGTTATCAGTGGAAACTGGAGTCTATTATTTTTTTGGCATAGGAAGTGGGAAATGAAGGCTGCCTCTACACAAGACCTGGTATCTCTCTTTCCTCAGCTTTATCCTCAGAGAATATACCCTCAAGGGAGAATAACTCACAGTCACTGTCACTCAGTCCAGAGTTGAAGGAAAGCCTAAAGAAGGCTTTGGGGAAACCCATTTGCAGTAAAAGAACCTCTGGGTTAAGGTGCACTTCCTGTCTCTGGTCACTTTTAGAACCTCTGGAGATCTTCCCAGGGGCACAGCTCTTACAGCTCTGGATCCCTTCTAAAGAGACTGTGAAGTGTCAGATATCACCAGATACAGACTTTGTGTCTGTCCTGCACTGATCAAAGGCATATCTTGTGTGGTTTACTCACAATGAGAAGCACTGTCAAGCTGCATCTCCACTGGACTTGTTAGAAATGCAGTGCATAACAGCAGCCCAGCCCCAGGATACCGCCAGGACAGCAGCATCCAGCAGCAGGGAGTGAGCAGGGGCAATGCTGGGTTACTCCCTCCTAAACTGTGCCAAAGGCCAGGTTCACAATGCAGCAGTGTGGGCTGTCTCATGCTGGCACTCAAACCTGAGCTCCATCTCTCTGGTTAGTTTATTACTGCAGAAAAAGGCGTAGTGTTTAATAGCCCACAAGTAGATTTATTTTCCTGGTATTACTCTGAATGCACTTTGAACAAATATAAATTTGTAACTTCCAGGATTGATGGGAGTTTTATGGCCAATTTCAGTGAGAAAAAAGCCAAACCGATGCCAATTGTCTTCAAATCCCACCATACATCTTCTTGAAGAGTTAAGGAACTTAAGGTCTGTACTTAAGATGTTTAGAAAGCCTTTTAAATATACATGTGAAAGAAAGAAACAGTACCCGGTAATGCAAAATCAGCCAATAACTCAATACTCATACATATAATAAGCTGAATTTAAAAAAAAAAAGCCCAACTGTTGCTATGAAAAGTCTATGTAAAAATGTATAGATTTTTGTATATCTATGATAGATTTTTACTAATTATAGAAGACATCACTATGTTAATTTGTCACATGCCATCGGCAGATTGATATCTTGTGGGAAAATGTTGCCATTCTTATAGAACTTGATATTTTACAGATACTTATATCAACATTTAGTAGATTGGTATAGATTTTAAAGCATTTTGCTATATCATTTACCATATTTGACACTAAATTAATATTATATAAAATTTAAATTATGCCAGCTGCAATTTGAAATCTGTTAAATAATTACACAAATATTATCTATTAATTATTTAAGCACCCCATAGAAAATGTCATTTTGTGAATTAGTACCGTGAATTTAATTTTTTTTATGTTTGAGTCCTTCAACAACATGACTTAGTAAAAGTGTTAGTTTTTAAAAATGTGAGACTACCTTTGTTGTGACAGCTGCCACATTCGTGTAATAGCAAAAGAATGAACTTCAATATGTGTTCAACTATATGAAGAGTCCCAGCAAAATAAATAGTATAAATAGCATATCTTTGTGCTAAAATTGATTTGATGACAGTGTTTTGCTTGATCTCAGCCTAAAAATGAACAATTAAAATTGCTTACATCACAAAACTCAAAGGTCCAGTGTCTTGACACTAGCTGAAGAAGGTCTGCTTGAAGCAAACTCTTTCAAATAGTTATATGCATCCAAAATATTCTCCTAACTTCTACCAGTCCATAGACAGGAGAATTTCTCAACAAGAGATTGTGTCTTTGCAAATTACTCCTGATTTGTTTTTACTTCCTTGATTTATCTGGTAATTTGGAACTTGCATAAATTTTTACCTTTGACTCATAGAAGAAAAGAAGGGGAATGATATCCCCTTCACAGTCTTAAGGGGATAATCTTGAAGGTATTAATCAGGTCATAAAAATGTTGGGGGTTACATTTTATTAAAAACATTACATCAAAAGATAGTGAGAACTAAATTATACAGCAAGAAATGCCATGATATGAACTTATGTTGTCATTATTTAGCAGTACTCTTTTTATCTGTCCTTCTAGTTTTCCTACTCTTCTTAGCTCAATAACATACTTTTTATATAACTGGTTCAGTCAAATCAACTCCAAATTTAGTTTAAAAATTTTCTTAGTACCTTTTCCTATCTTTCTTTTGAGCAATCAAAAGTTACTAACTCTGTGACTCCTGATTATGTTGATGATAAATTGAAAACTTCACCTAGTAAAAAATGGAGATTTAAGCCATATATTAGACTAACCAGTAGTTTTCTAGCTAAGATCTAACTAATACTGCAAAGTGCTGCATATCTTACAACACAGTTTTAAGAAACTTGGAAAATAATGAAGTTTCATGGAAATGTTTTTAAAATTGGCAGCTTCAGGAAAAAATAGGCAATAAATTTTGTGTGTAAGTCAAAACTCCGCACTAAAGTATTAGAAAATAATCCTGGATTTAGTGCTTCAGAAAAATGGAGTGAGACTCAGCTTATATTTTTATTGGTTGTGATTCTATCCACAAAACCATGGTGTGAGTTGGTTGGTAAAATAAATTGGGGGATTTATATATATATATATATTTAATGGATTATTGTCCTTTTTTAAAAAAAAGCCCCTCTTTATAATAAGCTCTTCTCAATCCAAACTGTGAAAAAGTCACACCTGGAAAATGTTGAACTAGATGGTTCTGAGCAGTTCACTATATTATGATCTAATTTAATATATTTTCCTGAAGACCAACATATGCATTTTGGTAAGAAAATTATAGTCCTAAAATTCTGCTTTAGAGCAGTGCAGTTCCTCTAATTATTACAGTGGAAACTCACTTACCAAGTTCTTATGAAGCTAATCAGCTAATCTTATGAAGCTAATACTTGAAATATTCCCCCATGCTTCACATAAGGGCAGGACACACACTGAGGTTACCCTGTGGAGTGAACAATCAAGAGATAGACCTGTCCCCCAAAGAATTATTACTTTTCTTATTAACATCCAAAGCTAAAGGTATCTTCAGTTTCCCCTTGCTTTGAAAGAATGTCCAGGAAAATTTTAGGTCCTTGGTACTTCACAACAACACATTTCATACTCACAGATTCCCGTTGCTTTATACAGGGTTTGTTCTAGGGTTTCATTTAGGGTGTATTGCTTTGTCTATGCCCCTATCTCTTTCTGTCCCAGTTCACAGACACACCAAGATTTGTCATTGGTTAGATGAATGAACATGGTTGGCAGCATTTCTTCCAGCAGGTCCATGCACTTTCTAGTCTCCGACCTTGTTCATTAATTTCTTCCATTGTGGAATATATCAAATTCTTTCCATTCCTTGTTATAATAGAGACTATATGCATTTTCATAAAACCTTCAGCCAGTATCTCAGTGAAATATAAAGCAAGGGGAAGACATGGATGATGTATGTATATATTACAGTGATACAACCCAAAGATACATTGACAATGTGGTGCTATTTTCACATTAGCCATTTTCTCAGAACATTGGCTGAGCAATGGTTATAGCAGAAGCAGAATGTGTTCAGAGAGGGATAACAAAAAGGGGAAAAACACAAAGAAATTCCTTCATACTGCAGACATGAACAGATCAGGTCTGTTCTGTATAGAAAGAGGCACCATCCTCCACCTGTTCGGAGGAAGTAATGACATAAGGCTGAATTAAAACCCATAAATTTACTGAGGAGATTACAGGAGAGAGGTTGTTTGTTTGTTTTATTTAGAGTACAATTAAGTCCCATTTACAAGGATTTTTCTACAAGCAGAATGTGCAAACCTGAAGTTTTTCCCATGATCCTGTGACCCAGGACAGTTAAAAATAAGGAAGTATCAAAAGTGTAATTTTAAAATCATAAAATACAGGAGCACTAGAACAGTAAATGTATCTTTGCAAGAAGAGAAAAGGAAACATAGCCAAATGAGATTCCACTTAACCTTTTTTGTAATGCATAAAACAGGCCTAAAAGCAAAAGGCTATTCAAAACGCACAAATAAATTGCCTTTCACAAAAAATGTCTTTAACACGCAGGACTCATGGCCATTTCAACTCATCATATGCAAAGGGATTGATTTGATTCACAAAATAATTAGCCACAGAGAAAAAGAGTATTTGAGGCTACAACGTAGTTTTAAATAAATGAGGATGTATTCAGTTACTTAAAAAGGTAGCTGGTTATCTGTGTTTCAGAGCAGCATCTCAATATTAAGACTCAGAATGCAATTTGCCCCACAGGAAAGCACATACATGGTAAATGCTGAAAAATAAATCTTATTTTATTATTTAGGTGTATGGCTTCAGCATACTGACAAACTCATACCTATATTTATTCTTTCTGTATGGTTTGAGAGGAGCAGATGCCCTAAGTAGAATGATCACTAATGGCAAGTAGGAATAGATTTGGATCATGAACTGTTGATAAGATAAAGTCCCGAGTAAGCAATTCCAGATCCATACAATATGGAGGTATCATTGGCATCAAACAGAGGATAACCATGTTGTTCAATCAGGCTAATTAGCTGTGCAGAAAAATGTCCAGGCTAATTAACTTTGGCAGAGTACTGTTTAAATAAGACTACACTGCTCTGGGAGCCTAGTTACTGTGTCTGTGCTAAGCAGACACAAGGTCTGCTTGATATTTATGATTCGTTAGCTTTTTATACTATCTGGTTGCCAGGAACTTGTATTTTCAGGGAATTTGTTTCACTGCTCTAAGTGTGTGTACTGTGGTGTGCAGTATCCAGAGGCTCCCATTACAAATGACAGGCTATCTACTCGACACCAGGATCTTCAAAGCATGGTCTGACCAAGCAAACCAATTTTGAAAGATCCATGAAGGACAATGCCTAAAATCAGTTTGCCATCTACTTAGAGCTACACAAACCTAAACAATTTCTAAAAGAATCTGAATCTTCATCGTCAATCTTTTGGGGAGCCAATAAAATTTATAAAAGCTTTAAATGTCCTGTCTGGATTTCAGACCTTCCCACTTGGAAGTTGAACTTCTTTCCAACTTTCAGCACTCCTTCTTTCTTGGAATATATTGCTGTAATTATGGGCCACAAGTAATCCTTCAGAACAACTATTACAGTATGTAACATGCCACAATTTGATGTGAATATTCTTTTTCTTTCTCTAGCTATTATGTGGTGTAGATAATGGGTAGTTTTGTCACTGCCAGACAAACGGTTTCCCCTCTAGAAGATCTCTTTCTGCTCTCAGAAATTCATTCCTTGAATTACTTTCTTTTTGGGGGTGAACCCTAGTAGAACTGAAATGTCAAATGCCAGCGAGGAGAGATGATATTTTATCAGGCACTTACATCACAGTGACTGAGTAAAACTGAATCAAGTATATTTTTCTTTTTTCTTGCAGATTGTTGGCAACTTGCTATTAAGAAAGGCTAAAGATGAATCACAAATGTTGAACAGACCTTACAACTACCCACAAACAATGAAGACAGCAACAGACTGGTAGGCAAGAGCTGGGAAAGACCTATATGGGCATGCAGATCAGCCTTCTGCCAGTGCACAGCTTCTCTCTGCCTTTCATGGGCTAGAGAGGTAAAATTTCAAGGAGAAATAATAATTTGCCTTGCATTTGTGAAAACAACAGAAGCACTGCATTTATTTGTTAGGCCTCTGACTAGGCTAACTAAAAGTGCACTGATCTGTTTTTATTTAAAGCAAGTTCTACCAAGACTACCACGAACTCTCCATAAAGCTCCATAGAGCTCCACAGATATGTTAAGACAAAGGATGTTATTGCTTGAAAGTGAGAAAATAAATTCTTGAAATAATTGTTGTTTTTCAAGGAAATAAAAGATGTGTGCAGCACTGTGTCTGTGTTCCTGTTATCCATTTTCCCATTATAAGAAGCTGCATAAGTGTAGGTATATGAAGACCACTATAATGAGGTCTCACAGCCATGTTTACTGTTCAGAATTGCCAAAGATTCCAGATGTCTTGGTTTTCTTGATTTATAAGCAAGAGCTGCTCAGCCTTGGAGATTCTTGGCTATTGGAATTCACAATACAAAGCCAGAAAATAGACCTCACCACAAAGATAATCAAAGTATTTCTTAGTGATCTCTGGAACAAACATGCAATAGTTTCTGTTACATTTCCATATAAACACAGGAGGTGGTGGGCTGGTAACTAGAAAAAAAATCTTCTTGTTTTTAAAATTTTTGGAATTACAAATTAAGTCCTGATATTTTAATGACATTTTAATTCAATAATCTCCAAAACAGTGTACTGGGACACTGAGAACATGGATTAGAGCAAGAGAATGAGAATGTTTTTCTTGGAAATCAGGAATTCGTAAAGGAGATTAGACACCTCAACAGGGTCACTTTTTATATTTTAATGACTGGAAAGACTAATAAAAGCTTTCCATTTAAATAAAGGGGAAGATGAAGAAGAATTTAGGCAAAAGTCATCTGATAAAACTGAACTCATCCAGAAGTCAGGGATGAAGCCTAAAGTGGTCAGCTTGGTTCATAACTGGAAACGGAGGAAGAAAAGAATTGAGTATAATGACTTATTGGAAGCTTTCAGGGACTGAAGAGTGAAGCAGAGAATTACTGTACATAGGGATTCATACACTAAGATCACTTGTTCTCCACTGCCTTCTCTGTCTTGTGATGATGCCAAATGCAGAGACTTTCTGCAGACACCCAAGTTCTTTTCAAAGTACAAAGAAATGTATCAGAATCACTGGTTTTGGAGTTGCCAGAGGAAACAGTCTGTCACTGCACTTCAAATTACTAATTCAGCATAAATGTAGAGAGAGAAAATATTTCCAAGGCCATGTCAGAAAGGGATTTTGTGATATTTCAAAAGTACCTGGTATTGCAGCTTCACTCTTGGAAATACAGTACTCTTGGAAGAGCTCTTGGAAGCTGGATCACATGACTGTTCTTTCTACCTTTAAATGCTGGCTAAAATTTAAGCTCAAGCTGGATCACATGACTGTTCTTTCTACCTTTAAATGCTGGCTAAAATTTAAGAGGCAGAACAGCTCCATTCTTAGAGCTAGTAAAAACATATTCTGCAATGGAATTTTGCTGATTTGGTAGTCTGAGAGGTCAATTTGATGCATTTTTGGAATGATAGATATAGAAAATATAAGGCTGCAGTCTTAAAATTATTAGTCACCGCCATTAATTTTAAGGGTAAACATTTCAACAGGTTGGGCAGGGCATATGCACTTCTGGATTTGTCTCTTTGACACATACAGAGCAAGAAATTAAAAATGAAACTAGAACCATTTAGAACAAAATTCATTCTTTTAGGATCAATATGCAACTCCACTTGAAATGCCTTGCTCTCAATAGAATGCATTTTGCAATGTATTATCTCAATAAATACTATTGGGGGTCTGAGCATACAGATTCTAGGGATTTGCTCTCTATAGTACAACAACTTGATTTTTGATTCATGTATTGAATATTGATATTGATTATATGAATTACATTTCACATTTCATACTAAAATAAGAAATTAAAATTCTGCCTTCTGTCTAGGACATTAGAATAATGATCAAGTATTTTCTCTTATTTGGTGAAAAAACCATACCATATAATGTATAAAAAAAACATAATGAAGTATTTCAAAGGTGGGAGATGATTAGGAAAGAAAGATATTAAGTGTCTTGTCAAAATGATGACATAATATCATTTACTACAATCAACCCAAAAGGTGGTGTCAACCACTTCCAGCCACTAATTGTTTAAAAAGAAAAAATGTAGAGAAGAAATAGAATATCAGTTTTTGCATAAACATTTATATTGAAAAATTCTATTTTCTTGGACATTCTAGGAAAGAAATGTCAATAAAATGTTGAAAAGTAGACATTTCCTTTGAGTTTGCTTTTATTTGGTCTTTCTGTAAAGTAGGTGAGATCATATAGAGCACTTCAATGAGACTGACTACATTTACCATTGGAAGAAAAGGATTATAATTAGTGAAATTAGTGATAACATGAAATTTTTTCAAAGAGAATTCCATGCCCAGACTGGAATATTTCCCCCAATATAAGAAGGACATTAATCTGTTGTAGCGGGTCCATAGGGGCCACAAAAATGATCGGATGGCTGGAGCACCTCTCCTGTGAAGATAAGCTAAAAGAATTGGAGTTGCTCAGCCTGGAGAAGAGAATGCTGCAGGGAGACCTCAAAGCAGCTTCCAGTATCCAGAAGAGAAAAAAGAGCTGGAGAGGAGCTTTTTACAAGGACATGTTGTGACAGGGCAAGGAGGGAATGTCTTTAAACGGAAAAAGGAAAGGTTTAGATTGAACATTAGGATGATGGTTGGGATTGTTTTTGTTGTTGCTGTTGCTGTTAATGTTACTACTACTACTACTACTACTATTATTATTACTACTACTATTATTACTACTATTATTACTATTACTATTTTACTGTGAGGACTGGAACAGGTTTCCAGACAAGTTGTGGATGTCCCAACACTGGCAGTGTCCAAGTCCAGTTTGGATGGGTCTGTGAGTAACCTGGTCTAGTGAAAGGTAGTCCTACTCATGGTAGGGGATGGGAACTAGATAATCTTTAAGGTCCCTTCCTTTCAATCCAAATCATCCTATGATTCCGTGATGATTCATCTGTGTATCTACTGGGTAGAAAGACATGCACAGCAACAGACTGTGTCAGGATTGTGCAGGTACCTATGACAGAGTTTGTAGACTCTAGTCAAAAATTACTCTATTGTAAATAGCCCCAATGAAGGTACAAAAACATCGAAGATATTATGTGTTATTGTGTTACAATGGGAAGCCTTCTTACCTCACAAAATACAAAAAGTTAGGGATTATATATATCACATTCCAGTAGATTGACTGCATATTCACTGATATTTGAACACTTTTTCTATACAGTTGGGTATTTATTTACAATGGGAAAAATGTAATATACTCAGTAAATGGAAAGAAGAAATGTAAACCAGGGATATGCTTGGGCAAGACACGAGGTGGAAAGGGCTGCTTGTTGAGTATGTCTGCTTTAAAGCTGGGTGATAGCAGAATTGCCAAGAACAAGTAAGGCTGAGTGGCTCAACGTGCAGTGAGAAATCCAGGGGGAGAACAGCTGATGTGCTCCTTGTTGCTCTGGTTATTTGCTAATTTAGTTAAATAGGACTACTTCTCAACAAAAACTCCCCCATATTTATATGGTATAAATTATGGGTGGTAAAATTTAAGATGAGGGGTTTTTTCATTGTCAAGCCAAATGTTTGAAATAGGCTAGTTTCAAGTACTAATTGGAATACAAATTTAAAGAAAACAGTGTATCCACAATAGGATACATGCTTTTTGGTTAAACCCCAGAATATTTTATTCGAAGGCTCATGAGAACTGGAAGTGCTTGATTTGGTAAATGGCATAGTATAACATTTTCAGAAAGGAATTTTTGATTTTGTGTATCATCTTGTGCTCAAGTTGGCATAGACTTTAGAGGAAATTAAAACAGCTTAAGTGAAATATTTATTGCCTCTTACCTTTCTAAAAACCATTCAGGCAAATCAAGAAACCAAATTTAAAAAGTACAAAATGCTATAATTTTGTGATTTTCAGGGTCCTATTTTGCTTTGGTCCAAATAATAGAAAAATTTGCTCTGCCAGAAGATCCTTAGCTTCTTCCAGCTGAAATGTATATTCAGACTTCCTGAAACCTTTCAAGAATACATTCCAACCACAAAGCAAAATACGCATCCTGAGCCTACTTCTAGGCATTCTTGTGTTGCAGTTGCTGATCATAACAGTTTTACTACAGGACAATGTAGAGAATCATGTCCACACATCCTATAAATCATAAGTTTCATCCTTATTCTGTACTGGTTGTTGGCAGAAAGGTGACATTGTGCAACAAACACTTTTCTCACAGAAGTTTAGAGTTTTTTAAGTACCCAGAGGTCTGTGCTGAAGAGTTATTGACATTATTTTTGTTTGGCTAGATTTTTAGGCCTTTATTTTTTTATTAATACCTGTTTTCTTTAAAGTAAAGTGGTCCCTTTTGTTCTGGTCAGCAATTCCTTAGAGATTCTAATTAAGTCTTGTCCATTACAGCCGATTAGATGCATTAAATGGTGTTAAAAAGCAATTTGGTTTCCTTTCCCAGTCCATGCCAGGATGCTTATCCAATTACTTCCACAGAGCTTTAAAGATGAAATTTTCAAATGCATCAGCATTGGCAAAATGCTGTTTTCAGTAAGTCAGTTGTCATCCCATTGACTTCAAATCTACAAGAAACAAAATAGCAAATGTCTTTGTATCTTTAAACACCCAAAGCTGTCTAAATTATGGGAGAGCACTGTAATACATTACAGCAATACCACTAAGCTAATTACTTGCTGCTTTCAGTGGTTTCTTATGTCAATATAATTCAATTGCTTGAGAGACTCTTCGCCGTTCTGGTTTTGGGGAGTAATAGAGACATTTTTATTTTTACTGACACTGGCAATGAGATTTCAGAGCTAACTTTATGAACCTCATTTCTTCCTTTTTTTCCTCTGGAAACACTACTTTTAGAGATAGAAAAGCAAATATTGGAACTTATGAGCCTGTCTATCAGGGTGGAAAAGAAAGTAGAAGCAGTCACAGAACACTTGAAACCATTCTACATTTAATAATTTACAAAACATGAAAGAAAAAGTAAACAGCCAAAACTGTAGTGTTCTCACTGCAAAATATATAAAGCTGCTTCCCATATCTTGTTTGAGTGTCAGGGCTATTGTTATTCTGAATGTCCTTCAGTGTGCTCCTCATTTTTATTTTGTTTTCAGGTTAAATACCATTGTGAGATATTTTTCTCACTCAGTTTAAGTTTCAATATGTGAAAGTTAAAGTTCCTTTAATGATGGAATTAAGACACACAAAAGCTTATTTTTATATTCTGAATATTTTTATTGTTAGTGTTTTCAAGCATTACAACCACATTCCTGATAACCGTTGTTAGAGACCGGAGCTAAGTCTTGGTCAGGTAGGATCCAATATTTAAGATAAGCTGACTTTCATGGTTCTGTAAGATTCCTAAGAAAGGCTTTAGAAGAGAGAACGGGTTATGGTTATGGCTTCTGGGAAGAAACTCAGAGCCCTCACTCAGCCCCTTATTGCTATTAAGTTTTGTAGACAGATGCTTCTTTGTGGATTTAATAAATACTGACAAACCAACTAATTTTTGTGTCCAAGTGGCAAAAAATAAGCTATCTAAAGTGCTGAAAAGTATTAATCACATATATTTAAGTAAGAGAAGAGAGACATATTTCCCCATTTTGGCTCCACTGTTGATGATCTCATTCATTGCAACAGCTCATATCCAAACCTTGGAGTCCTCATTTACCACTCCTTGTAGGCTGATGAATCAGTGCATCACTGAAAATTGTGTTATACTGGTATGTTAAGCAGTGAAATGCAGCAACAGACAAACTAACATGGGCTATGGCAGCACCTCAGCCCTTGCGGGGTGTCCCATGGCAGTGCAGGGGACTCCTGCACATCCCTCAGGTGCATACTGCTCCCTCCCTGAGCTCCAGGGAAGTAGCTGAGCACTTAAGTGTGAGGGAGCTTAATGCCATGTAACCTGCGGTTATATGTGATTTACAAAGCTGGAAGAACAATCTCGTTAAGAGGAAAACAAGGAAATAAAGACAAAATGGTTATTCAATAATAGGTATGAGGTGTTAGGCAGTGTGCCAATTCCTTTCCATCTGTATTCGGCATCTGTTGACTTTTGCACTTTGTTTGGTGTTTTCAGCACTCTTCATTGATTACAGATTTGGATGCTGTGATTTCTACAAAGTATGATGCCAGAAAATTGTGCAAATATTTGCTACCAAATGCACACTCCAAAATTCCACAACCTTTAAACTCCGAAGCTTGCAGTCAGAAAAGAAAGTGAAATATTATTTAGGTTCACAAAAGGTGCATTTGGAGTGCAATACGATGAAATTTAGATTAAAACTTTTAGATTGGTTGATACTGGGATTAGAATTTTCCTAACCAAATACTTTTACCTTTATACATGCGGAAATATGGCTGGAGGTAAAATTAGAGGAATGTGTGAAGTTAAATTCACATCCTATCAGAAGTTATAACAATATGGAAATTACAGAGTAAAATATGGACGCTACTCCTTGAATGGAATGTGGTTGGCATGCTCGGAACCTCCTCCATGAAGATTCCCCAGACACACAATGTGCAACCACCAGTGACTGCTAAGGAAGATGGAATGGAGGGTGGAGCAGAGTAGAAGCACCATAGTCAGGCTCTGCTGGAATCCATGCAGGTAATGGAACTGGATGACGCTTTGTAATTGATAAACTGCATAGTATCTGTCAACCAGGGGAGATAGCAGAAGATGTCTTGTTGCTGAACCAACAAATACGACAAAAAAACTCTCTTCAAATAATCTTATTTTATTACCGTTACCCACCTCCAAGGTATGACCACTCCTCACTGAGGAAGTGCTCTATATTTTATTTACTATATCTTCAAGGGCAAAGTGAGTGAATTTTACATCAATCAGCAACAAAGGTATGTATGACTAGAATCACTCAAGCTCCAGCTAATGATAAAGAACTAATATAAATGTAAGTTGAAAATGGGAGAAAGTTAGGGAAGACTCCATTATAACTACTGGAATGACACAACAGACTGACAGGGACACCTGTTGGGTAAGAATCACACTCTGTGCACAATAAATACATTTGCTGGGGATTAGAACTTGTCTCGGTATTGTTTCAATGGTTTTTTGCAGGCAGCTACCATCACCAACAATTCTCAAATGTTAAACTTTGATGATTTTATATTAATAAAGAGTGTTATTCTGTAGTCTCTTAATGTAAGTCCTTCACAGGTGCTGGCAGTCGTCAGCAGTGGGTAACTCAAATAAAGTGGAAGAAACACTGTGGGGTCATAAGTGGGAAGACCTGCTGAGGGCTCTTAGGCTGTTGCTGTGTATCCCTAATTAAATCAGTTGAACCACCCTCCAATCCAGCAGGACTGTTCAGTGAAATGTCCCCGACAGACTTGGTCAGGCACAAAGGTCTTGTCTTGCTTGGGACATGGACAGACAAATTAAATACTATGGGTTAAAGAAATCTTCCCTTTTCATGTGACATGTGTTTCAGATTTTCCAAGGTTGATCAATGAAATTATTCATTTTTTTCCATCCTGGAGGGAAGATAAATTGGATTTTTGTCAATAGAAAAACTAAATGAGATGGGAAACATTTATACATCAGTAAAGAGACAGGACAAAAACAATTTGGCCTGGCACCTAGATTGCAGTGAACATCATAGCACTCAGATGCTAAAGCAAGGGAAAAGCTTAAGGGTAGACAGTAAGACGCTATTCCTGTGAATATACTGTTGAAGGAGATTAAGTCAGTTTGCTGTGGGTTTTTTTCTTTAAGTAATTATATAAATACAGTAAAAGACAATGCAGAAGAAGCAGGCTGTTAGGTCATTAGAGTATGGACACAGAAATTAAGGATCTGGTCCACTTAATAAGCAAACTCAACAGGGAAAATCCAGCAAGTTTTTTTCCTCAGGTTTTATTTCTTCCTTCTTAAGCTTTTAATGTTTTGTTGCTATTGTTTCCTGTCTGTAAGGCTGAGCAAGGACCTCAGTGAGATTTGAAGTCCCTGTAGATTTTCCTGCTGGCTCCTAAACTGAGTATAAGTACAATATTCCCAGGCTTATCCAGCTCTGCTTTAAAAACCATTTGTAATCCACACAAGAGCAGTAAAGAAGAAACATATACCGTATTATTACTGGGATAATTGCTGCCTGGCTAATCTCAAATTTCATTGCTTCTGGGCTTCTTTTCTTATTAGCTGTGAATGTTTATAATTTCAAGTGATTGTATAAGTCCTTCTTGCCTCATCTAGCCCTCCGCAGAAAGAACAGTTGTCCTTGACTTTAAAGCATGATATATCCTTCTTCATTTACAAGTCATCCAAATCCACTCTAAACAGTCTTTCTGCTTCTTGGTGAAGTGCCAGTGATTCTGAACATTCAGATCCTGCCAGCTATTACTATTGTCAATAGCCAGCTTTCAGGAGGAAACATGCTGTAAGGCTTTGAAGTAGTTGATCAGCTATGCTCAAGTGACCACTGCTCCCTATATGGGTGGAGCTTGAATTCGCTGTACACAATTCTCATTTTGGTACAAAGTCAAAGAAACAGATCTGAGAAATGTCTCTGTTAATCTCCAAAAGATGAAAACAAGGTCTACTTTCTGTTGCTTACATATGAGGCTATCATCCTCTAGCACACCATCAGCTCCTATTTCCTCTTTCCAGAGCAGAGCAGACACTGTGCTGCTTATTTCCACCCAATTTAATGCACCCACTTTGCCAAATTCCAGATGGATGTATGCCTCTTACAAACCACACTATGCTTGCCAGTTGATTACAAGCTCCTCAAAGACAGGACACCACAGGACCTAATCCAGGACAAGATTCCCTTCCCCTTCCCTTCCCCTTCCCTTCCCCTTCCCTTCCCCTTCCCTTCCCCTTCCCTTCCCTTCCCTTCCCTTCCCTCCCCCTGTATTGCAAAATGTTGGACTAATTATCATGACAAAGTTCTCGTCTTCTTAATTGCATCTCAGTGTTCATTATTGCTCTAATTACTCAGTCGTGGGGATTCTAGATATATTTCAGGAAGCATGATAAATATTTACAAATTTTCATATGTCAGACAGTTCTTCCAAAGAAGAGAAAACTGTATTTTCTACTGGAAACAGCTTGGAGAAGGATTATCTTTAAACTCATGAAATTTAAGTATTCAGGTGCTTTACTGGCTTGAAAACAAACAGTGACAAGCAAAGGAAATGCATTCCTGAGGGGTGGTATGTCTGTGAGTACTCCAACATTGAAAATTCAGACTTCTAATTTTTCTCATTTTTCTTTTTTTTTCTCTAGTACACAAAAGTTCTAAAATTTAATGGCACTAAGATGGTTCTCCCAATTTTTACCTATTCTAGCTCCTAGGATCTTAAATCATGTCTAGTTTTGCATCTCTTTTACTCCCATCTTGTCAATGCTATCCTGCTCTAGTGGAAGTATTTACTCAGAATCCTTTGACAGGATGTTCTAAAGATGTGGATGTCAGGGAAAGCTGAAGCATCACCATATTATTATGCAAAAATGTCTATTGTAATATAAATCCCTATGCCACAGCAATTTTAGCCTCTCATTTAGTCACTTATACAAGATGTGCTATAATCATGGTGAAGGCATAACTTATTGTTGCACTGATAGATTCCATACAATCAGTGCATTGTAAAATATGATGAAAATCAAGTTTTATTCTGGCAATTCAGCATTACATGACAATAGAGAAACTGCTCCCTTAAATCCTCAGTCCTTTCTTTTTCTGCTGGCTGAATCTGCTTTTCCCAGAGGTTTTGAGATGCAGCCAAGTAACATCCACTGTCCTCCTCAGGAGCTATTCTCCATCTGACTAACAGAGCATCAGCTGGCTCCCTGATCCTTGCTGAAGAATTCTCCCTATGGATCTAAAAGAATGAGTTCCAAAAATCTCCAACCTATCATAAAATCATATTTATTTTTCTCTTCTGAAAAGGGAAGGCACAGATGCCAAGCTGGGGAAGGTCTTCTTTGAGAAGCTGCACCTCCTTCTTTGGCAAGCTCCCTATGCTTCTGTCCTGGCATCACAGCAGCCACTGCTGGCTCACACCCAGCTGCTTTTGCCTGTTGGTCCTGCTCAGTCTTCCACCTGAGGCTTCCTATCTATCTTCCTAAGGCTGAATCTCTAAGATACAAGACCAAGACATCTTCTGTCGCCTCTCACCCTGAAACAAGAATTTTGGGCCCATAAAAAAATGATGCATTTTCATTTCCCTGGCCTCATTTCAGGGAGAGAATTTGCTTTTTTAGGATCTCTCCTTTGGCTTCAGGAAGACATACAGCAGCCTCTGCTCTGTTCTTATGAAACAGCTTGACACCAATAAAAGATGCCAGGTAGAATGATTAAAGCAATGTATGGATTCTCCAGGTCTCCTCCTTAGCCTTCTCAAAGGATTGACAGACTCTACAGCAGTCCTTCACAGACCTATCCTGCTTTTCCAGCAGTACTTTGCTGCATTCAGTTTAATTACATAAAATATTTTGTGCTGTCCAAAATACAAACTTCTTGAGCCAAAAATCAATTGATTTCATATTATAAAATCATACTTTGCATAATAAATATGTAGAGAAAAATATCTGAAGTTTTTCCTATATCAGATAAGTGATTTAAGGGATGCCTTTTATGACATTATTGCTATAAAGTTAGGATAAAAAATGGGTTCAGCATTTAACAGTAATAGTGAAGTTTGAGGTCATTCTGATCTATCTTGGAAACAAGTTCTAAAATCATGGACCCATTGCTGGTTTTCTGCACATAAATTTCACTTTTAGATTAACAATTCCATTGTTATAGCCATGAGATATTACAACAACACAGCAAGCAAGTGACTTTGTAATTTAGGTCAGCCCCACTGAAGGATTTAGAGATTAATTGAGGACAGGCAGAACATTGTCTTTGGATGCTTTTTTTTTAAGACTACAAGCAGAAATGTTGTGACATCAATCATCCAGAAGAATCCCACACGGGGATATAATTTTTAACTGACTAAAAAATCCTTCAAAAGCCATGAACTCTTCTGTCACACTAGTGCTACCTAATGATTCAAATGAATGCTGCACCCAAAAAATTAAAGACAAAAATGAGAACTAGTATGTTAAGTCAAAACAGGGGAACACACAGTATTTGTATTTGTATCACCAAGACATGCCAGCAGTATATGATTTTGTTTTAAGTCCTGTGACTCGTTGAGGTGGGTTGACCTTGGCTGGGCACCAGCTGCCCCACAAGCTGCTCTCCTTCTCAGCTGGAGAAAAAACAATGCATAGGTCATGATAAAGCAGTTTACTAAACCAAAAATGAAAGGTTGTGTGCACAAAAAAAGGAGAAAAAAAATTATTCTCTGCTTTCCCATCAACAAGCGATGTCTGGCCACTTCCTGGGAAGCTGCACTTCCACATGTGCAGCAGTTGCTCAAGAAGGCTCTGCAAATAATGAATGTTTCCCACTTACACCACCCTTTACTTAACTTTTTCATTTGAGCAGAGAGCATATGGTATGGAAAATCACTTTGGTCCATTGAGGCCAGTGGTCCCAGCTCTGTCCCATCCTCACATTTTGCCCACCCTCAGCCTACTGTTCACGGAGTGGGGGAAGAATGTTGGAAAGACATTGCTGATGTTTTGCCAGCACTTTCCAGCAGTAGCTAAAACCCTGGCATGTTATCAACATCTTTCTAGCTACCAATACTAAACACTGCACTGTGAGGGCTGCTATGGGGAAAATTAACTCCATCTCAGCCAGACCAGATACACTTATTTTGAAATCATCTACACAAGGCATTTTACAGAGAATTTGTGAAAGATATTTGTAGCTGGAAATGAAAACTGATATGTCTGTGTAATTCAGGTCACATCATCAGGAAATCATAGCAACTGTATTCTTTGTTTTCAAGGTGAAGGCAACACTGTGTTCTAGACACATTTATGAGGAAAAAGACTCATTCAGTCCTAAAACAAACAAGCTTTTAGAATTAATAAAATTCAACATATTCTAGGAAAAGGAAAAAACACACTTTTTCTAATCAGAAGAGTAAGCTGAAAATCTTCAGCTCCACCTGACACCATTTTTTTCCAAATATTTAAGTCATTGATAACCTGATGACACTTGTGTATCATTCAAACAAATATTACATTTCTTTAGGGCTATTTTTTCTCTGAAAAAAAATCCTTAATGGTTTGGCCTTTATCAAGATCAAATGCAATTACAGAAGGAGACACCAGATGTCCAAGAATCTTGAGTTATTGTTGGGAAAAAATGGCATTTCTTCAAGTTGAGTGACAGGTTGTAGGAGGTTGAATAACATGGTCAACCATTTAGATTTGGTTGGCTGAAAGAGAGAATGACACCATTGGAGAAAAAAACCCCTCAAGATCTGTCTTTCCCATCACTTTTAATTAACTCAGAACACTTAATCAAATAGTGTGACTTTACAGCACGACTAGAAATTGATAGCAACATAGATGCTCAATGTCTGGCTGACTTTTTTGTCTTACAGGTCCACAGTTACTTGTTTACAACAGAAATTGACGGTATTTAGCTTTTATTTATAGTAATTTTAAAACAGCAAGGCTAATTCTGGTGTTCTGTTGCCATGCCTCTGATATGAATAAGGCAGGCCCAGAACAAGCAGCTGAAATTTTTTTTTTATGCATGTCCCTGAGATACTTCTTTGCATGGCACAGAATCAATACAAGCAACCTTAATCTGCTGTTGTGTAGTCCCAGTAGAGATGATCAGTGAAAACCTGTGAGACTGTCAATGCTCTCTGGGACACCCTGGATTGCCAAGGGTCTAGGCATCTATGACTCCTTCACTTTACCTAATTTTTGACACAAACCATACCCTGGTCCTATACCCTGCAAGGATAGCACAGTCATGTGCTGCTACTTTCCCAGAATACTCCTCCAGAAAGTTGAGGAACTTTCAAAACCCAGAATAGTTACTTTTTTAGGCTAGTTATAAAATCACAGAATTATTTGTGCTGGAAGATACCCTAGAGATCCAGTCCCCACCTAATGGGTAAGGACACGTACCACTAAACGAGGATGCTCAGAGCCCTATCTTGTCCTTGAACAATTTTATGGGTGCAGCATGCACAACTTCTCTCATCCAGTGTTCAGTGGATCATAACCACCATCATAATAAAGAATTTCTTCCTAATATCTAATATAAACAAACTCTCATTATAAAGGAGAAAATAACCTGTTATAGGACCTTTACATCACTTTGTAAGTCTCAGGAGTCCAAATAATACTGAATATTACCTGGGATTGCATGCCGGAAAAGAAAAATTATGTTCTTCCCACCTGTATCAGATGGCTGTGGGGTTGAAAAATTTTCTTGTGGAACTTTCTGTAGAAGAAAAACATGTCCTGAGAAGATCACTATCAAAAAAATCTTCAGTGTATTAGTGCAAGTGCAGTAACCCATCGTTTTAACTGAAATTTCATTTGCACAGAAAGCTAATGTCAAGTTTTGCTTTTACTAGAGGACTAATTCTTTAATGATGCTGTGCCTCGTGCATTCTCATCAGTGAAAGAAGAAGAGGATTTTGCTGCTTTCTCCTTTTTTATAAAACACAGGAAGGGTGGAATTCATCCTACCAAATGCATGTCTACAATGAAGGTGTATATATCTGAACTCGCTCCCTTTTGTAACTGCTGGAGAAAAAGAAGCACTGTGTATCAATAATCTCATCTTAAAGTCTAAAACAGATGAGGTGCCCTGTAAATGTACTTGGTTTTTTTTTATCTTCACTGAGCCTCCCCTGATAAGATGTCTATGGTGTAGAAATCTCAAGTTAGACAAATTAAGATGTCTAAAAGAAATTAATAATCATGGAAAGTATCTCCAGATCACTTTTTTTTAGTCTCATTTAATGTATAAAGTTCCAATGTAAGGACACCAGACAAAACCATGAGTTTTAGGTCTACCCACAGGAAACTTGGGCTTTCTTTTCACCAGTCAGTTTCCCAAGTTCTGCACCGGATTTTGCAGACTAATTGGTGATATGGTGATATTGGTACCCTAGTTCTTATTTACCATCAATCACTTTGAATACCTGACAGCTAAAACACACTGAGTTGTCTCATCGCTCTATTACATTATTGATGAGACCAGATAGTAAACATTTTTTCTCACTCTGGCAATATTACAACAATGTCACCATTCTGCCCTGTACTTTAGTAGTACAAACCCAAACAGGTATCAGTGTGTCTGTATTGGACAGTGATAGGATAGTTCCTCCACTGGGATTCTCCTTTATATAATTTGTGATAAACTGGGCACAATGACAAGCCTGAATGGAGCAAATAATGCCCCATGACTAAGACAAATTTCTCATAAAATACCTTAATTCAGTCTAGATCAACATTATTGTATAGAAAGATTTGCAGCAATTTTCTTAGTTTGGAAGAGCCTTCATCACCATGTCAACAGCTTCTTTAATAATTAGTTCTAGTAGATTTCCTGGACTAACTTGGGAAATGCTAATTTGTTTATCAATCATCAACAACTATTTCTCTACCAACAGATTTTTAAGCCAAATAATACTCGATGTCTTACATTTGCATCTGTGAAGGAGTAATGCATAGCCTGGTTAATCTTTTCAAGATCAAGGACTTGATTGGAATACAAAGACTGAAATTAATAAAAAATAATTGCTTGTATTTTATAAACAAGTTTGAACTCATTGATGCTGATAATATCAGTTTAGTAAGAAAACATACTAGCAAATTCTAGTGTAGTAGCCAAAACTAGTCTGATAAGCAGAGTTATAATTAATTTAAGTATTTAATTTTCAGTCAGATGGCTTTCTGTTTTACTAGTATAATCTTTAAGTAAATATTTTTCTTTTAGCTTAGTTTCCCAGCTGAGACAGAGTGCTTTAGGGCTTTAAAAATTGTTCCCAAATGTTTTCATGCACCACACCGTAGTTTCTTTCAATATGTTTTCTAACATTTTTAAAATGTCTTTTATTGAGAATTAAATTCTCTAAGTGTAATTATTTCAAGGACTCCAAATCTATTTACTAAATTCAGTTGCAACAGTTACTATGTTCTTGCCTCATATACAAGTTTTTGCTAGCAAATATACTGACTTTTTTGACTATATATTAGATCTAAGACCTAAGCTGGATAAGATTCAGTGCTAAATATCTACATTAAAGTTTTGTTAATTTCTGCACATGTATTTACACTTATATTTTTATATCTGTTTCAACTGTTGTTGGTAATTTTAATGTGTTTGAAGGCTGATATTTTATATGTTGGGAAAAGAGTAAAGTAAGTTAAATTTCCCTTACAATTTTTGTGTTAAGTAAAGATTTTCAACTATATTGATGTAAAATATTTTTTAGATTGCTTTCATAAAATACTATTTGTTCTGTCTTTTTTTTTTGTGTGCATCTGATATGTTTTCTTCATCTTTTTCCTTCTCCTTTGCTGCTTTTTGCTTTTCATTGCCCTTTTTTAATTGTTTCTTGTTGACACAATTTATCTACATATATGTGAGAACAGAGCTGTTTTGAAAATTTGTCTCTAGTTTGGGTACTAGTGTCTTTTGAAATTATGTCATAAGACACAACTGGGCCATTGCTAATTAGTTCTACATATAATTAAAATACAATTAAATGCCAAAATAAATTACAAGGGTCTATTTATTTAATATATCAACTATGAAATTTTATTCTTATCAGCTTCTTCCCTTACCTGGCTCAAATCCCAACTTCTTGCTAAACAAAGGTTGATTTGTGGTGCTCATCCCCTGGTGCTCACACCTTCTGCACCTGGACTGTTACCTTGCACACTGTCAGCAAAACAATCACTGCTTTTTGCAAATGGCCAAATGTTTGAGCCTTTAACCATTAACATTTCAGTCTCTCACACAGGTGAAAAAGAAAGGAGATAATATTTCTATAAGGAATGTCTGACTAAATCAGTATCTTTACTTAGCAGAAAGCAAGGAGACATTTTAATTCCCTGGCAAGTTTCCTTTAAAAAAATCACATGCTATCAGAATTTGATTTAGTGCTAAATATTATGAGACTGTGTGACATCCTTGGAATAATAAATTAGTTACACATTCTGACTCCTGCCCTCACCTCCTCTCTGCCCCATAGATACTTGCCTTTGACTACTGTCATTTGCACACTGACAACAGGTATTAACAGAGAACACTGCTCATCAGATTGTTTGCAGATAACATACAATATACCCCCATTTTATTCAGAAGTGAATAGTGAAAAGGTTGTGCATAGTAGCTTCATAGAGTGTAAAGACGATTCTGCTCACATTCTCCATTCTGCAGAAAAATATTTCTATTGGTATCACAATGCTGCTGGTTTTTTCTGTAACTTATAGTGATTATGCCTTTTAGCCCCTTTATGAGCCATGGCTCTCAGACACTTTTTTTATTTCACTAGAATCATTACAGCTCTACTATGCACCAATAGTGCTTTTAACCTCTACGAGTGTACTATTTCTATAATACACATAAAGTTCCAAGTAGAAATCTAAACCACCTATTGGCAATTTAACAATACTGGAGGTGTGCATTTATGAATAGACATTTTACTAACAATCTAGAATTCAATTGTAGCTTGGTCACAAACTCTCAAGATGAAAAAGCACAGAATTGAAGCTACTGCCAGAGCAGAATACAAACAAAATTGTCAGTAGTTTGAATTCCTGTTTCTGCTGTTACCTTCCCTTTTGGTTTAGAAAAGACAAAGCATGGAACTAAACACTTCTCTAGATTACGTTCTTGGTTCAGTCTTGTGTGGTGGCACACTGAAAGCCCAGGTTCACAGGGTAAGAATGGGTAAGTTTGGAAGGAACCACAGTGGATCACCTGATCCAGCCTCCCTGCTCAAGCAGGGTCATACCAGAGCACATTTCAAAGGATTACATGCAGGCAGTTCTTGAGTATCTCCAGCAAGAGAGTCTCCACAACCTCTCTGGGCAATCTGTTCCAGTGCATGGTCACCTGCAGAGTAAAGTTCTTCCTGATTTGGTTTAGATGGAAATCCCTATGCACCAGTTTCTGCAGATTTTCTTTTGTTCTATTGCTGGTCACCACTGAGAATGACCTGTCTCCATCTTCTTGACACTCTCCCTTCAGATACTGATAGACATTGATGAGGTCCCCTCTCCATTATCTCTTCTTGAGGCTGAACAGGTCTCAGCCTTTCCTCATAGGAGAAATGCTCCAGTCCCTTAATCATTTTTGTTGACTTACAGAATTTGAACTAGAGCTATCTGTCAGGATGAATCCTATCAAGAAGAAGGAGCAATTTCCAAGAACAGTTTCCTATATCTTGTGACACAACAGGTGGCAGTTCCTCTTTCACTTAGTAAGCTGGGAGCTATGTGGGGAAAAAATTGTTAATACAGCAAAATGCCGATGCAACCTGTCCTAAGAAAAATAAATGTATTCTACACCAATGAGTCTGTATAGATTTTAAATGTCTTCATGGACAAATAACTCAACATAACTGCTCAGTGAGCTTCTGTAACAAAATCAGGCTAGTGCAAAAAAATAAGCAAGTGAAAAGAAGTGACTTGACTTAGATACAAATTTAATAGAATATTGTGTACCATTCTGGCATGCTGCTTTCAAGGGGATTTTGCACAAGCTGCAGCATGACAGATTTTGTACTGTTCTGAGTTGAGGTATTCAGAAATGCATAATAAGAAGTTATAATTTGCTTGTTTTCAAAGTTAGAAAATATAAAGAAAACAATTTTTATAGAATCAAACCCTCTTTTGTTATTGTGTCTCTTGTACAGAAATCTGGGCAGTAAACTCTGCTCATTATTATTCTGAAAGCCTGATACAAGCTAGGAAATAGCTGACACGCAGAAGAATGACAAGATCTATAGGTCTCAACTGCTTTTGGTCTTGAGGTAATACAAAGATTATCAAAATGCATGGAAAGGATTCTTGTGACCACTGCATTATGTAGTTTTAACACATAGAATAAACTTAATAAGCCGGTAAGATTCAATTGCAGCTCAGCAACACAAGTCACGAGAACATGAATGACTTTCCTAAAATTTTAGTATCTTAAGAGCATCATTGTTTCATGACCAGGAAAAACTCCCTGGAGTGGCCATCTAGAAGATCTGGATTTGATTTGGTTCGCCGTAAAGGTAAATGAATATGTCTAAGTGCCTAAATATTCTTATAATACTACACTGATAGTATAATGAGCATGAAATATAATAAGCATGAATAACTAGAATCCAAAGCCAGAAATTTTAAAATTAAAACTTTAGCTTTAAATTTAAACCCTTTCCAGTCAATCACTGGAACAGACAATCAAATGAGGCTAACAGATACTTTACTCCTTCTTATAGTCAAGTCACTAAGTCATTCAGGAAGATGGATTTTGACTAAGATACACCTTTAACTTCAAGGTAAATTATTATGGCAATAACAGAATTAAAGACAATAGTCAGAATATTCTATTTCCACCTTCTTCCAATGATAATCCTGATATTGCACTCAGTACCACACTGATTGTGCCATCAAAACCTAATGAAGGGGGGTAATGGAAATGAAGAATGATTTGTAGAAGTCCAAAAGGCTAGACTAAATCTTGATTTGCACTATGGTGAAGTGGATGGATTTTGCTTCTGTTTGCTGAAGGAGATGAGTACATAAAATATCTGACTTTTGCATAACACCAGAGATTTTAAATCATTTAGTATTTTAAAGATTTGTGACTTCTGGTCATTCTTTTCCAGCAAATACATTAATGCCTCTGACCTTCTGCTTCAGCACGTTAATGCACAGTTAATTAAGACAGTATTGCACTTTATGCAGAGATTCTTTTCAATTCCATTCATTTAAATCAAATTACATTTTTAATAGCATTAACTTGAAGGTCAATACTTTTTCTTTGATGTAAACTTTTAAATCCTTGATAATGGGATGTCAGTTTGCAGAGTAGGGAGGGGCAGCAACCAAAGCTATTTGCAAATAATGTCATTTCCATTCCAAATGTGTTGAATTTATCAGATGCATAATATAGCTCCTTTTTTAAATGCTTAACAGTGCTGCTCTGTAGACCCTGCTGAAATTATCAGTGCTATGTGCCTGCAGGTGACTCAGGGCCAGGTTTGTGTGAAAAGGTGTCAAATATCACACCTGCTAGTGAGAAGTTAATTATCACAGTTTAAAGAGCACATGCTAGAAGACAATCCTACTTGTTCTCATAACCTCTTGGCATTCCTTTCTGTGGTCTGCTTTTGCCACTTCATAAAGCCTCTAAGCTTTACTCAGAGGTGAAAGGTTTATTTTTCTTTAATTTTAAGATGTCTCATGAACAACTAGTTTTCCAGTTGTGAATCTGTAATCCACAGTAATTTAAGCTTATTTATTCCAATAAAAAGGCCAGCCAGTCATTTGAAAGGTAATGGATTTGAGCAATGCTTTTATTTTTATACTAATATTTTGAGGACAGTGTACTGTCACCCCTGTTTCAAAAGACACCCTTTTCATTTTGAGCCATCCAAGTGATTACTGAGCATCTGAAAGGTTGACTTTACCTAAACAGAAAAATACGTACTCAGCACAAACAATACTTCCTTTTGATTATTGCTATAGAAACGAAACCATGCAAACCTTTATGTGTGCATATCTGTAGACACAGGTATGTGTGTATGCTTTTAAAGGGAAAGGAGCCCTGTCATGTCATGTGAAGAACTGACAATTCTGAGATTCTGGTGAAAATGACCCCAGAAAATGATAAAAAATAACTTGCTGAGGAGAGAAATCATGAACAAATCACGTGTATATTTCAGAAATAAAGTGGAATTTCACAGAGCTGTGCAATCCTTTTATGATGAATACTATTTTTGATAGCATAGCCTGATAAGCAGGCCAGTAAACAACATGGGTCTAACGTTGCAATTGATTTTTGTTATTGTTTGGTTTGGGGATGTTTTTGTTTGGGTTTGTTGCTGTTAGGTCAGAGAGAGGAAGAAGAGGGTCACTAGAAAGGAAACTTTGTTCTTACAAAGATGTTGATACTAATCTCTCTAGTGTGTATATGGAATTCTTACCACAGGCACCACCATTCACATTTTGGAAAGGAGCTCTCTATTTTGCCTGAATATAACCCTGACCCTGTTTTAACCAGCTTGAGAGAATCTCCAGGGTCAAGTGTATGAAGTGGTATTTTCCCAGCACAAATTTTTATATCCAGAGAGATTTTCTATATTGCCATGGCAAGCCAGGTCTTGTTTACAGGGAGAGTTTGTCTAAGTACAGGCAAAGCTGTCAGAATAAAATAGCATCTGTGAAATGAGGCCTGACAAAAGATTTTAGGATCACCTGGAGTGCATCAGTGATTCTAAAGATATTATCTGAAAAAGGAATGTCTGAAGATGCAGAAAAAGGATCTGAAGAGAAAGCATCCAGCATAATCTAAGACACAGTCCTGACCTTTTCAGGAAACACTACAACCAGGTGCAGAAGTGAATGATGTAGAATCATAGGGAAGGCAAAGGAAAACCAAAACACACCGAAAATTTGATGAGAGGGAGGTGGCTGAGTGTTAAACACAAAAATTCTGTAATGTAGTCAGAGCCTGAAGGTGAGGCAGAACTCAGGGATAATCCCATAGGCCAGGATCCTGCCAGTAAAGGAAAGGTCCTTTCCAGAAAAGGAAATTGCAATGGCAACTTTCAATATCAACAGAGATAGAGACTGAGCTTTTAATTGACATAGTGTTTAGAAATATTTGAAATTATACAGGGCTGGTAGATGACAGGGTGCATGGCAAATAAAAGGAACTATAGAGATATTGGCAGAGTGGAGGGTGGGGTGGAAACAAAGAGATGAGTTCATCTGAGCAGCGCATGAGAGAATTATTATATGTACCAGAAGAACACATCAAAGATTGACGGCTTTGTCTTAGGGGTATTGACCACAGTGCCTCATTATTGCTGTTATTACCTAACTTCAGCCAAGTTTAAGAGTTTTGGTCTCAGCTTTTACAATCATAAGTCAGTAGTAAAATCCAGAAAACTCTGAAAGTGATTGCAGTAAGGTCAAGATCCATCCTAGTAAACAAATCTTGTAATTATTTCTAACACTAACCAGAGCATCCTTAAGAACACCTACCACTTCTTCTGTATGGCCAAAGACAGAGAAACAGGACTTGAGCAAGGGGTGGGCTTATGATCAGAGATAACGTAGTTCCTCATAAACTCTTCTATTCAATGCATTAGTCAGAAAAGAACCCATGGCATATACAGCCTAGAGTCTGTCATTAGTATGTTCAAAATCAAATTGAGTAATCATATTAATCTAGATCTAATTGTTAAAGAAAAAATATAACACTTATTAAGAATAGTTTCATTAAGGAAAAAAATCAGTAACTGTAACAACGTAGTTAAAATTGAAATACACATGTTGAGTTTTTATCCCTTTCTGATGTTGTGCTCATCCTTCCACTGCTCCAGTGGGCTGTAAAGTTGGTGTCTCCATAGCGCTGGCAATGGTGTTATAATGAGATGTCAGCCTCTAATGTCTCATCAGGAGGCTATGGTGTTGCTAGTGTTAAAAATTCCAAACGAGGCCAGATTCCAGAGCAAGTTGAAACAGGCTCTCATTTATTAAAAAAAATAAGCCAGCAAGAACAAGGGACCTGGGATAAGCCCAGAATCCCTACACAACAGCTCAAAACAGCACACCACCAACAACAAAACCAAAAGAACCCCCAAGCAACAGAAAGCCCCCCTTTTTATTACTACCCCTGGTCCAGGATTGGTGGGTTTTGGATCCGCGCACCGATTGGTGGAATTCAGGCGCTTTGATTGGTCCTTACTGGTGTTCATTCTGGACCAATCATTTCCTCAGGGCGTCGAGTGATTGGTCAGTGCCCTGGTCCAATCACCTTCCACCGCCAGCCCCCACCAAGTCCTGGACACTTCCCTTCCTCACAACAAACAAACCCCAACTTTATAAAAAAACTAAACTTATAACACTAGTTTGTTCCTTCACCTCATTCTAGGATTCACTTAGGGAAATTCTTATACAGATAGCATGCTTTTACACTCTTTTTCTTCATTGATCTGTAGCTGCATGTTGCATCTGCTTTTACTAAATTTGGTAACTTTTATTTATTAGATGTTTTCTTCTTTTTTATTTTATTACCTGAAAAATCAATTTTGCCCCTCTTCAGGTACGTGCTCCTTCAGCTGACCGTTGTTGAGATGTTTATAAGCATGGAGTCTTCTGCATCAAATTTGTACTCCATCTCTTACCATTCCATACCTGCACCTGCCTCATGCCACATATATCCTATGCCCCACTTCTCAAATCTTCTGCTGTCATAGGAAAGCTTCTGCTGTGTTAGAGGTGACAACATACAAAGATAAACAGAACAAAACCAAACTCCCTTTGGACACTTGGTCAAATATAAAAAATGGTGTTGGAGTTAAATCCAGTAAAACAAAGCTGCAGACGGGTCAAGAAAAGCTCAGTAGAGTGGACCTGACAGGTTTGTTCCAAGGCCTTGCAAACTCTGTGCAGAGTTTACTGCCTTTTACTAGCAAAGGTGAGGCCTTGTGTGAGTGACGTAGTTGTGAAATTAAATACAAATTTGGATTTATTCCTGGTAGAATTTCTTTAAGCTTTCTACTTCAAGAATCTGAAACACTGGGAAGGTAGAAATATACAGCAACTGAACTTGATCTGGTTTATAGTATTAAGTTGGAATGTAGACTCAGATCTTCTGTGCAAGATCCATAAAGGGCACTAACTTTTCTCATCACCCTTACCTATGGGTCTCCTTAACAGAAATACTTTGTTGCCTCTTCAATCCCTCTTTTGCCTCTTATCCATACAATCATACCTCCTTTCCACAAAATGCCCCAGGTAACAGAATAGAATATTTCATATTAATTGGATATCACCATCCTTTATTGTGAGATTTCTTCTTTCTGCTGTGTTAGGAGACAGAAAATATACATCTTTCTCTGCTTCTCTTACCAAAGATCAGGTGTTTTACAGCTCTGATTAATTTCAGTTTAAACTGCAGCTATCAGGGAAGGGCACCAAACACTTCTCTATTTGATGTCTTCAATTTCTTTAGATTTTATGCAGAAATTATGATTTCAGCATATGGACTAGAAAAATGTAAAGTAACAATTTATTCTTCATTTATTTCTAATGCACAATGTTCCTGAAAACAGATGTTGTTCACTATTCTTCCTCTGGAGTCAATGACCTTTCTTGTAATCCTTTCCTGCAACTCCTTCTGGTTTTAAAATACTTTGAAGTTGCTGCCTCACTAACTCAGAGCTTCAAACACTATAAAATGGTGCTGCTGTAACATGGCATTAATGTTGATAGTGGAGCTGATGATAAAACAATTCCTATTCTCCTGACAAGAACATTCAGACAGAAACCTTTTGTTTGGTTGGATGGTTGTGTTTTTCAGATAAGTGACTCTTTACATCCGTATTTTCCCTGGAATAACTAGAAGTGATATTTTTTTAAGGTGAATGTTGATTTGAATAAGACTATCTTCTTAACTGGAAATTCTTCACAGTAAAATTACTACAACATTGAATTTATACATTTTTGCTGCTTTTATTTATGCCAGAGCACCTCTGTGTGTTGGGTTGGTTGTCACGGCTTTGGTAGGGCGGGACAACAGGGATGGCTTCTGTGAGAAAAAAACAGAACAAATGCCAGCCAACATTGTGAACCCATGGGGGACCTGCGTTGTGGCAGTCTGTTCCTGAAGGACTGAACCTTGTGGGAAGGACTTGGGTCCATGCCTGTGAAGGTCTGTCTCCCATGGGAGGGACACCGCGCTGGGCCAGGGAGGAGCATGTAAGAATCCCTCCCCTGAGGAGGAAGGAACAACAGAGACAATATGTGGTGGACTGACCACAGAGCCTGTTACGCATTCCCCTGCACTTTGAGGATGGAGAAGGTACAGAGAAAATCATGAGTGAAGCTGAGTCCAGGAAGATGGGAGGGTTATGAGGAGGATGCTTTCTGAGGTTTGGTTTTATTCTTCTTTAGCTGGTTCTGTTCTGATTGGTAATAAATTAAACTTATTTCCTGAAGTGTCAAGTCTGTTTTGCCTATGATACTAATTGCTGAGTGTTCTCTCTCTGTCTCTGTCTTGACCCAGGAACTCGTGGTTGTATTCTCTCTCTCCTGTCCAGCTGAGCGGGAAAGGATAGAGTGGTTTTGGTGGGCGCCTGATGTCTAGCTGGGGTCAACTCACCAGTATGATATATGCCATCAAATTTGTGAGAATCTGAACCATCATCCACAAGGTTGCTCATGAGGACATTATTATTTTCTTAATTCTCTGAGTATCTTCTTATCAGCAGATGCTATCAGTAATCCATAAGAGACACCTAATTTTTAATATGTGGGGCTATATTACCAGAATTTTAAGTATGGATGCTTTAATTGTTCTAAATGTTTGCTGGAAAAACTTAATGACTACTGGCAAAGTAGTGGCCATCTTCTAACTAAACAAATTGAATAACAGGAAATAAACACACAAATCTTCCCAGCAATCAAAAAGACAGCATTTTAATTCAGAATAGTAACTAAAAACTTCCTTGAGTTTGAAGACTTATAACTAAATAACCATTAGGTGACCCCACATCTGTCGGAACCCAGAGCATCTCTCTGGATGCCCTGGATGTCTCAAAATTTTATTTTTATTTTTGATTTGCTATATTTGGCTTACCAAAACCATAGATGAGTACACCTCAGAAGCCTGTAATATTTAATCACCTTTAACATAAAGCTTCAACATTTGCCATAGAAAGGTGCAGCTTTAGAGATATCTTCTCCTTAATACATCTACAGATAGTGTCATTTCTGACAGTATATTATGTGCAGTTTTGGTGAGATGGAAAAACATCATTGTGCAATACATTTTTACCCACCACTTAAAATAATCTATTATGTAGCAAAGACTAAGATAAGATAAGATATTTGATTTTCAAATGTGTAAATGTAAAAAAGAAAAAAATGGCCTTTATTTGTTTGAGTTTTATTAAAAAAAATATTGTTTGAAACTAGTGCTTTTTTGGCTGAGAATTATTTCAGAATAAAAAGCAGTGATGTACACCATTTTAGCAAGTGGATTTCCTAATGCAGAGGATAGCCTAAAGGTTTCAAAATCCCTGAATAATTAACAAGCGCTAACAGGAAGTAGCTCTACAAGGAATTGATTCACTAAAGGAGGTTTGGTCAACCTTAATAAAGGCAGGGACCTTGGAGGGTGATTGCAAGTCAAGTAGAACACTGAAACAAGGACAGAAAGGGAAATAGACTCAAGTTGATTGCCACCCCCTACTGAACCTTGCAGGAGAGAGACCCCATCTGGTTCTGCCCATCCCAGCATCATTTCTGCTCTAAGTACTTAATCAAAATACTTTTAACTGTATTCCTCTGTGGAAAGAAACTGCTTCATCAAAGCTGGTGGTAAAGCTCCAAATACTATTTGAATGTTAATTGGTCTTAGGATTCAACATTTCTCCTCAACTTAATTGTTAAGTGGTCTGAATTTATTTAATTTCCAAGCTCAGGTTTTAAATCCAGTACTCAGGCTTGTTGATTCAGTTTTTCAACATGACACTGCTCAAGATTATACTTAGCAAGACCTACATGTATTGTAAGCAAATCTGTAATGCATATTTCTGTCTCCTCACTTCCTTCATATAAAGAAAATACCCTATTCTTTGTGCTCAAGGCATTCTGGCTGTTTCAATATCCTGACAGTGTAACTTACTTTGCCTGATCTTTGTAATTCTTGTTTGGTTGACACATCAAAATGTCTATGCACTGTGGAAATTTGCAGCCGTATCAGCAACTTGTGGCTGGCCAAATTTTGAAAAATGAGATAGCCCTGCAATTGACTTCTTATTTCCATTCCCTTATGAGGCAGGCAACAAACTAGAAGCTAGCTGAAATCAGACGTCTTCATTTTGCTGTGCATTCTCTTCTATAAGTTTCAGTAAAGCACAGCAATGAGTGATTTACTTGATTAACTTGTAAAATAGCTAGCAGAAACGGCTAGTTAGCAAAACTTAATGTATGGATAAAGGTAGGGTTCCAAGACATCTCTTCCACAAAAGAACTACAGTTATTTCTAAAATTATTAATTCTGAGATATTTCTAATGTCATGTATATACAGAAGTAATAGAGCTATTAAAGAAAATGGTGTGAAGAAAAGATCTGGACCCAAATTCATCCCTGGGGTAGTTTCAGCAATTAGAGAAGAGTCATGCTAGGAATAAAGCTGACCCCCTGTTTTAAATCTCAGGGACTTTTAGAGGCAGTAGAAAATACTTAGTTAAATTACTGATATTTTTTAAATAACGGTGTGATTCAAGAGGATGTGAACATGTGCTCCAGTATTCAGTTAATGCAATGGAGCTCCAGACCCTGTACAGAATAAGAACTTCAATGACTATGAGTATTTGACAGTTTATTGAAGCGGTACCCAGTACTGTGGTGAATATCAGAAAAGGAAATGGTCATCTGGGCATGTTTGAACGCAAACCAAAGATAATATAACGTTGAAATTACTTGTGCCAGAGAGAGTTAGATATTTCATATGCAATCCCAATGAAGGCACCATTTAAAATGCTTCAGAAATATTTTGTATGTTTCACCTTTGGCTGATCTTGCATGTAAGCAGGACAAAAGGCTTTAAAGAAGAATTAGAGTTTGAAAGATTCTTCTAGGGACTGAAAATGTGGAAAGTGAAAAACAGTAATGGAAATTTGTGAGGGACAAATTGGAGATTGCAAGGTAAACAATTCACAGGTAAGATTTCTTTCATTTTTTGCATGAGGAAAAGCATAGGGCAACGAAGAGGCAGATAGCTCTCAAGCTCTCTGATGAAGTGCAGGTCTCCTGTAGATATTTTAACTGGACTTATCTTCTGCTTGGTATTTGCTCAGTCCTGACAATCCTGTCTAGGAGTTGTGGTTTGCTTTGTGTCTCCCCTACAGTTTGGCAACAGCAATCACCCAGCAGTGGAGGTTTGTCCTCTGTCCTCCAGAACAGTGGCCATCACTTCCCACTCTGATGCTGAGTGCCCCAAAGGAGCCTGTTTAATCTACCCTTTGTCTGGGTTGGCAAACATGACTGCTTCCCTCCAGTTACTGCAGAAGGCGTTCCATCCAAAAAGCACAGCAGCTGGCACATTACTCATGCATCATCCTCTTGATGGAAAAACACTACATTTTTCTAGCCTGACCTTATTTTTTTTCTTTTTCCTCCTCTTTTAGAAATTGTTTTGCATTTCTGCTCTATCTGTGCCTTGCTTATGTCACAAGCTTCGTATTAAAAATCTCACACACCGTATTTCAGCCCTCAGGCTGGAAAAATCCCTTCCAGAATAGGAACTAATCTACTAAACATACCTCTTAAAGACATGCAGTTCATGGAAAAGGTTGCTTTTCTTATCTGCAGAGGCTGATACCACTTCCTGAAGAATTTTGCCAGTGGTTTCAAACTAGTGTACAAAAAATAGATTTATATGAACTCAGATCAAATGAGAGGAAAAGAGTACTGGAACAAAACCAGACTATGACAAAATCCAGTAGTGATGGAAACATCAGTTCCCTCAGAAATTTCATATACATACAGCTGAAAAATAGCTGGAAGAGCTGGTATTTTATTTTGACCCCTGGTAGTCATTGAACAGCTTAATCCTTCAATTATCAGAGATTTTCTTCCTCATAATTACCAAGTAACATTGCCAGTGCCATGACACTTACTGCACTGAGGTTGAACATTACTGGAGGAACTATGTAAGAGAAGTCTGCACAATTATGCATTTATCCAGAGGGGACAGTGGAAGAGGCAATGTAGACCATGAATTCCAGAGTAAAAGTGTAGGATGGGCGGATAAAACAATTTGCAGCTGATGAGATCTTCTGGTATAATTAATTTCTGGGTCAAACTGAACATATCATGAAGCTAAACAAGTTTATGTGAACATTTTTCAGTATATAGAGATTTTTAGAGATTATTCTTTTCAGAAAGTGACATGCAAAATTCTGCTACTTGCTCCCCATTTGACATAGTAGAAATAGGATTTTCTATTTCTTCTGTAAGAAAGAAATTCCAAATAATTAAGAAAGTCCAGCAGAATTTCTGCTTTTGATGATCTATTTTATGAAAAATTGTACAGGTGGAACTGCAAAAACATACATTAATACAGACAGAGGAGTTGCACAGTTATTCAGTTGCACAGTTGTTCAAAAATAAATTCCTATGTGTTATAACAAGATATAACAATCTGCTGTTCAGAAATACAAACAAATCCAAAACCCAGCCCAAAATGAAACCCACAGTCACTGCTGTAGAGGAAAAAAAAAAAAAAGATGACAGAAGCCTCTGATTCTCTGAATGTCTGTTAGCATGATTTTGAGGATGTGTAAAAAATGCTGCCCAGCAGACATGTTAGAAGTGACCATTAAAAAGATCTCAGATAATGAAGTATTCTCTTCCCCTTGACAGAGATGATGAACATGAATGAATGATCTGCCTGATATTACTTGGTCTGAAAGGCTTCAGAACCGCCTGCTGAGCTATAAGTTATTAGTGGATGTCATGCACAAAACCAGGATCAGAATGCATCAGCTCTGTTCATCATAGAGTTCTACTGAGAGCATTTAAAATGTATTTTCCTCCAAATACATCAGATATTTTCATTCTAACATATAAGATGCAGCTTTTTTATAAGTAGTGAGTAGCCTATTGATCACAGCTATCTGATGACATATTACAACTTGTGATACAAATCTGAAGTTACTTCTAACAAAAAAGTGGGGTATTCTGGCTACCCCACATACTGGAGTATGTATAAATATTTTTTTTAAAGTTCCTATTCACGCTTCTCCTACAAGCCTTTAGCACTTTGTTGTGCTGAAAAGAAAATAAAACCACAGCATTTCATGAAATTATATTAAAAAATATGGGAAAAGATTTGATGTCAAATGAAAAAGTGTGGATTTATGTGTACAATTTCCCATTTGAAATTCTATTTAGTCATCTTTTGTTACTTCTGGAAAGAACTACATAGAATGAGTTGCCTTTATTTGTCTTTCACTGAAACAATTAAACACTTGCATTATAGAATGAAAAGGAAAAAGTACAATTCATTTTCACTTCACAGAGAAAGCTGAAGATTTAAATCTATGCACTGTCTCTTAAATAGACCGCATGTTTAAAATATGGCTCTTGCATATTTTAGACAAAATTTATGTGTCAATATACTATTCCCCAAAACAGATAGAAGACCATTCTGCAGAAAGAAATGGCTGGTGGTAGAAATGTCCAATAAATATCTAGGAACTGAAAGTAGCAGGAACATTTTTTATGTGTAATGCAGGACATTTTATGAGGCAAAGTTTTTGTAACATATACAGAATTACACACTAAGAGTTACACACTATTTGCCCCTTACTGTTAATGAAAGCTGTTCATATCACTCCCTGCATGTTACACCAAAAGTAGCTTGCTCCCCCAGGTCTAGCAGTTAAAACAAATTTGGTATTATAAACTTTCAACTGATTTAGAACTGAGAGACAAATGGATATTTAACACACAGGCATTGCAAGTCACATTGGATGCCTGATCCTAAAACCCACTGAAGTCTGTGGGAAGCTTTCCTTTGCTTTAAATGGGCTTCAGATCAGGCTCCCAGGGGGTCACTTGGCAGAGCCACAGTTAAAACATCTGACAGTGTTTGTATTACAAGCATCCACTTTCACAGGGCTATAATCTCTGTCATAAATATTCACTCTGGATTCTGCTCTTGCCATATTCTGTACACCAGTTTTCAAAAGTGGGTTTGATATTTGGTAAATTATTATCTGCACAGGTTGCATTCTTTTAATGGGAATACACATATGGCTCCATAGAGACTATTTATTCATGTGTATATGTGTGTGTGTGTGTTTGAGTGCTTGCATACTGAATGCAGAAACACATGCTGAACAACTCAGCACAGTGAGGAGATTGATGTTTCTCTCCACAGTAGCCTTAGAGCCTATCTCCATTTTTTTGTTACATGAACATTTTGGCCACCCCTGTGTAACAGTGCCCCTCCACTCCAACTCTCCTCTGATATTGAGACCTAGGAAGAAATTTCATCCTCTAAAGACACCTGTATTCCAGTGTGCATCAGAGTGAGCTCCTCCAGCTCCCACAGTAGGCAAAGGAGATCAAGTCAATGCAGTGTATCACACCCAGAGTGAATCATCCAAGCCTGAGAGAGCAAACTGCTTCCTAGCCTCCACAGATGTATTGAATAGATCTGCACTGGTTATAATGGTGAAACCGATTGATGCTGGCTGGATATCAGATGACCTCCAAATCTGTGTTATTCCTTCCCTCCTCAGCTGGGCAGGGGAGAGAAAATATAATTAAGTCAAAATGGGTCAAAATAAGGACAGGGAGAGGTTGCTCACCAGGTACCATTATGGGAAAAATAGACTAGACCCAGGAAATTTACTTTAATATGTTACCAATAAAATCAAAGTAGAATAATGAGAAATAAAAACCAAAAAAGCAAAACACCTCCCCCCCCCAACCTCTCTCTGTTCCCCAGGATCAAATCCATTCCCAGTTTTCTCTACCTTCTCTCTCAGCAGTTCAGATGGATGGGAAATAGGGGCTGTCATCAGTTCTTCACATATTGTCTCTGCTGCTCTCTCCACACTGGGCAGGACTCTCCACACTTCTCTCCTGCTTCAGTGTGGAGTCTTCCACAGGCTGCAGCTGGATCTCTGCTCCTCTATGGATCTCCAAGGACTGGAGGATCACATCCTGCCTCACCACAGGTTGCACCATGGACTGCAGGGAAATCTCTGCTCTGCCACCTGGTGCACGTCCTCTCACCCTTTCTGCCCTGACCTTGATGTCTGCAGTGTTTTTTTCTTTCCCATAGTCTCTCACCCAGGTGCAGCTGCCCTGTTTTAAAAATCTGCTACCACCACCACTGATGGACTCAGCCTTGGCCAGCGACAGGTCCATCTTGGGGCTGGGCGCCCTGTTTTAAAAATCTGCTACCACCACTGATGGACTCAGCCTTGGCCAGCGACAGGTCCATCTTGGGGCTGGGCTGGAATTATCTCCATGGGACATGGAGGCAGCTTCTGGTGGAAGCCTCCCCTGCAGCCCCTCACTCCCCTCTACCCCTTCCCTCTGCTCCCTAAACCTGGCTATACAAAGCCAATACACTATAATGGGATCTTAGAAAATTAGTTCACAGCTTTAATATATGTTTTAATCTTGAATGGACTTCCAGCAGTGAAGTTTGCCTCTGTTGCCAGAAAAGTGGCTGGAGCTGTTGAGTCATTGTAAAGAGGAGCAAATAACTGAAAAACAGTGCACTGAATAACACTTTATCCTGTTCTCCAGTGCCCACATTTTTGTGAATTCCTACTGTCCCATCCTCTTCACTTCACAGGGATTGTTTCTAGGGAGCACTGAGGTGTTGTTGTTGCTTCAGTTCTGACATACATTAAAAAAAACAACTGATTTGGATTATGGAGTCCAAAATTTCTAATCCTCCAGACACAGAGCAAGAGTAATAATCTGCTGAATCTGAGATGTGAGATATTCATCTCTGATACCCTATATCAAGAATGGACACCCAACTTGGCCTTGAGAGGCACCTGAGTCTCAGAAGGAGTAGAAGAATTGCTCAATTTCTGCAGAGCAAGTTCTGCCATATGCTAACATCACCCCTCTGAGCTGCATGTAGCTTCCTACCCCTTTAGGAGTCTCTTTTAAGCTGGAGTGGCCATCCAGGGAGCAGTGACTGCCTGCTGAATGGTGAATAGGTGCCCAAGGGTGTGTTATCCCTCAGGGACAGACCAGGACCAGTATACTCTTGGGAAGCATTGGGTCACCTCAGCTGCCCACAGTGGGCCAGAATCACCTGGCAGATTGACTGTGCAAAATGTGGTGAGGTGTCCACACAGAGCTGGGGTAGCTCAGCATCTGGGAGCAAGTAGCAGGCCGCCATGGGGAAGGTGTGGCAGATCCACACCAGGTACCAGGCTGCAGCTCTAGCACACTGCCATCACCTCTCCCTCTAGACAGATCTTGCCCTGTGTTCTCCTGTATTGGATTGTCAGGATGAGCTAAAGGGGAAATGCAGTAAATTAAGCCTGGCTGTGAGAGACCAACATAGCTCAGGAGATATGGTCACTGTTAAAACAGAAGTATCAATGGACCCAGCTGCAGCCCTAATATATTCCCTCAGTTCAAGAATGGATGACTTGGGTTTCTTTGTCACATTTTGTAATGAGAACTAACCTTCTTCCAAAATGCTTGGCATCCACTGTCTTGTTTTTTCAGTGGCATATTGACTTGTTCTACACTTTATCAAGTATCAGTACCCATATGAACACTTTCCAGATACATCCTTCAAGATCTTTTTCTCTTTCATGTCTCACTAACTCTGTCCCTGGGATTAAACTACAGTCTTGTCTCCTCAGTGAGTTCTGGGAACACACATTAGCACAAAATGGCATGACCTGTGCTTTTGTCACCCAGCTGGATAAATGAAGTACGTGTTAGTTTAATTGCAAATCTTTGAGGGAACAGCCTTGAAGTACACACCTTGGGGCGTGTAAACTCTCAAGGTTTTATGCTCTTTATAGCCTTTCAGTGACAGCTGTAACAATGACTTTGAATTGTCTGACAGTAGTATGAGCTGTACAGCAAAAATAAAAGTGTTGCAAAAGTAGTTTATTGTTTTACTTTAAAACTGATTGCTGGGTGAATGTAAATATTTAATGTAAACATACTTTCACTTTAAGATACATATGGCAATTGAAATCTAAAAAGTTGAAAAGGCCAGATATCCATTATGGAACACAGGCTCAAAGTTGTGGAGGGCAGAGTTTGGTTTATTGTTTTGCTTTACTTTGGTTCAGCCTTTCCATGAAGGAAAAGAATGTCTTCAATGATAATTCTCTACACAAAATTAGAGGCAGAAAACACACTTATATGATTTCAGAGACTTCATGCTTTAATGCCATAGATGATATTGTACTCTGCGTGATTAAGCAAACACAACCCTAAGCAGCTCTAGTGGTTATATGGTGCTATCTATTCTGCATCAGCCAATGATTTAATCAACTGTGACTATAGCCAGACAGTAAACATATGTTACTCCTCCCCCAAGAAGCAGTAGATCTACCCTTGTTTGTTGATTCAAGCGTAGTGTACATTCCAACATTATTAGCCAGTCACCCATGCTTTTAAACAGAGATCTATTTGCTTGCAGAGAAAACTGCGAATACTTACAACATAGAGAAGAGACCTGAAGAAGAAAGGTGGCAATTACCCACCTGAGAATGGGAATTATTTTCTAGCCTGTAACTATACTGTTAGATTTTTACAAGAACACTTTTGCCAAGAAAGCAGTGTCGTGTTTTGCTCCCAGAAGTACAGCCTGCTGAAAACTACACTGTGGAGCAATAAAGCCATTGATACACTGATGCTGTAACATCATTTTCTGGGAAGTCACTTGCTTGAGGGCATGTTTCTCAGCATGGCACTACAAAGCTGTGGTTACTTTTGGTGATATGAGTATTACAAATAAATGCACTCAGCATGCAACAAACTAACCACAAAGAAGATAGACAGGTTTGTTCTCCTCCAGTATTTTTATGTTTTTCCTTCTTAGTGTTTCTCCAGTGCACAGAGGTACTTCATGCTCCCTTTATTGCACAATTTGTATTCCTTTCCCACTCACTTCTAAATACAACATCACTTAATTAGAGATAATACCATAAACAGACTAGGAGTAGGATTTTCCAGGGCTTGTACAGCTAACTCACAATGACTAGGTTGTATCCCTTCAGTGAATGTCATGTCCTGCATTAAAATCCAGCACTTTTGGCAATCAAACACATGCTAAAAGTAGTGGGGTTCTCATGTCACACCAAATATTGGAACCACACAGTCTGTCCTCTCTTCTGCAGTTCTTTTAGTAGTGGTGGCTTCACCCTCTTGTTCTTTGAAGCAAGAGAGGGAGAGTTTTCTCACAATTTTTCTGAGAAACAAGAAGAGGAAACTGTTAAAACTGATTCTGCATTTGTATCAGACTCACAAGCCCTGTTAAATTGCTGTTGCTGCAATATTTCAGAGATGTGTTACCATTTCCTCTCTTGACCTCGGTGTGCTTGCCATAGCTAGAACCTGCATTTGACAGAGATTGGAAGAGCAGTCATAGCCTTGTACCTGTGAAATGTGAACCTCACTATCTACCTTCAAAGGTACTCAGTCCTGCACTGTGATTTTTCTTGTGGTTGCTTAGAGGAAAGAGGTGGCTGCAGATCCATTACTCAAGTGTTATCTTAAAAAGTGGTCTTTGTAAGTGTCATATGCCAGGTTTTCCTTGGTTACTATTTTGGTTTAGCCTGTAAGATGAGGCTTTTCAGCCTCACTTCAATCCCTGTGGAGGTAATTGAGAAAATCCTCCTGAAAACTATCTCCAAAGGTATTAAGAAGTAGAAGATGATTGAGAGTAGAACAGCATGGCTTTACAAAGGGGAAATCATACTTGACCAATGTAATAGTCTTTCGTAATGAAATTATCTTAGTGAATGAAGGGAGAGCCATGGTTATTGTTTATCTTGAGTTCAGGAATAATTTCAATATTGGACACTACTTAGCATCCTTCTAGACAAATTGATGAAGTACAGACTAAATACATGCAAAATGAAGGGGATTGAAAGTAACTGCTGACCTCACAATGTTGTGACCAATGGTACAAAGTCCAGCTCAAAACCAGTCACAGGTGGTATACCCTAGGGGTCAATACTGCAAAGAATACATTATAGAATGTTTATTAGTCATCTAATAAATATCATGGACACAACACTCCTTCAGCAGGTTTGCAGGTGATGCAAAATGGCAGGGTGGAGTGGCTGATATGCCAAGCGACTGTCCTGTTGTTCTGAGGAACCTTGAAGATCCAAAAAAATAGGATGGCAGGAATCTTGTGAAGTTTATCACTGGGAAACACAAAGCCTTGTACATGGGGAGGAATCATCTCATGCACCAGTGCACACTGTGGGGTGCCTGACTGGAAATCAGCTTTATAAGAAAAAGCATGAGGGTCCTGGTGGGGAAGACCAAGCCAGCAATACATTCTCACAGCAAAGAAGGCCAACTGCAGCTGGAGCTGTATGAGGAGGAATGCTGCCAGCAGTTCAAGGAAGGTGATCCTTTCCTTCTACTCAGCCCCAGTAGGACACATGTAGAGTGCTGAGTCTGTTCCTGGGATCCTCAGTACAAGTGGGATACAGAGATACTGAAACAGGTCCAGTGAAGTGGCACAAAGATGACTAAAGCATGGAGTATCTGATACAAGATTGATAATATTCTGGAGAAGTTTTCTCTACTAAAACCTGTTATTGTTGTCTAATAAAAACAATAATTGTCTCTTTCATGGTTGTGCTAATGCCCTGCCACGCACATCACCAGAAAACTCCCTCTAAATAAAAAATCCTCAAACCAAAAATCAACCAACCAAACAAAATACCCCCAAAAAACAAGACAAAACAAATGTTCAAACACACAAACTCTCTGTAAATGATATCCATTTTCAAAAAGTCATTGTTTTGAAAACGTACTCTTCATACTCCATGCAGTCTACAGTATCAAGTCCACAGACCACTAGAGTGAAGAAATAAATTGTTTTCACATGTATTTCATTGAAATCATTGCCAAACAGCTGTTCTGTGACAGCTGTGAAACTTGTCCAGGTGTGCTTAAATGGCTGTGAGTGGTTGAAGAATATTTGAGTTTAAATTTTGGAACTTATAAAGCTTACACAGTTTCAGGGTTGCACCAAGGTATCTCACTTGCACACTTAGGCACCTCTTTTGACTGTAACTTTTTATCTGTTTCATTCTGAAGAAGTGCAATGCATGTTGAGAAATCCCCAGTTTGCCAGGGATAATGGCAAATTTGTATGGAAGAAGAGTCATCCAGGCTGCAAAAGTTAGCAACTGGCTAAGGATGAGAGCTGGTAGCTGGGCTGCAGGCAGTCTGTGTGAGCAGGAGCTGCTAATCAATCATAAGTGTTTAGAATTCTTGGGTCACTGTCTCTGCAAATATAACCCTGCTGACCCTTTTTCTAACCCTACTATTTTCTATATTTATTTTGTGTCAGTGAGGAGACTCTTTCAGTAGTTCTTCTGGGAAGTTGAAATCACAATGTCACCACAAGGGCTTTAAAAGAGCAGTGCTGAACTTGTTTCCTCCAGAAGAAATGTTGGTGGCAAATTTCTTGACAGAATCTTGTGGTTGATCAACCAAGTCTTACTCCCAAGTTCAGAAATTACTTTCCTTCAGATAACAGATAGTTATTAATATTGATGTTCACCTAATTAAAAATCATAACCCTAAGATGCTAATTTATAACATCTTCAGTAAAAATCTAACAGATTTGAACGTATTATCAACATGATAGAAATAAATGGTCTTCACAACAGTTTTGTATCACTTACTCATTTGACAAAAATCAGTTTCTTGAAAATAAGTTTTGCACTTATCAATTAGTGTTATGCCTTTGAATTGAGAAAACATTTTCCTTCTGTGCTGCTGTGGCACTTCACTGTAGAAATCAGATACTTTTGTGGTTGATGGTTAGTAGGAAATGTTGGGACTTACAAATTACAAATAACATCAGGTCTCAGGAATGATTTAGCCCTTTGCTATTAGCAAGTTTCATATCTGATATTAGATAACCCATGTTTGTCAGAGTACTTTCCTCCTATCTTTTATTTCCTTTTCTGTAATATCAGATATCAGCTCCTCTGTAACTAGTTGTTTATCATACCTATTTACATAACCCAAAGCTAGACATCTGAAATGCAGTGCAGTACAGCTACATAAAATGCTTTTTCATTGGAAATAGTAGATTGAGAATGCTGCATGTCATGATACAACAGTTTTTATTTTCAATCAAAGGGCTGTGAGTGGCAGCTCAGATTCAAACTAAACATATTTCGTTCAGCATCCATTCTCTGGTGTAACACAACAAAGTCAATTGCAATGTTGCTACCCATCTCCCTCCTCCTCTTCGTACAAATCAATTTTGTTTGTTCATTTAGATCCTTTTGGATCATATTTCATTTCTATTTGGGGACATCAAATACGGTACAGAATAGCTGCTACTTATTTGTGCTAAATTGTTTCTTGCTGCAGATTCTTATTTCTTTGCTGTGTAATTCATATCAGTCCTAGTCTAAGGGTCTAATAACACATCAGAGTTTTTCAAATGCACAAGATTAAATATGTAGTTTTCTTCACGAGTCTGGTTGAGGTCTGGTCCTCTTAAATACCATCTAAATGTAGATTGCAGTTGAGGTTGCCTTCTGCCCAGGATCTGATAGAGATTTTTATTTACTATGCATTTTCCTAAAGGGTCTGAAAGTTTAGAAGTGCTCCATCGGCAGGTCACACTCATGATCTCCTGTGATCATTTTTAGGCAGGCAGGCATTTGAACTCTCCCTTTATTCCCTGAGAAAGAAGAAAAATTGGACCTGAGCAGAAATATAATTGGCTTTACTTGCCATGATGGAAGACTACAGTTATGCAGATTTGAAAGCAAGGACTTCACTCCCTGCTCCCAAATGATACTGCTTAAATGGCTTTTTTTTCAGACCAATGGTAATGTAACCCATTTTAATGCAGCAGGCTCTTGAATTCTGGACCTGACTTAATCTAGCAAAAGTAACAACTAAGATACTGTCAGACTTCTTTTCTTCTTTTATCGGACTTGCTGATGTTATGAACACATGGAAGATACCAAGACAGAAGATTAACAAGGATTTTAGGCAATATACCAATCAGTTTAATATTTAGTCTAGAGAAAATATATTTAAGGAATTTCAGAGCCAAAATTTTGTGTGTATGAGAAATAATATAATACCTATATTACTACCTTCTTTTTTTCATCTCTATAATATATAGTTTACTATAATATAGTTTATTTTTTGTAGGAAAGAACAGATAAAGCAAAACCATAAAATCACTTAATATTTCTTTCTTGTGATGAAATATGCAAATTTTTTCCTTTTTAAATGATTTTTTGTTTCAAAAATGACTGAAAGAGTAAGTTTTTTACAAAAAATAGCCTTCTAAACTAGTATTTTCCCCACACAAATGCTATTCTTAGACTGAATATCTTGTCTCAGTAATGTCACTGTCAATCTGAAAATTCAATACAGAACCAGTTCAACTCGTGGACCTATGAGTCAGATCCATGTGCTAACTAAAATAAATGAAATTGAATAATGTGTTTAGATACTCTGATGCTAAGCATTGCAATAGCCAGATTAAAAATACCTGGCTTTGAATTGGAACTATTTAAGTTTCTTTGCATAATTTCACTTAGATACATCCGGGCACCTTGAAGGAAGTTCCAAAAAACTCACACATGTTTAGGAAAGAGAAACATAGATGTGAGGTAATGGTGAAAGTTTTTTTTAATAAGAAGCACCAAGCATATGTCCTAAATATAGACTTTCAGAATAGTTTAAGAGTTACCACACCCTCACTGGTGTTTGTAACTTTGAACCCTCCTCTAAAACAAGGCCTTCAGCTCCTTTTATAACTACTTTCACAAATGCAGGAGGAACCTGTATTACCCTCTGAAACCCAGCAGCAGAAGGATATATTATATTCCACATGATGATAAAGTATCAAAGTCATTGAATACTTTTTTTTTTTAATTATATGACCAAAATGAAGAACGTATTCCTGTGTCCTTCTCCTTCACTCCAAAGCACACTCAGAGCTGCCCAGGTGTGGACCAACAGTGCCACACAGCAGAGATTAAGCCCCATTCCTGTAGGTAGGGCAGCTTTGAAAGATTCTGCTCTGAATCTCCTCAGCAGGTAACAGAACTAAACAAAGAGTTACAACCACTCTGCTGTTGTATGAAGAGCTTCCTCAGACTTATTTTCCTCTTTTGAAGAGGAAGCTCCCAGTTTATTTAGTAAAGATCATAGATTTGTACTACTCTAGTGATAAGCTATAGAATCTAGGTCCTGGGCTGATTGGTGAATGATATTTTATTTAATTTAATGATTTTTTGACCTAGTAAGATAAAGGTGTACAAGCGAAATTAAATGTCGGGAAAAGATGCATAGGGAACATGAATTTGCCCAGGACATTTTGGACATTGAACACTCATATTTAGGATTAGTGTTTAGGACTTAGAGAGTTAGTTCTCAGTTTAGGTCAATAATACTATTTTGGACATAGCACATTGAGCCTTTTCTACACACACTATCTTGAATTGAATGGAATCCCAAGACTGCTTAAGGTTTCTGAGAGGATTGCTGTCAAGTTATGGAGAATGGATAGAAAAACATTTTTTACTCCTCTAAGAGCTTCTTTGCATTATGAACAACAAAACATTTTCAGTAGATGAGTGCTTAAAATCAAAGGGATGAGAAATTGATAGTTTAGAAAATTAATCTAGAACAATGACCAGCTAAACAATAAAAAAATGGGCTTGAGAGACTGGAGTTCATTCTCTCTGTCAAAGTGGCAAGCAGCTCCCTGTACAAAGAATGGGGATTACAGCATATTCTCTTATCTGTCACCATATGGAGGAGGAGGCTTTCAGAAAGACATTTTTAGTAAACTCACCAGGACAGAATTACAATTACCCATTGTGGGCAGATAAAATGAGAAAACCGTCACTGATTCAGTGTTTTTGCTGTGACAGCAGTTGGGATCTAGATGGCAATTGCAATAGCAGAGCCTTAAGTGAGTGAGCTCAATTACAACTTTATGCATTTTCTTGATTACATCAGCCATTAAAATATGCAGAATAGTATTTTATGAAAGCTGATTTTCAGGTGAAGACAAAGAAGGAACAACAGAAAGGAGTCTCATTTTCAGGAGGAAGCTAGAAATCATTGTCTCGGAGTTAAAAGACAGAATATCACATATAAATTTTAAGTTTGTTTTATACATTTTTATAAATAGACTTCAAATAAAGCAGGTCATTTACATCAAAGTAGATAACCATTCTATTCATTGCAGATTTTTTTCTTTTCTTTGAAAGTGGCAAATCTGTGATTTCAAAATAGTGTGACAGGCTGGGCTGCTACTGTTAATGGGGAGAGAAGGAATTGTGTGACAAAGAGACATTGCATCAGGTACTAACAAAGAAGCCAAAGACTTTTAAGAAAGCACTGTCTCAGTACTGTGCTCTTCATTAGGGATAAAAGGTACTGCTGTTAGCTTAAATAGCTTATTATCTTCCAATATATAGAGCAAATTTTAATGTGCAGGTCACTACTAAAGTGTGTGCTAAAGCTGAAACTTGTGAAAACTCTCCTATCTTTACCAGCCAGTAATTGTGGTCAGTCTGTGGAGACTACCAGGCAGATTTGTTTGAATAAACTTGACTGAGAAAACTTTGACCTGAAATAATGATATTGATGTGATCATACCTAACCTTGCCATGAGAAGTTTTTCTTTGATGTGTGGTGACCTAAGCAGCTGTAAGGCAGGTAATTTGCTAGCACGTGAAGTAAGCTATGAAGTAAGCCATGAACAAGATATCCTATCCAGTTCCCTCCTTTTTGAGTAATGCTAATTTCTTTTCTATTTACACAAACACACATATGTTACAGGAACAACAGAAGACACATTCTGAGACCCTTGAAAATAATATTCTTCCTCCAAAACATAGATCAATGTACCTGTGCAATAATCTTTAAAGTGAGATTTTAACCTCTAAAACACCGTGTAAATGGCCTTCCACTTTCTCTGTAGAGGCTGTAAAATAGTGAGTCTTATCCCTACATATTAAAAAAAATTAAAATATGATACCTTCAGTCTTCTCTCTCTATGTTTTAATCCTGTCCAAAGCTGAGCTGCAATTTGGATAGCCAAACAACGAAGACAGAGTTAGCATAGGTTTAATGCCCAGACCACAGATGTTTAACACAAATTAATTGAGAGAATTGCACCCTCCCTGCCTGAGTGATGGCCCGTAGCAACCCAAGCCTTTCAAAAGCCCTCGACCCACTGCCTTCCATGGCAACTACATTCAATCTCCCCACAGGTAGCAGACAAATCCATTGATGGACTTTTAACATGTCAGGTCTGCAATTTGTAAAACACAGTGAAAAGTCTCTGCAAGAGAAGTGATACCAGTTGGTCTCTATTAGCTTGGAAGAAGCTGTACTCCCAACAACAGGGTCATCCCTTTTGGCAATAGTGTTTTATGTTCTTACATATATTTTACAAAGCTAAATCAAAATGTAGCTCGATCTCTAAAATAACTGTCTCAGAGGTATTTTAAATTCTAAATTGAGTAAAGGGAGATCAACGAGGCACTCAGAGAAATTAAATACTAAAAGAAGGACAGGGGTCCAAACATAAACAGCCTATGTTATAGACAATCACCAGCTCTGACAGTCATGCACAGAACTGTGCAAGCCTATCAGAGATGTGTAAGAAAGGCAGATTTTCTGCTAGTAACAAAGAAATTCAGCTAGGAAATTGTGGTCTCTGCAACAGCCTGCAATGTAGGCTGCAAGGCTAGATTCTTGAGCCTGAATGTTTCTTTCTCCACGTATATTTAGCTTCCAACATAAATGAATTTCAGTCCAGATTCAGGCCTTTGCCCTTTGCCAAAACATAGCAATATTGCTCCAGCTGGGGCAATCTTTAGCCCTTGTCTGGTCTCATCAGTGCTGGGAAATTGCTCTATTCAAAACCTGCTACATATTAGAAAATACTGCAACACTGTCTGTCATGATTAATCTTTTATGACTACTGCAGTTGCAAAATATCTCCATCCCCTGCTGAGCCTAGCTTTCAGTAAAACAATGAGCATAATACATTAGCTAATATTTCAAAGTGTTTTGTGAAGTTCCAGGTCACTTACTGTAGTCTGTGACCCAGCTCCATTTGTAATTCTTCTAGGTGTTTGCAAGTCAATTTTGTGCCATCTTGGGTAGTGGCTATATAACATAGGTCAAGTGGTTAATATTCTAATGAATTGTTGCAGATAAGTCAGTCCTATAACAAACCTCTGCAGAGGCCCACTTGTCAGTAGAAAAAAAATCAAGCTAAGAAAGTAGATTTCAGAATATTCTTTTTTATTGGGTTTGCAATAGTGCTTTCACTCCAAGGTGAGAAAAAAAAAACTCCTTTTGAAATAAGTCAGTACCAAATAGATAATTATATGAAGACAAAATAATCTTCACCAATCTACTGAAAAGAAAAAAAAGTTGTAAGAATAGCAGAGGCAGCTAGAGAGCCACCATGGTGTACACCAGTGCAGGACAGTGTGTTCTATGTTATCTGTTCAGGTGTGCAATACCCAAAATAAATGTGAAGAAAGTAATCTCCAAAAGTGGCCTTGTGGAATTTATTGCTTAAAGATAGAGGTAATCTTTAAAAACTTTCAGAAAAAGAAAGCAGTTCCTCAAATATCTGCAGATCACTACCAACAGGAAAACAAAAGCTAAATTCAGAAAAGGCCTAAGAAGAAGATTATTGTTCTATAGATTATTGTTCAGCTAGAGATTGGTAACTTATGTTTCCAAAGTAGTTTACCTTATGAATTATGGAGTAGTTAGTTTACAACTGCAAAGACACCCTGTGGGGTGATGTCTGAAGTCTGCTGATCCCTCCACTGATCCCTTAACCATGCTGAGACAAATGACAAAAAACTGGAGTAGTATAAACATTAAGTAGTGAAATTGGGGTGACATCTCATTAGGAAAACTAAAGCCAACTTTTTAAATATAAATACTCAGAAGGTAAACCTGAGTGAAAGAATACATGTATAACTATGTAAGTTGTCAGAGGATCTTCTAGCCCAGAGTATGCTCCTAAACTATAAGATACTGATTGTCAGTTTGAGTCAGGAATGTTAGAATTACTGCTCCATTAACTCTAATGGCTCCCTGAAGCAGGAAAGAAGGTGGGTTAACTAATATTAAATTTTGTTCATCCAATCAAAAATGTGGTGACATCTCCCTGCCCATAAAAAAAAAAAATTAGAAATGTGATAACAAAGACTATCTGTACTGTACAGCACAGAAGTCCAGAGAGAAACATTAGGGAATTAAGATGTGGATCTCAGAAAAAATTCCTTTCTCCAAAAGATTTCTTGGCACAGCAAGTTAGCAGGTGTGCTGTAAATAGTCTAGTAAATTTGTTCCCATTACAGCTGAGAAAGTGCATTTTTGCCCATTACAAGGAAGTCAGAAAATCCCTTCTAAATGAGAGAAAAGCTAAGGGTGTACTTTTTCTCTGTGGTTTTATTTTTAGTGCTTTCTCATATTCTGAATGATAGATTATTCTTTCAATTGAAGTTTGGAAAATAATTAGAGAAAAGGTGAATTACAATTCATATTTGGCATGAAAGTGCCAAAATAGTGTATGCACAAACTGACATGGTACAGTGTGTGGTGGACAGCTTTTATGACACCATAAAATCCTGTCTTATTCCAGTTCTGTGCCAGTGTAGCTGCACTAAAACCAGTGGACTTAAACCCAACAAAATAAACAGGAAGAAGGGATTAGAGGCCCCACAGTGCATGGGGAACATTACAGAGTCTTTAATGTCTGCTTGTAAAAGAGCTGTAGATGGCTGGCCTTAAGCAATCAGATGTTAAATAAATGCCCAAAGCAATTTTATATAATGGGTTCTGTTCTGTGCTAAACAACAAAACTGCGCCCTCTCCTCTCTGCCCCGAGAAGAGCTTATTCTGGCTGTCCAAGCAATTTTTTACCATTCTTGCCCACAACACACTTTCTGCTCTTCAGCACCGGAGATTCCTCCCTCTGATGTCCTTTATTCCCACCTGGAAACACAGATGGCAGAACTGCCTCCAGTGTTGCCAAAGTGGAACAGATCAGGCATGGTAGCATCACTACCATGTCAGTCATTTGTCACAAGTTCCCCTTCGATCTCTAGTATGTTTTTTGGGGGTTTTTTTGACTAAATTATTTCCTTCCTTTTGGCATCTTCCTTGCTCTGAAGGATTTACTCTTTCACCATATGTACGGATGGTATTTAGTGAAGCAGGGTGTTCTGTGTTACAACAGGGACAGAAATAATTCTAAACGACAGGTGACCTGAAACAATAAAAAGTGGGCAGATGCAGGCAAATTGCCTCAGTAAGCACTGTGATTGTGTATGATCCTTTCCACCTGCTAATGAATATGCATGTGGAAAATAAGGATTTTTTTTTTTCAAACTGTGTTGAGTTTGCATTGGTGAATAAATCAGGATGATAAAATGTGAAGTCATCCATATTTAAGATTCAACAGAAAATGACAGTTATAATCTGCGCAAGAATAAAAATAGGTTCAGAACCAGAAAGTTTCTGAATGTCAGGAGATCTGTAATACTCAGAAAGCATTCAGGTCTGGGACAGGGGAAAGGGTAGTTTTCAGGTAAATTTACAGGTGGGATGCAGTTGTCTGAGGCCATAATTTTCAGACTGCCAATGATCTTGGTGCTTCTTTTCAGTTGTACTGATTACTCTGTCAGGCTGAAAATAACTGTATGTAATTAGCACCAAAAAGAAATTAATCTGAAAAGACAAATGCTATCATCAAAGAGTAGCATGGTAAGGAAAAAGACAAGGCTGATGATAAAGCCATAATGGGAACTGGCAGAAGAGAACCCCCACAGCTGTAAATTTTGGCATAATCTTGGGCATTTTTAGAAGAACAGTCAGACTTTGCTACGTTAAGAAAGTTGCTTCTCTTAAATATCCTAGAATAAGGATCATAAATAGATGAGATAAACAATTTAATAAATGAGTTGTGTACATTGTCAACATCTATATAATTCTGGACTTGATTAAAACACTTTGGCACTTAAATGTTGACCCTTTCCTAATGGCAGTTCTGGTTTTGCCACTCATGTACTGCACAGACTCTGGCAGTACACAGTTATGACATAGACCCAGCTGGACCTTCAAACTCAATATTCTCTTGGTGATTATACTGGTGGAGTTGTATCCAGTGCTGTTTCCAAACCAGCACAACCAGACCGGGCCTTTTCTAAAACACAGAATTTCTGATTGCTGTGTCATGTGTACTCGCCTCCAAGGTGTATACCAGAATAATTTAATGTATAGATTTCTTTGTTAACATGGCTAGCTTGAGCAACAGCCGAAATTCAGATATATCTGTGTTATGCATTACTGTGATTTCATCAGCCTTTCTGTTATTTGAATATTAAACAGTGGTTACATTTAAATATTATTTTAATTTGCAATATGAATGTCCCTAAATCTCATTATTAAGATACCTGCATAAATCAGGAAGACATCAGTTTCAGGTCCTTCTTCAAATTGAGGAACACAGAAAATTTACCCTGAATCTTGCTAATTGGTTATTTAGGCAAAAAACTGGTCTCAGAAAGATAAAGTTTCTGGTTTGGGATAAGTGATTTTTACATGAGTTCTGGACATCCTTCCACTCTGGTGCCAGAAAATTACCTTTAGTACTAAAGATATAATGTTTTTATTTTTCTTGTCAACTGTTTCACAAGGATAAAATTCAATCTTCCAACAGAGAAGCATATGGGGACAAAATTTCCTACCCTCTATGTCAGGACTGTGTCTTGGCATAGCCAGAATCTGAGTGGCAATTTTGAATGTCACAGTGGTTTTGCAGTGTAACTTCAGGCTGACAAAGTCTGCACAGCAGCTGTCATTGTTAAAATCAGTGATTCACTGTGAAGATTAAAAATTACTTTTCCTTTGAGTTAGGACCTTCTTTCACCCTCACAGCCCACTGTGAAATTGTGTAAAGATGCTTTGCCCTAAATCTGTCCAACCCAAAACTACAACCAAAAGTGATATTGTACAAAGTGATTCTTCAGTAGGGATAATGAACCTAGCTAACCCAAGAGCATTGCCTTTGGGAAAAAGTAGCTTATCTTGATGTGATCTGTCAAAATCATCTGTGAGACCTCTACCAAGCCATGAATTATTTCCTGTGGGCTGCTTTCTAGTATGTTTTTGCCCCTCAGTTGGTTTGCAGTTGGACAAAATTAAGGATTTAGAAGTCTTAAAATGGGAAAGCCCTTGAGGACAGTCAAGGATGCCTGCTTTCCAGTGCTTGTCCCTCCACCACCCACATCTCAAAGGTCTTCAGTTGAACCTGAGCCACGGAAGCTTGGGCTAGCCATGTCTTTTCTTGTAACCCTCTAAAACTCTGCTATGATCCAGGTTCAGCTGACCTACATCACACCCACAGCTTCACCCCCACTGAAGTTAAATCTTTCCTGGGTTTAAGATGTCGTTGTTGACCCTGCAGGCAGTAAAAGCACCCTGCAATGCAAGTAAGTTTTGTCTTAGCACACAATTGACTGCAAACCAAATATGGCCGTGTGCTAGGAATATGTGCCAGGACCCTTCGTTTTCTGTTGTTCCCAAACAAGTGGCCTAGCTGCCACATAGGACTGAGGTTCATTTGTGCTTTGTGGAGTGCTGCTTGATGGGCCTCCTAAGGCTACACGCAGTGCCATGGTCATGAGGAGAGCTGTGGGGAGAGCACACACTGATGCTGAGACTAAAGCTGCCTGCTGCTCATGCTGGGGGATGGCAGATGCTTGCTGAGAGGGTGCCCTAAACTATGGGAAAGAGAGATTCCAGTTCTGGGAAGTCCTCTAATACACAAGTAAAGTATTGAAAATGCAGCATCCCTCTCTTCATGTAGTGTTCTTTCTTCAGACTGGATCAGCAAATTTCTATTCATCCTGTAAGCTCCCAGCAGAAGACAGGTTCCTGACTTCTGCGAAGACACACTTCTCCCAAAATAGTTAAAGGACACAGAGAGGTCCCCCAAAGCAGGAATTTCTACTTCAGGCTTACAGAGGAGTGTGCTTTATGCAGAAAACAAGGGTGGCCAGTGTGGGAGGAGGTTAATAAGATCTGTCACTGGCTATCCAGGGATGCAAGCTTTGTTAAAACAGGTTTTACACTAGGCAGACAAACAGTGCAGCCTTAATCTTATTTTAAATTTGTAGCTGCACAAAATATTAAACCTAATATGACCATACAGTAGGTCTATTTTTAATATCCACGTCAGTGTATGTTTGCTTCCATTGAGTCATAGCTAATTAAAATAGTTCTGTTGTTCACCTCTAAATAACATGATCTATTTATATTTATTTAGGTAAAAAATAGCTTTTAAAAAAAACAGTCCTAGACTTTTGAAAAATTGGACACATGGAAATACATCTTTGTGTATTCATTTAATGATCTAAATGGTTACTCAGGGAAAATCTAACTGTTTGGTGGAGCACTGGTTAATTTTTATTGTCTGGAGAGAAGGAAACTTTCAGCATCAATATTTAAAATTAAACTGAACACCTGTTCCACTTTTTAATTTTTTTTTTACTACTTTTATTTCAAGATTACTAATTTTCTGTGCACGGCAGTATTTGGAACAGGTGCAGCGAAGCAGAAGTTAGAAGAATCTGTTTGCTCTGATTGCTGGCCAGAGGGCAACACAAGGCTACATAGTAATGCTGAGGGCAAATGAGCAGCTCTTTCATACTGATCAGTCTGCAAACCACACAGCTTTTCCTTCCTGACTATTTCTCTGTTTGTTGGTTTTTTTCAAAGAGCTTGACATATCAACATGTTTTCAAACTTTCTGGTTTTAACACTGAGTCACTGAGAGGTCAGGTTTATTTTAAGAACATGTACATTTTATGTAAAGAGAAGAACAGTGCATGTACAGGTGAAATAAATGATATCATAAAAAGCTACGTAGCTCACATTCAGGCATAAAGAATGAAACTATTAAGTACTCTATTAAAAAGCTTCATGGAAGTTTGCATGCATAATTTCTTTAATTTAAACTTTTATAATTACTCATTCTTTATAAAAGTACAGATTTTGCATTCTGTCTCAATATACCAATGTGCATTGCAAACATTTTTTGAAAAAAACTTGCAATGGTATGGTAAAGTAGGAAAATAGAAAAAGCATCATATGGCTGATGGAAACCAAAACAAAAGGGACAATTTCATTAGCTCTCATGAATTTTTCATGCCTCAAATAAGATGGTATTTTTCTTTAAAAAACCTTATTATATCCCCATGGGTTAGGATTTGGGGTTAGGGTTACGATTGGGGTTAGGGTAAGAGTAAGTCCTCCTGGCTGCCAGGCACTGCTGACTCGTTGCTGTGGCAGTACACAAGTGTCTCTGCTCCATCTGATTGTGTAGAATGGCTTTTCCATGGGCCCTGGAAAGAGTTTTCACCATGTGATAAACAGACACAAGAAAATTTGTAGGAATGATCATCACTTTCCTAAGAGGAGAGATAAAGGGTGAAGCTGTTGCTGTACTGAAACTGAGCACGGCCATGCCATTATTTTCAAAGGACCCATGATTTCAACAAAGAAATCAAAAGGCCTCTTACCTCTTCCTGAAAAGAGCAAAGCCAATGTGAGAGAAAATGTGAATAATTTCAAATAACTAGTCACAGATGTCTCATCATGATACTTAAAAAATACATTATCTGAAAATTAAATTATCACCCAAATATTAGACAATTATTTTTTAAAAATCATAAAGATTAGATAAGAATTAAACATCAATCAAAGACGCTTATTTGCATACTTGTAAATATTATTCAGATATAATAAAAATAATATATATTTTGTGAAAATTTTGAATATTTCTTTGAGGATGGTTACTTATAAGGTCTGAAAAAAATCATAAAATGCAGCTACATTGAAGATATCCATTTTTTTGTTAGGAAAGATGAGATTTCTCTCTCATTCTTTTACTGAACACTTGATCCCAATCCTCAGAAACATGATAAATTCAAAATGTTCTCACCAGCTCTCCTCACTGTTGCTAGCAGCTGTGAATGCTTAGCACAGAAGAGAGCTTCTCACTTGTACTTCAGGATCTCATAATCTTAAAAAGCAAACAAACAATACCCTGAAAAATTATGACAGATAAAAGAATAAAGAGAAAAGAAAAATAAAAATATTAGTGGAATGAGGGATTATGTGCTAGAGAAGGAAAGATGGAAGAAACTACAGGAAGTTAGCTGGTCAGCAGGCTAACATGCTATTACCAAACCCTGACAAATTTTTGTATTAGATTGGGATCATTAAAACTGCCATTCTTTCTCAGAAAGGCTGGAGTTTTCCTCTCCAACTATCTACACTGTATTTTTAGTATTTTTCCTTACCTTTATTTGATAGACTGGCAGGGAACCAATACAGAAAGTAGACCTGAAAAAAACAAATGGATTAGTTTTTGTAGGTCCAAAGGTAAAGTAGAATATTTTGGCAGAACCAGACCAGAAATAACTGTATTTATAGATTAGCTCAGAAAGAGCTCACCTTCTATAAACTCAGATGACTGTGTGCAAAGAGTACCTAAATCCACTCTTTTCCCTGAACTATGGGCAAAGGGTGGGGGGCAAACCACTTTGTGAAAAGGTGGGCAAAAAGGGGGAGAATGATGAGTAGGACTCCTTAGGACTAGGTAGCTCTTTAAGGATCTGAAGTCAGCTGCTGCTCTTTGTTCTTAGACACTAAGTTATGCCACAGTAGTGAACCAAAATACATTCCATGTTGCAACATGGCTTTTACTGCACAGCACTGAAGGGCTGCTTTGCTGATCAGGTGCTCCACTCAGGAAAAAGAGCCTGATCTGAAAGAAGTTGAGGTTAATACTTATGAAGACTGTTCTTTGCTCTAAATTTAAATTGATGAAAGTAGCCTTTAATGATTGCAGTTAGAGTAAAAACAAGTTGAAAGAGATGGCATTGCTGCCAGAGGTTGCCCTGTATGCATTTGATGATGAGCACTTTGTTATCATTTTACCTTTTGTATTGGTCCCAATTCACAGTAGGGAAGGGGAGGTAGGAAAATGATGAGGGAGAACAGTAGGAGAATGGCTACAGTTAAATCATTAAATAAGTTTTAAATTGCAGCATCTAAATGTGTTAATGTCTTCCTTTAGACCAATAATCTTATGATTCTTTCTGAAGAATAGTATTCAGGGGTGTATCTCCTAAAGTGTTTTCATAACCCACTTGATTACTATTCTTGTCCTATACCAATTATTTACTTGCTTCGACAGAAAATACAACAGTGTCTGTGATAGGTGGAAGAAGAAAGAGCTTAAGTTTCATTTTGAAGTAGACTTACTGTTTAAAAGAGAACTGTAAACTGCTTAAAATCTGTCCAGGTGGCATCAGCTAGATCACTCTAGCTGATGTCAATAACCTGAAGCTGAACTACTCAGTGACCAAAGTCCAGTTGGTGACATCATAGATGGAATATGCTGAGAAACTGTGGGATTGCTTTGCAAGGTAATTTGGGCTAACAAGAACGTGAACTGATGTATAACCACCTATTTTGTGTTTCTTCAGCCAAATGCTGTGTTTCTCCACTGAGCTCCTTCCCCTACTCAGAGCTGCTGGTATAAAACCTTGCTGGTTGTTTTCCACTTTATCTGTGATTTCTTTTCTGGAAGAATGTGAACGTTATAAGAAAGCTGAGGCTAAGGAAATATCACAGTGAAGCATTGTGAAAATTCAATATAATTGAAAAAGAAGAAATAACAACGAAAGTGCAAAATGCTGGATGAATGCCCTCCATGCTTCAAAAGGTTAAAGAAAAAAGAGCTGTTTTCCACTCCTGAAGTTTTCTTTCAGTATTGGGTAGGTAGGACCCTTGTTCTAATGTTCTAATATTTTCAGTTTCCCTACAGAAGTTGTGTAATGAAACTTTGCATTATATTTTAGGGTTCCAAGCATCTCTGCCTTGCTGTTCCTGCCTTCTGTGAATCTTTAGATGGAATGTGCCAAAATTTAGCTAGCCAAGAAAGAGTTATCTGGAAGACTATCTCTGAAAATTATATGGCTCATGTTCACCACTCTTCAGTGGAGGAATTTTGCTGCAAAGAGGCAGTTATTTAATCTCTTATATATTTAATTTTGTTAATATATAGTAGTGATATTTTTGTCTATCAGCCCGAAAGCGCCATTCTTTCAGTTGTTAGAGAAAGCAGCCTGAGGTACTCAAATTGTCAAAAAATGTTAAACCCCCTCTATTCAAATGATTCAATGGAAGATTTATTTCAATGGGAAAAGAAACAAGGCAGAGGGGAATCCATTTACACAAAGAATGATTTTACTACTTATGTCAGAGTCAGCCATACAATTTGAAATTAAAAAGGTAGTTGATGTAAGGGACACATTTTTGTGAAAATTTTAATGACAAATGTTTCCATTTTCCACCTGTTTTTCCTGATGTTTTTCAGAAAAGCTGACATTCTAATAGGCCTCAGCAATTCTAAATGCAAGTGAACACAGGGAACAGAGATTTCTTTCAAGAGTGGTCATTACCAGATACAGATATTTGAAAAATTATCAATGCCATTGCCTACATTTGAAACATAATATTCTTCCCCCGATTTCTCTTTTTTTCCCTTGGTTTTATTTTCACACTGAAGTCCATTAATGATTATCCAATTTCATACACCTAGCAGATGCATCATCTTTTTTTTCAAGGATATTTCAAAATATCTCAAAACCATGAACATTTTTCCTTGAATGAATATACTCTTACTAGCCTTTAAAGAGATGACTTTCTAAGAGGTAACACACATACAAAAAATTGTGACAAAAGAAATATAGTAGACAAGCCAAAATCTTACATCTTTGACGGCCCCTCCATCTCTCTTGGGAGGTGAGGAAGGGATGCGCCTTGCTAAAAGAAATCTCCTGGAAAATCCCAGTTGAGCCATCTCTGCCTCTCCTGGGACCATTGCATTGCTGCTTATACCAGTGTAATTCCCATGCATAACCCAGCATCTTAACTCCATGCAGCACCTAGGAGAAGCTGCTTGCAATATCACTGACAGAACTTGTACTTTAGAATCAAAGACTAAGTTTTGTAATTCTGGCATATTTTTAGCACTGCTTAGGCTTAAATTATGAACCCATTGTCAAAGTTAGTCATCCATTTGAACTCTTTCTCAAAATTGTCAGAGGGACTGAGCCTGATAGCTTAATAACTCTTTCACTCAGACACGGCTTTACCTATACAAATTTGATTTCTCATCTGTTTGAGTAACATGAACTTCAGTTTCTCACATGCCTGAGGTGTGTGCTGTAAAGTATAGCCATGCTATAACTATGTCCTTTTTTCCAGTTGGAATTCCTTGTCCTCCCATGATCAGCTTTCAGGATCAGCTGCTAACAGACAGCTCCTCCATTATCTCATTACCTGTCCTGGCACAAAAAAATCCCTGCCCCATCAACTCTCTCCTGTAGATGTGGGGTAGGACACTCACATTCACTCCAATCCTCTTCTGTTCATCTGCTTCATGGTTGCCAGATCTGAGGGTGATATCTTTGGAAAAAAAAAAAAAAAGCCAACCTGGCAAAGAGATCGTAAATCATGCCAGAAGATAGAAAATTGTAAATCTGAAACCCTTGACATAAGAGGGAGTGGTTGCAGATAAAAAGTGCTTATAAAAATAATTATCTCAGTTCCTCAGGCAGAAGTCAAGATAAGCAGTTAGGGGAGGTGATGCTCATGATATCACACTCTACAGAATACACAGTATTTGGGTTGGAATCAAGGCCTCATATTCCTGATCTCAAAATAGCATTAGTCAGTCAGTCATTGCCCCAGTGAGGAAAGCAGGACAAAAGTATTTTGCATTCAGATGAATACTAACACCTTCTATTTTGTGACAAGTGTCATAGAGGGTTGTAACACACCAGTACCATGTCAAAGAAACATATAAGAACAGGGAAAGAGTATTGGGTCTCAGACATTGTTGGCCAAATAATGGGTTTTTTCCTTTTTGTTCTCATTGCAACACAGGAACACACAGAACTCTTCAAATGTCACAGTAAAAAAATTGGATAAATCACATTTGTGTGAACAAAAAATTCAGAAACTCTGTCAAAGACTCAAGATCACATTGGGAAGCAAGAAACAGCAGCTGTCACAGCCCTTCCATGCTGAAATGAATACAAATTTAAGGAGTAAAAAGGACCTGTAAAATAAAATGCACAGTGCAAATCTAAACCAGAACTGTACACTAAGAAATTCTATTTTGAATGGAGGGACAAGTTAGGGAGTAAGAAAGACGTGGAAATACAAACTAGAGATTGGAACTGAGTAAAAAAACTAACCACTTTTGGGGGCAGTGTGTTTGAAGCTACACAAATGTATTTCTGCAGAAAAGGAGCAAAACTGCAGGATGGCAGAAGAAATATCATGCCTCAAGGAACTATAGAAGACCTCAGGAAGGACATTTTCTTAAATGTGAATTTCAGTAAAATATTGAAGGAAAATCAAAGGAGCATGAAATAGAAGAAAATCCCTGAAAGAAAAAAAATAATCACAGGTTTCCTGAAGATTTGGTGAGTCTCTGCTTTTATGCTAGAAAAAGGGAAAAGTAATAAAAGTTGGGATTAACCTAACATAGTATCACCTAGTTTCCTCTCTATGCAATTCAGAGGAATAAGCACTTTTAAAATGCATCTCACGACTTCTTCTACAAGACTTCCAAAGTAAATCAGACTAGTGGTGGCTTAAAAGTTCCTGTGTCTCTTTGGCAGCTAAAAGAAGAGTGGAAATGCTCAGATGAAAATATCTGGATTACAGGTGTCTATATATAATTTCCCAAAGTGTCTAAAACTCCACAGGGAAATTTCAGAACAAAAAGCTATGAGATGGAACAGTTTACACAGGTGTTCACAAGGTCCCACTTCAACATCACATGCTGACATGTAAACTCAAACATCATGACATTATATTGGACAAACTTTGGTGTTTAAAGTACAGGTAAAAAATGAGACGATAAAAACAGCAAACAAGAGCCAACTAAATCACAACAGAGGTGCTAAAATGCACCTGACATCACTCTCCTAATGAAACAAGAGTTGACCGCCATAGTCTGCAGAATACAAGACCTCTGTTAATTAAAACCACAAAACTATTAGAGAACCCAGAAGTAACACCTTACCCTGGAGAAACAAAGGTCATTTGAAATATAACTATGAAGAACAGAAAAAGATAGTGCAAAACAGCAGACTAAATTCTGGGCTTGAGCGTCCTATTCAAGCCAGGTGTCACAAAGATGTTCCTTTGGGAGTATTCTCCACGTCTTTCATTCATGTTAGAGAGTTTTCTTGGCTAATGGTAATTATTGTCCCTTTTTCCTTTCACACTGCTATTGCCAGCTCTAAAACCAACTCTTTGCAGAGTTTTATCCTGCTACATTGGCACAGAAATAGGAAATGTACAACAGCAGAATTTTTTACCTCTAATAGCAAAACTAATAGATAGCTGGGAGAACTGAAAATCAATAATACGGTTGGAAGTATTAAGTTCTTCTGGTTTTCAATAGAAAGACCAATATGAAAAAAATGAAGATATCTTTAGCTGCAGCCCAGCTTCAGCTGAATCAGAAGGGGATGTGTGACAAACTTGTGTCTTGATTGTGATACATAGATACTCAGAGGAAGCTAAATGAAAATTAAGCACTCTCTGGAAAAAATTAGGAAAAATGCTTAGAAGAACAGTCAAATTTCTTCATAAAAATATTTAGGGGTAGCAAGGGACTGAATGGAGATTCGCTATTTTCAGCAGTCATTCCTGTAAGCTGTGCTTGCTCTCTCTCTTGTGGCACCCTAACCATAAAACACTATGGTCATGTTTCCTGTCTGGCAAAGTAAGTATTTTATGAATGCCTACAAAACAGAATAGCTTTGGCTGGAAGGAGTCAGAGAAGGTATGTTTATTTGGGAGGCAGGCGTTGCAGTTCAGAATATTTTTAGAGCTGAGACTGAAATGACTACACTCACAGAGAGTGGCCTTAAAGCTGGACTCCTGGGTTTAGGAAACATACTGCATGATGCCAGACGAAAAATTGTGCTCTGGGCTTCCTTATTTAAGGAACTTTTAGTGGTTAAAACAGGACTTCAAGCCCATTTTCAGGTCTCATAATAGATCCAGTGCAAGTAGAGTATATAGCAGCTTTCCTAGAGAAGCATTTAGGGAACATTAGGGAAACATGGTTTATTGGTTTCAGTTGCTGCTAGACCTAATCACTAGCTAAGTAAAAATATTGTGTATACTGTATATATATTATGTATACTGTACATACATTGTGTATACTGTATATACATTGTGTTTTTTACAAAGTGATTTCTGTGGTGAGTGATGGGTTTTCACGTACCTGATTCCTGTGGGGGAACTGCAAGGGGACTGCAGTACAGCATGGAATCCCAGCAGAGAATGCGTAAGTGTGCCTAGCCAGCTCTGCTCAAAAGAGGACATCTGGAAGTTTGAGAAAAGGAGGGAGGAGGACCAGAGGGCAGTCACCCTAACTAAGGATAAAAAGCAATGTGTCCAGTGTTCAAAATAGAAGTAAAAATAAAAAAATTAAAAAATAAAAACCAGCAATGAGATAGAGGTGTGTGGAATACACCTCTGTGCCTCAAGAATATTTCCATCTCTGAGACATTGTTAGTACCATGCTCTAAGGATGTCCAGAATCACAGATTGCTGAAGTTGGACTGTTTCCACTGTTCAGGGAAAACATCTCTCCCTGCATGCTTGTGCTGCTTCATACTTCCCCTCAGACATATGTTACTGGCCACCATCAGAGACAAGATGCTGAACTACACAGAGCCTTCATGCAATCTTGGACAGATGTTCTAATGCCCATGGCTTGATTGCAGGATTATCTTTGTTTTTACATGCATTTGTATCTGCCTATTATTCTTCTCAGTAGGAATGCACTTTCAGTGTTTTGTTCTAAGTTAGAAATAACAGAACATTAGCCTTTCTTCATTATCTGGTCTATGCATTTGTTTTGTACCCTCTATTTAGTGCTTTGCACATTGCTTCTCACTGCAGAGCTTTTGCAGGTTAAAAGGAAGAAGGTGTTATGGAGGACATAAGGCAGGAATCCATATTGAGGACTGCAAAACAGTATACACACAAAATGAAATTTCTGCCCTCAGTGTGTGCTCTGCTACACTTCTAAAGTCCATATTAATAGTGTTTTAAGCATTGCCTGAATTGCAAATAAAAGGAAGTTTGTGACATGCATTAGGGTCAATGTAATCTTTCTTTTATATGTTATAATTAAAATAATTTTTTTTTTCACCAGTGCCAGAAGTAATCAGACGAAAAAAGGAGCTTTATATAAGTGGAAAAATTGTTATAGTTTGAGTGTCTTTGTACACTAGTATTAGAAGCTGTCTACAGCTGAATAAATACTAAATACTCCTTTATAATGCAAGGTAGCTTGTGTGTTTCAGCCTTAATAGCTACTAACTCATTTAACTGGAGGGTGACATGAGGCTAATCAAAGGTCACCCGAGTCTTGGTTGATGTTGAATGGGAGTTGACAGCTTTCCAGAGTAGTGCACAATTCTTAGGGAGCTTTCTTTTTTCCTGCAGGAGCAATATGCATCTGGGATTGACACAGTGCTGAATTTCAAAACTATTAATTCAAATCCTTAAATACTCTGGAATAGCAGACAACTTTTCAAGTCTTATCCTGGGGAAGAAATGTTCACCTGACAAAGAAATTCTGGTCTCAGGCAAATTACTGAATTCCAATTGCAATATGTTTCATAAATAGCAGCAGGAGTCAGGAACCTGCTCAGATGACAAAATACAGATTTTGTAGTTTCATTTTAAAATGACACGGACCACATAATTTAATAGAAAAGAAGCATGTACTTTTGCATTCACAGGGACAAAACAATAGAAAACATGAGAAAAACCAGAAAGGTATGGGAATATTTATATTTAAGACTAAATAAGAGATACTTCAAATGTGCATAGTCCTTTCCCAGCACAAAGAAACTAGCAGTGACATGGTGAATGTAAAAGAACAGATTAAAATGCTAGCCCTTGTTTTTTAAAATCCCTGTGTCTGACAGCATCATAAGCTTGAATTCGTATGGTATATTTTACTACCTTTGAGAGTAAAAGTTTGTTGCTCAAATGAGTGCGTATACACGCTCTCTGGCAGATGGAAGTGTTGTGATTGGGCATGCAAAGTGATTATCCTCCCCTGCAGACATGCTGAATGCAAGTGAGGATACATGTGAAGACATGTAGCCTATTTCACAATTGCAAAATGTTACACAGAACAAAACCACACCTTTTCAACAGATCTTGAAATAGTTCTTTCTAAAGAGCTCTTACAGCCAAGGTTATCCTTGAGTATGCAACACACACGCACACAAGCAGGTTCTCTTGTAGTGTACTTTGGTAGATACTTTAATACAATGTACCATTATAGAAATAATTATAGTGGATTTAAGATCAGGTCAAGAGGAAATGTGAAACTCATCAGTTAGAGGAAAAAAATGAGAAGAAAAATCATACAATTAGAAAATAATTAAAATTGTAATGACCCTATCTCTGACAAGGATATTTGTCCATGAACCTATGGAGAGAGGGGATGTTCTTTGAAAAGATAATGAAGTAGAAAAATGCTTTGCCATGTGGCTACAAAGGAGATTAAAAAGTCTTTATGTCAATGTGTAATAAAAGTAATTACATAAGTTTTGCAACTGCAGGGTAGAATATACCTATAAATATGTCTGAAACCTACAGCTGTCTAAATAACCAACTGAAATTCCTTAATCCTCCTTCTGTCAGTAAAAATTATTCTCTAGAACAAGATCTCCAGGATGGTGACTATAATCACAGTGGAGGAGATGGTCACTGTACAGAACACACAGTCAGAAATGTTCCTCCATATCTGTATCTCCATTTATAACACCGCTCTGAATTTCAGCAGCACTGGATTTGAAATATTAGTGAAGTGAAAAATGGTACGTAAGCTTCACTGCTGCCAATCTCCTACCATTACCACCAGGTAGCAGGAGCAGGGTACCATACCTTCCCATAGGAGAGAGATGACAGCAGTCATTACAATTTCTAAATACTTGTACCGAGGAGAGAAAAAGAAACCAACTGAAACTAGTAATGATTCAGAAAGGTGGAAATGGCATTAAAAAATCTGAGTGAAACTTTCCATTCCATTTTAACATATTTTTAAAAAATTAATTATTGATAACTAAAATGTTTCATCTTTTACTGTTTAAAATTTCAGCTTTTGAAATTCCTGTGGGAAGAACTTGAGTGTCAGGGGTTGTGAAAATTTATCAGGTAGAATTCTCTGAGTTTTGCTTCATTCCCAGCATCCTCTCTTCACTTGCTTTCTATTTTGTGTAATTTCTATTAGCTCTTTTTCTGTATAACTACACTCCTCTTTAGTATGCATCCTCTCAAATTCTGATATCATTCCTCTTTGGTTTTCCTGACATCCAAAAAGCCTTGACTGCAAATGGGCCTCCATGAAGCCTTCATTATCACCACAACTGGCAGTGTTAGTTAGCCACCTTGAAACATCAGGAAGCTCACAGTATCTGAGACAACATCAGAGCAGAAGTTCTCTTTCTTTTCCATTTTCCATTCTGCCCCATCTTCTCTTTCACCTTTTCAGCTGGCTTCTCATTGCTGATGAAGTAGAAATACGGTTTCAGAAAAGAGAACACATCCTCCCTTAAGTATTTGTGCTGGTAGTTAATGCATATTAAAACCAAATTACCTTCAAATAGTTCTCCTTTGCCTTTCCCCTTCCCCGACATATTAGAAAGCTGCACTAAAACAATTTGTAGACTAGTTTCCAAAGGGCAAAATCTCACTCAGGACTCTTTTATTCCTGATTAGCCTGACCACACATTCAATAAAGTGCAATTAAAGGTCTGCTCAGCAGTGAGAGTGTGGGAATTAAAAGGAGTAAACCTTGGCCTGATTTTTTTTAATTTCAAGTATTTTTCCATCACAGTAATCAACATTATAAAGGTTTCCTAAGGAAAAATTCCACAAATCGACCACATCCTACCTTTCTTCTAATCTATAATTTTCACTGCTATCCTTAGTTTAGATTTTGATAGTGTTGGTTTAGTTTTGCACTTTCAATATTTTTTGAGTGTTGTTATAAACCTCAAGTCTGTGAGTGGAAAGGAAATGTTTCTTGCACAAATGTGTTGCTGTATTCACCCTTTCTAGTGATACCTCTATTGAAGTAAATTGATTAAATTTGCAGAGACATAGTCAATTCCAAACACAGCAGGGACTTGATTTCTAGACAACGGCGTTGTCCTACTTGTCCTCTACTGTTGTAGTCCAGTAGAGTTAAAATAAGAGGAATGTGTGAAATTTAGTCTACTCTCAATCAATTTATGTTCTGCTTAAGCAGCAACAACCAATTCTCCCTTTCTGTGTAGATCTCTTTCACCATTTTGACAGGAAAATAGTAAAGAGCTCACCATAGTAGACAGCACAAATTATTAGCCATTTTGCATAAGAGAATTCTTCATTTAGCTTGTTTTTCAATAATTTGCGGATATCAATTATAAGGCAGTGAAATAATATTTCCTGAACAACCATCTGTTAAGGGTGGAAAATATGTAATAATGTCCCCAATATGGTGGAACTAGTCAGTTAATATGCAGGTAGTGTGGGAAGCAACCTTTCACACAGATGTTAAGAAATAGATTGTGTACACTTATATGTGATAATTAGGAGCATGAACAGTTTTGCTGTACCTGAAATATTTGAGATGGGAATGAAATAAGAATCAAGACAGCAGGCTTAGGATCTAGGTAGAGAGGAGAGGAGCTGCTGGTTTCTTCAGCTTGCAGCTCAGCTTCCTGAGGTCAGAGGTACCTCACCAAGATACTTGAACAGTACATACTTTTATTACTCCCATTTGCTTGCCCAGGTATCCTTGCCGATTTCAATACCAAGTTTTATCAATTTAAACTTGATAATCAATCCGAATAAAGTCCAGAGCCTGGAGCAGGGGCTATATGTTAATTTGCACTTGAGCTTCACTTTGTGTAATGCAATCATGCTGATTGTCCAGTGGACGGCTCTGGTGACAGATGCAAAGGAACCCTGATAGTCTGTGATAACCAGCTTCTGCATTGCCAGCAGCATGCAAACTAGCTAGCTTGAAGGCAATACTCATGCAGAGTATAGTCAGAGCCAGACACTGTCAAGGGCAGCAGACAGCTGATGATAGCAACACATGGTCCTGTGCTCTGTTTTACTCACAGCAGCTCCCAGAAAAGATGAGCTGAATGCTGCTGATATCAGGAGAAGAAAATGGGGTATGTGGCATGCATGAATCTGCACCAGAAAATTCTCTCTTATAACCATCCCTGTTTAGAGCCTTTTGTTTGGGCACTTTGAGCATTGCACAAACAAGCATTGTAAGCAAGGTGTATGCTAATTAAAAGTACAAAGCCAGTATTTATGGATATATCATTTATCAGCTGTACACCCAGCAGAGCTAGGATTGAGGAACCACTGGTAATCTCAGCAGCAGAAACCTCACCATGTGTTTTCTGGAAACCAGGCAAAGGTCTCTTAGGAGGCAAAGGGTTGACTTTTGCTGCTCCCTGGAGTTGATTTTCAGTGTGGCTGATGTGTCATAATCCAACCCTTTCTAGTATTTTTTTGCTTTTTATGTTCACATTTTGCCTCTTTAATCTCTAAACAATCCATCCTCTTGTGTCAACAATCCAGTCTCTTCAATATTACCTTTCTTATTTCATGTGGCTCTCCTCTCCAGACTGTTTCACAGCCCTTCTGCACCACACAATTTCTTCACCAGCTTAAGTGAAGGTTATGCAGCTGGGCCATATTAGACCTGAGCTGAGCCATGGGGTAGGGGGGTGTTAAAAGGGGGCCAAAGAGCAAGTGGGTTACAGATACTCAGCTGTAGCAGATCAAAAGTTGCCCCTGGACTAAACACGCTGAACCTTTTATCTCTTTCCTGAAACAGAAGCCATTACTCCTTTTGCTCTCCCACCAATAACTTCTCTCCAAGGTCCCCTAATGACAATAGTGGCAAGCTAGTACCATATAACAGACAGCAAAACCGATTTTTACCACTGTCACTGAAAATGCATTCATTGTCTGCTGTGCTTGGAGCTTATTCTGGCAACAAGTGTTGTTAGACAATATGGTCAAGTGCCCTATGACATCTTGGTGTTGGCCCAAGATTACATAGGTTTGGTATAAAAATAATCTGTCCCCCCTTTTTCTCCTTCCTCCAACTGAGCAGAATATTATGCAGACAAAAAGCTAGTTCAAGTGTTCTTTTCTTTTCCTAGGGAACTGCCTGCCAGAAGTGGGAGGATGACCATCTCTACTAACATTACAGTTACTTAGGCATAAGGTTTTGTCAGTGAATAGAGAGAGGAGTTCCCGTTGCAGGAGTCAAACAAAACCAGGGGAAGACACAAGCCTTTGAGATCTTCTGCTGAGATTCTGTGTTACAGGAGTCCAGAATCCAGTTATCTAACCTCTCATTATTGATGTGTTCTATGTCATTATAAATAAACATAAATTGATGTTTTTTTCACAAACCACACTTAAATGCAATCATAACTTTTTCTGCAAGGCATAAACTGATTATTGAAAGAATGAAGGAAAAAGTTCTATGCCTCAATCCATGAGCTGCATAATTCTTTTAGTTAAATATAATTAATGAAGCCTTTGAAGCAGCTTTCTAGCTGCTTCAAGAGGCAGAGAATAAAACAAAATCTACTACCGTGTGCCTAAACTTTTAGTGTTTTGGCGGTTGGGTTTGGCATTTTTCTTTGATGGTTATTTACATGAGGAGCTCAAAAATGTCAAAATGACCTAATTAATCTAGCAGAGTAGAAAAATTTAGGCTTCACTTTACAGTCACTGAAGCTGATGGAAAATTTGCCAATTACTTCAGTGGCAAAAGAATAAGACACTTAATTGGAAGCATTCAAACCGTGATAAGAATATACCAATGTTAAAATGCAATTCACTGAAAATTCTCTTAGGTTTTAGAAATAATCTGATCAAGAATTGGAAGAGAAGAATCTATCCAAAGTCAAAACATCTGCATAAAAAGCCTCTTTCTGCTTTATTTGTTTCCTTGAAAAATTAATTCAATGCAAAAGCTTTATTCAGCATAAGTGAATACAAGAATTAATTTAAATATCTTATCTATTCATTAAAAATCCCAGTCAAACATTGCAAATTTTCCTAGTTTAGGGCTGAAGTCAAATCAAACCCATTCAAAGCCTTTTTGCCTTTTGCCTAATTAAATATTATGTGTGTGTGGGGTAAACTTGATAAAGCATAGTAGACATAAATGTAATGTTTCCAACAAGAACCAAAATATGAAAACAACAGATAACAGAACTCCTTTCTGTCTGGGAGGCTTCAGTGAGGTGTTGCTGAGTTCCCAGACATTTACATCTTTGAACCAGGCACCTGTGAGTTTTCTAGATTGCGTTCTGCTACCTTTTGTATACTTAGTGGATTTTTTCGGGCAGCCATAACTTATTCTCAACACCTGGGAATTTAAAAATTGCATATATGCACCATTACTATTTGACAAATAAAAGGTACCTGAACTGTACTTAAAATATTTTTATGCTCTGGAAAACTCAAAAGTTAGCAGTACAAAAAGCATATTCAGCCCTGTTAAATGGAGCCTTCTCACCCTCACTGCTGACACCTTCAACTTGTTCTACCAGCAGTACTGTACATCTCCCAGAGACCAACTGGTATCCAGAAATACTGCCTGAAATATTGCAGCCGTATGTGCAGGTGTTGAAAGGCATTTTAGCAGGGCAAAGTAAACTTCACAAAGGACCCATGGGCTTTTGTTTGTTCAGCCTTGTTGCACGAGGAAGGCCAGGGGCAACACTGACACCTTCTGATAAGAGGTGAGTACATCCATTCCCTTGCTATTGCAGAAAAGAAGCAAGATGCTCAGCATCTGCAGGAGTGGGTGGTTCTCACATCTACTTCTATTCTATTTCTGTAGTTTCAGGCATCTCCCCAAGTCCTCTCAAACATTGCACCTTTTCAATATTCAGCTTGATGCAAGTTTCAGCTTAAAAGGGATACAAGAGAAGGAAAACAGGGGGATGAGGGCGGTCAGAGTCCTCCATTGGAAGAACCTATCAGAATAAATGCAACTGTGTTGTTTCTATGTTGAGGTCTTTCTATTTTTAGAAGTTCAGTTGCAAAATAATACCAAATGTGGAAATTAGATTCAGAAAGCCATTAGGTCATTGGATACTGAAGATAAAGAGCCTGAAGAAATCTACTTGTTTTTCCAAAATATTCATTTATAAAGAGACACAGATTTAACTGCAAAGGGAGAGTTATAAGGTGGCTAAAGAAGCAGAAAATAAATAAAAATGCTTGGGCTAAGTGAAGAAAATTTTGCTTTACACATATGAGTTGTATCACATTGCTTACGGGGAGAAAACCCAAAATAGAAGAATCTAAAAAATGGTGTTCACTGGAGTGAGTGTAATGGGATTCTGTTTGCTGCAGGAAATCTGGAAAAATACAATGCACTAGTTTTCCATTCATATTACCATAGTCACAAAATCCACTTAGTGCTAGTGACAACAATTTAAAACTCCTGTTTATGTTTTGTCCAGGACAAGCACACATCTGAGATCAGTGTAGGATTGGAGTATACATTATAAATTATAGTAAGATCAAGTTACCAGCGAGTGGATTAAGAGTGAAAGGCACTTGATATGCTCAGATCAATATCCTGCCCTTGCTCTCCCTAAACACATACATCACAACAGGTCAGGCTTCATACAGAACTCGGATTCCTGCCAGGCTAGTTTCCTCCTGAGGCTGTCTATTCTGGAGGTAGGAAATCAGGGAAGTGTTACAGCATGCTGCTCTTTTTTCAGCCAATGCACCAGAGATACTTTGCAAAGGAAAGTAAAGGACAGGATGATACATGCTGAGTTTCAACCCACTACTGTATCAGTGCTCAGCTACTATATTTATTGATTTGTTTATATTATTATAGAATATTATGCATATTATATAGAGAAATATAATTTTATATATTATATAGTTTATATAGATTATATATAAATAATTATATTTATTTATTTATATGTATATATCTGGCAGCTGCAAAACACTTTTTTTTATCCCACACAAGAAATAACTTCATTTCTCACTTATTTTATTTTTAGGATCAGGCACTGCAATTATGTTTCATAACTGACAATATGGGGCTCAGGAGTCCTAGAGAATAGTAGTTGTGAATAACAGCATATATGCACTTTTTTTTTCAGCTAAATAGCCATAGTAGTCATGGAAACGATTTTAATTAACTGAAGAGGTCTAAGTTCCTTTTTTTAAAGAGTGGCTATCTCAAACATCTTAAATTCAGAGTCATAGGATAAGCTAAGTTGTAAGGAACCCAACAGAAAAAAACAAAAACAAAACCAAACCAAACCAAGACAAAAACCAAAGCAAGCGAACAAGCAGAAGGAAAAGGTTTAGGTTTTTTTACTTTCTTCAGTACCTCAAGTTTAAAAGCAGCATTGATTAGCAAGGAGGAAAATTAAATGCATTAGAAATTAAAATCAAGATGCAGAAATTGTTTCACTATACCAATTCATGTTTAGCTTTCTGAGGTTTTTTTTTTTTACATCATTAATTCATACTATTATTTCTCATTTTTAATTGGTACTGAAACACTGATTTTATTATGATTGTGCACACAATAACTCAAGTATTCTTTCTTATGAAAGAAAGGTCCTTCTAAAGAACAGTTAGAGTCAAACCCAGCTGCTCAGCCTTGCTGTGGACTATCTGAGCAACATCTCCCCAGACTGCAGTAGCAGCAGCAGGGCATACATTCTGGTATTTGAAAATTTTCTCTGTGAAGAAATCTATTAATACTCATTGCAGGAATTTCAGATCAAAGTCATTTAATGGGATAAGCATTGGGAAACTACCAAATAGACCTGATTTGTGCAGAAGTCTATATCCAGCAACAATTTTAATACAGATAGATTACTTCTCATGTGTGAACTCTGTCTCAGTTTGGCTTTCATTCTCTCTTATACAGCTTTTATATGACAAAAGCCTGGGTGTCAAAAGTAAGATTGGTCATTTCAGTGGCTAGTTTTTATTGCACACTTGCATTACTGATTGATGCCATTACTGCATCTGTATACAACTTCAACAACTTATCTTTTTTGCACAAATGACATTATTTCCTCGTCCTTCTAAGGAATACAGTACCTTATTCTCCTAATGAATTATATATCAGAAAAAGACAGAAATCTGTATTAGTTTCTCTATGTGTTTTTCCACATAGTCTATTTCATGTAATTGAATGATGAGGAATCAGTTTATTGTCTGATGGAAACTTGCAGTTTTAGGGCACAAGAAAGCAGTTGCAGAACATAACTAGATCTATTAACATTTTAAGAAAAATGTTAAAAATTTCCAGAACATCTATTAAGAAATTCTTTATCTAAGTGCAGTAACACGGCAAATAAAGGTAAATATAGGTGATTTGTCTAATGGACAACATTTCCCACCATATCATTTATTTAGTTTTCAATTTACAAAACATTTTGTTGCTATGAATTAATCCAAAATGAAAACCAAGTCCAACATTAAAATATATAAATCTTTAAATCAAAGCACCCAGCATTACATCTTTTGAAATATTCAGCTTTTTTTTCAGTCCAACTGTTAAGATGATAATGGCTATGATCCAGAAGTACCTGCCTGTAATTTTTGGAGAGTAACCTCATATGATAATGAAAAATGGCAAAGATAAAAGTTAAGGAATAATACAGAAGACACCAATACCAGGAGAAAGATCAAAGTATTGTGTAGAACAGCATAGAGTAAAAGTTACAAAAGTCAGGAGAGCATCAGCAAAATGCATATCACTACTGGGTCGGACAGCAACCCATTGGATCAAAAGTGTCCTTTGCTGAGGATACAGTAAAATTAGAGTGATGGCAATATGACATAGCTGAGTCAATGCTGGGGTACAGTTCTCTATGTAGGGTCCCTCCATTCAGCTTCCTACACTTTACCTTTCCCAGAAATGCAATGACATCTGTATGTGACATGAATTCAGCGCCCATTAGTCTGCCATCATGGACTGCTAGGCTGGCAGGATAGAGCAGTGGCCCTTCTAAGGTCATATATTTTTCATTCCTTTTTTAATGTTCATAAATGCTTTCATACATTTCTGACATTGATAGAGAAAAACAGTAATGTCAATAAAAGTATTGAACCTTGAAAATTAGACTCAAATTTATGTGGCAGTTAAGAAACATGATGCCTTTTTCCAGCAGACACACATCTTGGAAGCACTGGCAAGGCATTATCTGATTAGGTTTCTCATTATTACAACACACTGCTGTACCATCTAGAAGGAGTTCAGAATTACTCAGTCTCCTCATTTTTATGATGCATTATACTTCTGCTTTTGTTGCTGTGCCTCCAATATTCTTATAGTATTATGTTTCTTAATTTGAACTTATTTTCCAGGTCATCAATTCAGTTGTCCAATGTTATTGTGCTAAGGATTTACAACCAGATCAATGTTTTTCAAGCACTATTTTTATCTGCCTCTAGTTTTGCCTCAGCTTTCTGTAAACTGAAACTAATATTTCCATTGTGGTCATATAAACTGTATTACTCAATGCAATCGTGTCACACTGAGCAAGACCAGTTTTACTTGGTAAATGAAGTGAATGTTTCCAGATGCCCTGATATTTTACATAATAGAACAAAATGAAATGAGATCAAATCATACCAGATCAAATAGAATTGGATAGGAAGAAGAGGTTGAGTTCTGAAATGTCTGTCCAGAAAGTAATCCTCGCTGCATTTATTCACACAAGGAATAACATAAAAACTTTAAAGTCCAAATCTAACAATAACAATCTCTGTCAGTATCCCAATTCTACATCTCTCAAAAACTTTGCCTGCTTGGAAATCAGAACAGGGTGCAGAGACGTCCCTGTAGGGCTGTTGATACTGTAATAGCTCCCAGGACAAAGAAGTTTTTTTCATAGTCTGTCATCTGGGACTGTCAAAAAGCATGAACATGAACAGGTGAAGCATGCTGCCTTCTCAGCAGCAGCCAAAGGGCTTTTTCAGAAGTCCCTAGAGGACTTCAAAGCTGGTTGTATCACAGCACTGATACTGAGTGAGTGAGAGGCTGAGAGAGAGCGAATGTTCTTCTCAGCAGCTTGTATGGGACTATGTTTAGGATTTGTGTCCAAAACAGTGTTGACAACACAGGGACATTTTAGCTATAAGTGAATAGTATTTACACATGATCAAGGACCTTTCTGTGTACAGAATGTGTAAGTTCCTCATTTTGTCCATGACAGGTGTAAGCAGAGAATAGACAGAGTCCTTTTTTTTTCTCCTGTATCTCCTGAAACAAGATTTTTTGAAAAGTACATTAAAAAGTTTGCTGCTCTCAGCTTATAAATAATCTCCAAATGACTATAAAATATTCCCATGTGTAGGATCCTTAAATCTCCTTGCTACCCTAGGTCAAGTGAGAACATCAAATGTGCAAAACTGGTGTACTATAGAGAGATAGTGAATACCAACAAGATGCTGTTTCATCCTGGCAAGGAAAATTCTGGAGACACAATTATTATGGGAAAAAATGCCTCTAATAAATATTTTCTGGTTTATGCAAACTGGGCATTGCTCCCTTCCTCTTGCCCTTGAACCCATCTCTCCCAAGGCTACATCTCTTTTGAGTGGCACTCTTCTCCAGCCACCACTGACAAAAGTCCTGTATATGTCCACATGCCCACTCTGAAATGTACAAAGCTAAGTTGTTTTTTGTTTTTCTCAGTGAAAGAAAAGGAGAAAAAGGGAGAAAAGACAAGAGGAAGAACCTGCAGCAAACGTTTCATGGTTCAAGCCTGAAGGATCAGGGCAGGCTGCATGTCATGCAAAGCATCAACAGCAAATCCCTCAGACAACCCTGAGGCAGCAGTAAGGAGGGAGCTGGCTAGAAATGGGGTTTTAACAGATGGTTCTGCTGGAGCAGATTGAGTTTCACAGACTTGATATCTCACAACAAGAGGTGAAATACGAAAATGAATCCAAAGCTTGCATGAAATTAATGAAGTTGGAGGAGAAACATTCATTCTGCATTGGGGTAGGGTAAATTGTATGTTGTCTTGTGGGTAGCTATGATTAGGCAGACTAGGAATGATAGCAATGAAGCTGAAACGCAGTTGGAAAATGAAGAAGAGTTTTGGCAGAGGAAACACTGAGAGTTCTGGTAGTCTTTTGGGCATGACTTGTAGATGGAAGTGACATAAAGATTGTGAAATCAAAATTGTGACAGATATCAGCTGGGTGACATTAGAGATGAATGTGAGACATGATGTGAGGATAATGGAGCTGTGGCTGTTAAACTCTCAAATCAAATGTTATACCCCCAAAATATGTGACAATGGAGTTATCATGACCTTTCTACACCACATTAGCTCATCTATTGTGTTCTCATTTCCAGAAAGAAATAGTTTAATTTTATTTGGTCTTCTGTAATGTCACAAAATGCTGGACTACTAGTTGAATAGAATGTTTTTGATCAGGAGTTCTTTGGCATAATTTTCCCTTCCAGTGTGTCTGAATGTCTTATAAATAGCTTTCAGCTCAATTACATAAAAATTTAAGCCAGATTAGAGTTCATGTGTTTCATTGATGTGTTAATCCCTTTCTCAGTTTGTGTCAATTTAGGAACTTGCTACCTCCCTGAATATTTTGGGCGCAAATTAAATTTTTTTAAACATAACAATATTTCACAGTTTTAACAAATTAATTGAAATAGGTTATCAATCTCATTGTAAGCTGCTGAATTTATTTATCAATATGACTATGCTAGTTATACTTTCAATTCACATTTGTTGTAAATACATATGGAAAACATAGTGGAAAATTGTTGTTGTCGAGGTGGTCACGACACAAAGTAGGGACTACAAGTAATTTCAGATGGTAACAGTTTATTATTGAACATGGCTGACTTTTTATACACTTTTTAATTGTTTATGTTTCTTCTACCCTAACTATTGGATACAATAAATCAACATAACACCATTGGTGAAAAGTTACAGTGACTTAACTAACTTTCTAAATTTACTTTGTGCAGCTGTGAAGTTCTTATTTTTCTTCAGTTTTTCAATTCTTTTGATCTTCTTAATTACAACTTTAGAAAAAAGTTCTTATCAGCTTTTTTTTTCTTCTCAGTTTCTTCTTACTCCTTTAGCTAACAGGCCCGCTGTTAGCCCCTTCCACAGAAAATTACAACAAAGACCAGGAGTGAAGCTTCATTTCCTGCAGTACCTTCAGGTGGTCAGTGTTTCAGCAGTAAGACAGGGATGGAATGAGCTCAGTTAGGACAGGCAGGTTGCATCCACTGAAGCTGTTTGGCTGTGAGCAGCCAGCTGCAGGACCCTATGCACTTTCATCTTCCCTGGGTTCAGGAGAGGATTGCGCTTAGCTCCTGGCTCTGAAGATGAACACAGATATTCATAGGTGATGGAGTTACTACAGTGGCAGATTTTGTGGTGCCAGACTTCTAAGACTGGCCATTTTTGCCATCCAGTTGTTCTATCCTTTATATGCTCCAGCAAATTATAGGTTACTTGGGTATGTTGCAGGAAGGTTTTTGGCAGCTAAACTTCCCATTCTCAATTTATATCTTCAAAGTTAAGACAACTACCTTATGAAAAAAAAGCAAATTTTCTTAAAGGAAAAACACATACATATATTTTACATCTCCATATAATCAGACATTGTACATCTTAAGGTGAGGAAGTCTTTCCTCCACCTTTTTTCAATTCTACAATGATGGAATTACCTTTATTTGGAAAAACATCTCTGCCTGTGAGATGGGATCTTTCTGTGCTACTGGAGTACTTGACCTCCCCAGTCACTTCCATGGATAGCCCAGTGTCCATGGCCCTTCATTCCCATTTTCCCCTCTCTGGATGAAGAAAAGAAAACAAAAATTTATATTAAGCTTAGGCAGATCTGCACTGCATCAGCCTGTCTGTTACAGAACAATTAAATAATGTATTTATGCATTCATAAGTAGAAAAGGAAAAGTTGGCAGAAGAATACATGGGAGCCTACCTTATCAGCCCAATCTGGAGAGATTTGCTTTTGGATTTGTTTCTGATCTTCATTGTTCTTAAATATGAAAGGTTGCTTCATTCTGCCTAAAACAGCCTACCCAAAAACACCGATCTAAGTAAAGCAGAAGAGAAGATGTATGTGTAAGGGCTTATTCCAGGAAATCTTTCCAGTAGCTGCACTAGTGTTGTGCTCTGAGAAGTTTAACATTATTTCAACCAGTTGGTTTTAAAATCTGATATTCACAAACTGTAGAAGAAAGACTGTAGAAGAAAGACTCAGCACACCCTCTGTGTAACTTTTCACTTTATTTTTAGTCTTTCTGAATCAAGTGACAGGGGGGAAGTGAGAAAGGCAGTTGCAGTGGGGGAATATTTTAGAAATGTCAATAGGCTGTCAGTAAAGTCCTAGAAACCAAAGCTGTGAGCTGCTTCATTCCCTGCCCCTGTTCTGAGTCCTTCTATGTCCCAGTCATCAAACACAAAGCTCTTACTCAGAAGAAAAGGTTTGTGGCAAAATTCCTACCCCTGCTGCAAGACATTACCAAAAATATTGGTTCCTTGGGGCCAAGAGGCATCAATGTACTTCATTAGCCAAGAAACTGAATAGGTAGAGAATGAGTGGAAAAAACCTCGTGCAGTTCTTTGTAAAAATGAAGGGTTAAAAAGTAATTAAGAGTTGCAGGTAGGAACAATACTTGCTTTGTTGCTGTACATGCCCACCACCTCAAGGCTATGAGCTAGAAGCCAGAGTGGTAAGCAACCTAACAGCCTGCTGGGATTTTTAACAGCTCATTAAAAATTTATTGAAATATATATTAATAATTTATTAACTTTATACACATTTTTTAAAGTATTCTTAGATTAAAAGTCTGATAGAATAAACTTATAATAGAAAAACAAATTGAGCACTTACCTTAAAAAAGGACCATATTTAACTAATTCTAATAAAAATTACAGGTGTTTTGTTGTAATGGGAGGGAGAGGAAAGGAAGAAGATCTTCTGTTTTATTGAACAAAGTACAACATTTACAAATCTTGTTATTTTGAATAAAAGAGTATTTTAGAACTAGTCTTTGAAATAGAAGAAACATTCTAAAGGGACTGGGCTTTTAAGGAGAAGTAGGTGGCTCTGGAAGACCTGTCTAAAAGGGATGGGATGAACATGATTGCTGTATGGCATTGAGACAGCACTGGTTTATTTCTGCACTTCAGAAGAGTGTTCCTTACTTGTATTTTAAGTTTCATTATAGAAAAGGATGGTGTGAGCAGCAGTGTCACTCACTGTTTCACAAACATTGAATAAAATATTTGTCTTTAAAATATCTTACTGTAAGATGTCTTTTTTCTGTTGGCTGTCTTATGCAAGAGTTGGAAGTGAACAAATTGTTTTACTTCTTGTCAGCTCCTGACATTTATTCTAGTTGTATATATAAAGAGTGATAAAGAAAAGAAGAGAAAAAACTTTACATACCAGGACAAGAGAAAGGTCAGATCACTATTATCTGCCATGTGGTTCCTGCCCAAGAAACAGAGAAAAAGCTGCAGGAAAAAGGGACAAATATGATTTGTTGTGTCAGAAACACAAGTCTGAAATAGATTTATTGGCATTGTTCAGCATATAGACAAGTTGTGACAGTGACAAATGGACTTTCTGAAGGGAATCTAGAGGGTTTGTTGTTCTATGTTTTCTTGGAGTCAGGAAGTACCTTGACTCTATCCTGTCATAATTATATAGAAAATCAGCCATTGATTTTTTTAAAGTGTGTTCTTGAAAAGGGACTTTTCTCTACACTGTATGGCTGTATGCTTTTAGCATTTAATGCAACTACCAAAATATGTTCCTATGTTTAAAAAAAAACAATTCAGCAGCAATTGCAGAAATGCCCCAACCCTTCTAAGCTGAACTCTCTCTCCAATCATGTCAGGCCAGCTGTCCTGTGCCTATCTGCCACGGGCACAAAATTGCAGCACAAAGCCCACTGGGTGCTAATGTGACTATCAGGAGAAATGTTTCCAAGCACCAATCCCACTCAAAAGCACGTTCCCAATGACCTGAAATTCTGTCTCCTCTTTACTGCTGTGCAGACATCTCTCTGCTACTAGCACTGCTGGTCTCAGAGCAGAAAAGATGCCAAAATATTACTCAGTGAATGCAGGAGGCAATCTGCACAGTGAAAGAGCAGAAGGCTGGATACAGAAATGTATGATACCTGACTGCTGCAGCCAGCTACAAGAGGTGCAAGAGGAAGAATTGCAGAGTAGGGAGGGGCAGGAGCAGAGCAGAGGGGGCACAGCTGTACACGGCTTCCTTACTTTGGCCTGGGGCATAAAGGGAAAGAGATGAGAGATAAAGCTTATTACCAGGCACCTGAGCTCTCAGTACTGCCCTAGCTCCTTTAGGCATCTAATTGTTGCTTTTTAGTCAAGGAAGTAACTCCAGGAGCACCCCCGTCCTGACTTTTTCATCTTTTATAGCATTAGGTGAACATTAGAAGAATTAGGATCTAGTGCTTGTGAGAGTCCAGGGTGACTAGTTTCAGTGTGGACAGCTACCTTCCACACTTTGATATCTGGGGTGGGTATTGACCATGCACAGAGCTGTATCCCTGCTATTTCTCAGGAAATAACATAAATGGTAATCCCAGCAGGTCCCTTTGAATGCAGGGTCTCAGTGAGTCATGCCAATCAAACCTGTTTAAATCTGCTTCTGGTTGGTGCTTTCAAATATATTTATATACTTTCGCTGCTTAATGTAGCTCTCCAAACAGCAGTTTGACAAATAGAGTAGAATGCTTTCTATCACTGAAAAGCTGGGGAAAAAGTAAGATAATGAAAAATTTGTCCCATGATGAGCAGTTTAGAGTCATTTTATCTGTCTTTTTCTCCCCAGTTTTTAAACTTCTCTTTCTCTGTTTATGGATGGAATGATAAAAAAAAATATTTTCCTTTTCTGAATTTGTTAATGAAATGAAGTGGGAATATGCATGTAGTGTTTGTGCCATATAAAGAAGTCACCACTTTATGCATCCATTCAATCTTGTAGCTACAATGCACTAAATGTATTTATTTTTTATCATGTTTATTTTTACACTCAGCTGTGACATATAAGAACTCAATTTTAAATGACATTTTACTATTATATTATCCCTGTACATCAGTTTATCTCTAAATTTTCTAAAGAAAATTAATATATTACTAATATGAAATTGAAGAAAATGTAACTCTGGTGATCTGAATCCATAAAAAAACTGTATCTTGCACTATTGAATTTAATATGACTGCTGTCATGTGCTTAAATAAGAAGAGGAGTGGTCCTGTGGTCATCTGGGGCTTTGCCAGAAAGAGACATTAGTATATAAAGTTAATTGAATTCAAGATAAATCATTAAACCAAAATACAAAGAAAGGTAGACAAGAGAGAGTCTAGAGAAACATGAACTGTAAGAGCAGATTTAACACAGGTTAAGAAAATTAGAGGAAAACTGTGGTTTTTATTTTTAATTTAAAATCCACATATATAACACAGAGGTATTTATTACATATCTGAAGTGAAAATAGTTTTCTTTTGAAAGTCTTTGGTCAGAAAGAAATGAAGTAGTAAGTATAAAAATCTCAGGCATTCCCATTTCCTCAAATCGGTAACACAAGTGAAGACATGGAATGGAGTGCTGAAGGGCAAGATCTCATTCATGTTAGGTATTTTCTTTTTTTTTTTTTTTAGGTTTTTTTTGTTTGGTTGGGTGTTCTGAGAGGTTTCTGGTTTTGTTTGGTTTGGGTTATATAATGGGTTGTTTTTTGGGGAGGATGGGGTTTTTTGGATTTTTTTGGGGTTTTTTGGTAGGTTTTTTTTGTTTGGGGTTTTTGGGTTTGGTTTCTTTTGGTTTTTTTTTTGTTTGTTTTTTTTTGTTTGTTTGTTTGTTTGGTTTTTTTTTTTGTTGTTGTTGTTGTTGTTGGTTTGTTTGTATAGGCTTTTAATTGTGTTATATCCTGAAAGTTTGGGAAAAGAGATACTTAGTGTAAGTTGGTAAACCAGACTCAAGCCCTTCTCTACTCAATGTTCCATTGCACAGACAAAGGGGAAGGTTGTTCCAATGTCCAGAACAGAGCAGAGCAAGAAAGATCAGCATCAGGGTGTGCCAAGGGCTGCAGCTGGGGCAGAGCTGTGCAACATGAGAAAACAGAAAGTAAGAACTTAAAGAAAGTGGTCTGTCATAGAAGCATCATGTTCAAATTAGAGTGTAATGTTTCCTGTCCTTCCTGTCTGTCTCCGACTTAAAAAAAAAAACCCAAAACACTCTAATCCTGGACCTCAGACTTTGCAGTAAGTCACTTAAGACTGGTTTTTGGTGGACTTTAATTTTAAAGACAGATAAACTTCCTACTGGAAAATTTCCAGCCAGAGGCAACCTCAACAGAAAAAGGTTCTTTCTGGAACTTATGAGTAAAGATTTGAACAGATTAATTAGGTGAGAGCAAGAGTAAAGCTTTTTGTTCAGTAGATTTGCTGTTAATTGTTCATGTAAGAAGACACAAATGGGGAATCCTATCATCCCTCGTAGAGAGATGTCTTGTTGCTCCTTATTCCTATGTCTGAGCAAACAAACACACATGTACACCTTCCTCCCACCATGAACATATTTTTAACTATTAATCTAAAGAGATACATATGTCTACTATCTATTAATAGAGAAAGGGTTTTTTATATAAAATACTTATGACTCCTAATTGTATCAGATTTCCTTCCTAAAGGCATCTAATCCATCTGCACAATTATCACAGTTTTCTGATCTGTTGTCGTCCCTGCTCTTTCCATTGGTCTCCACCTACCTCCATGGTGGCTATGGCTATCTTCCACCATGGTGGAAGCTGGAGCTGTGCCCTGGTTCTGCACTCCCGGTCCCACTGGAAAGTGTTCACTTCACAACCTGGAACCTCCACTTTATTTCCTCTATTTCTTTTCTTTGGAAAATTGTGTCCATCAATACATTTTGCAGCCAACCATGTACAACAGAGAAGTATAGGATTTATGAGTAGATGGACTGAAGGTAGAATAATAGAAAATAGAGTTGGAAAAGAGGCTAAGAGATCATCTACGCTACAGAAAGACTAGAGTGTTCTACCTATCTCTAGACCTTAGAAAGCTACCCAGTTGATTCTAGCCATCTCTCAAGGATGGAAAAAATGCAAAAAAACCCACAAAAAAACCATCAAACCCCAAACAAAATCCCCACAAACTACCACATACAGCATTTTACTATTCAACTATTCTGCCTGCTGTAACTCATTTCCTAACCCCTGACCATTTTGCAAATTAAGCTTATTGCTTCTTGTTTCAGCTAAAGTGAATATGACAAGACTTTTTATCATCATAATCTTGGAAACTAACCTTCCATGCATTTAAAGTCTATTGTTGTGACTTCTTTACTCTAAACTAGATAACTCAGCTCCTTCAGATTTTCTTCAGAAATCATATTATTTAGACCTCTGATCATTCTTGTTTATCTGTTTTCCAACTCTATCTTGTGCTACAATTTTCTCTCACTGCATTCAGATCCAAATAACTATTCCAAATCTTAAAGTATAGATATTTGTACATACAAGAGTGATATTCATGGGTTATTTCTTTTTTGCTTTGTTGTGATTTCTTTTGTTTTACAAAACCATTGTATTTTTATATGTATTCACTCTGCCATTCACCATACCTCTCAGAGTTTAGGAAGGTGCTCCCCATCCTCTGTCTGTCAAGATTATTTCCACATAGTATAAAACTTTAAATTGGCCTTTATTAAATTGCATCTACTTTTCCAATTTTTCAAAAGTATTTTAACTTCTAATCTTGTTCTTCAAAGTGTTTGCAAGCCTTCCCAAGATGGAGTGATTCGCAAGTTTTAAAATCTGTGTTCTTTGTTCTCTACTTCACTTTCCAAGGTCATTTATTTAAGTTCTGAATAGAAATGGCACTGGAAAGACTCCTTCAATTTGGGAATAGAGCACTGACATGACTGCTTAATTACATTTTTCCAGACAGTTTTCTGGATGTTTTCCTGTCCCCCTTTATCTGTTACTTGCTCTGTTTCAGATGGTTGTCCTACTTTTTACCAAGCCTTGCTTTCCTAACATTTCTGTCTGGGTAAACCACAGCACATGTTCACTAGTACATACTATTTTTTTACTTTCACCATGGCTGCAAAATCATTGAAGTTTTCAGTCAGTGGATTCTCCCCAGTCCTTTTTCCAATTGATAAAATGTAGCTTGTAAATGAGAGAAAGACATGAAGTCAAGACATAACAGTTGATCAATGTGGAGGTTATTTACTTAAGAAAAAGGGTGTCAAAACCAAGGAAATGAGAAAAAACTTCTAAGTTAAATAATCCCTTCTAAAGTTCATGCTTATTATCTTGCCAGGGTATTAAATATTTTGTCCCATTTTTACGTGCCACTTTTCCTAACATGATATTTGTCCCATCATGCTTGGGAAGTACCAATAACCCATGGGTGCTGGTATAAGATAATAATTAGCAATAATATTTTTTTTTAAAGTGATAGATTCATTAATTTATTTTCTGCATGGCACCAATACATTTTAGTGTTTGATAAATAGTCAGTCAAATTCTTCATTTAGACAGTGTCTTTATTCATATCTTAGCTCATAAAATGTTATTTGTACAGAGAATGACAAAGAAATCTGTCATCTGGTAAACTAAAAAATTTAAAGATAACCAGCCCTGGAACAGAGTTTCTTGGTTGCCTTGTTCATGATCAATTGTATCATGAACATACCACATAAAAGTAAGCGAATATTTCAGGGTTTTTGTTAGAAGTCATTCCTTTAAAGTACTTTTGTTTTGAGGTTTTTTTCATTCCAAATATACTTTTCAAACAGAAAATCATAAATAATTCTTCATATAATAAAAAAGCAATGTTGTGTACAAAAGAAATCAAAATGAAACAAATTAATATATCAGACGAGATTCTCATTGGTATTTGTGTCTTACTCCATATTTCTTACAGTAAATCAATAATTTTTGACAACAGGTAGATAGAAGGCCACTGGAAATTGTGGATATATAATTTTAAAAACACATTCAGCTTATGCAGAAGCATGAAGCAGTGCAGCTACCAACCATTATAAGTACAGGGGATATTTTTTGCTTTTTCTCCCTTCACTCCCTGGTATTTGCAACAGTATCTATTAAAACTTGTTATAAATTAAACAGAAGTCTCTTCTCTGCAGAAAAGGCTTTTTTTTTCTCTGTTCATCAGCATAATTATTACAATGGAGTCAGTCTAAAATGGAGCCAGCTGGGAATCAGAACTAGTGAAGTAACAATTTAAGTAATAATAATATTTTCAATTTTTATCATAATTAGAAGTTAGATTTATCGCACGCTCAAGGTGTATGACAGGAGAAATTCTCTGGCAAAAAAAGACTTTGCATAAGGAATGAAACAAATTCAGTGATGAGAAGATGTAGTTATACAGAATCCAGAAAGACTAATGGACTTTGGATTTGTCACATGGCTCAGTTTGCACTGAGTAATCTCACTGCTTAATGTAAATCTTCATCTATTTCTTATACACTCATAATATTGAATGCTAATTATAATCTCTTTTTTTATGGAACCCTTATGTTACAAGAAAAGAACTTAGACTTGAGTTTGTTGTTTTTTTTAATTATCATTTTCTCACTGCATCTCAAACTATGTGAACATAAGAACAAGCTTGTTAAAAGAGTTGGATGAGTGAAAAAGTGTAAAATATGTCTCACTCTAAAACACTTCTGTTGTCTATAGAAGCTAGACTGATGGAAAGATTTTCTGTTAAAGTTTGAATGGATCCACTAACACTTGTCTTATCTATTAACAAGACAACTGGTTCCGGCTTTTGCAGAAAAATAACTACTACAGTTTTTCTTCCCAGAGAAGTTTCCTCATCACAGCAGTGAAACAGGTGAATGGCTTTTTTTGAGCAGCTCTGTCCACACACAGCATACCTCTGCCTCTATATCTAGTGATGCCAGTTTTCATAGCGGTGCGTGCTTCCAAACCTCATAAATTCGGCCAGAAATGATGCTTCTATGCCACTGAGTGGTATAGGATATTATATGCTTGTCCACATATTTTAACAGTTTTACAAATCACGGCTGGATTTCTTGCCAGGGCATCACCCCAAAATTACTGTAGTAATTGTGAATATTGTTACAATGAGGAGGTCTAGCTAGATGCTTTTTAGCTATTATGTGCTCCCAGAAGATAAAAAACAAAATGAAGATGTTCTAGCTTCATACCACCACCCCCACCCAGCTCCAAATAATCCTGCAGTGACATTAGGGAGACCAATACATGAGTAATCCAGTAGTGTAACTATAACATTTGTAGCAGTGTGTGTTGAAAGGTTCAACATGTGACAGCTCCCTGTTTGCAGCATATGACCACCTCTACAAAATGCTGGTTTTGGAGAGCCATTATATAACACCTCTCAGTTCACAAAGAGGGATGGCACAGGCCACAGAGAGCTGCAATCCACAGCTGCATTTTATAAAAGTAATTTCATTACAGTTACATACTTCCCAACACGGTGTTCAAATTTAGAAACAGTGAGAGCTATCCCTATTTTACTCAACCTATCAATCTGAAATTTCAGAAGATGTTAAAAACTTTCTCAACTTGACTGTGTTTTGAACATTTACTTTTTCTATTGTATTAGTGAAAGTGACAATAAAAGTTCTTTAATAAATCCTAAGACATGCTGCTTGTATTTGCCAAGTTTTAGCTTCTTTGGTAGACCAGTGCTCATACTGTTTTCTCTTAGAAGAGATGAGAAATGTTATTGAGACTAGTTCATATATGTCAGGGTTAAAAATACTGTGTATTTATATCTCATTATAATCCATTCATCAGCTTCTAGACCTTGGGTACCCTGGGAATGTCAAAACTCCGCATGATGTCTCTGACTGCTGGATTTTGCATTTGGATATTTGGAGTAGCAGGAAAAGTGTACAACCACATGTGTTATAGCAAGAAAACTCCCTGTTGACTGCATAGCTGCAGGGGTAAGCTCAGAAGAATACATTTTCCTCAAATCATGGCATAAATTAAACTCAGCAAACTAGTTCCTTTGTGTCCAGTGACTACTCAGAATTTGTTGGGATTTTTTTTTTTTGCCTGTTACTGTTAACTTGTTATTAAACTGTTATTTTTTTCACTTATATCAGCTCCTATTTTTTTTCTCCCTGTTGGTGGAAATGGATTGGTTGAAACTAAAGGAAGAGACTCATTTTAGAGTGTCCACCTCTTCAATTGCCCTAAACTGTGACATAGTTATATTTGCTTTGTCAAATACATTTTAGAATACATTTTAGAAACACAGGTAAGAATTAAGTATGCTCATGCTAAAATGCTTTTAGCAGTGGAGATGATGAATCAATGAATGAAATTTCCCATGCAATAGGACAGTTTCTCTTTTGAGTGAGTCAAGAGTGAATGCAGTTTCAGAAAGTCTTTTTGCAATGCAGCATAAATCCAAAGTACTGATTTCACTCCTTGGTAACTGGATTAAACTCCAGGGCTAGCAACGGAGTAAATGTCTGACTAGGTGATGAATTGGTGCTTTGCAGACTGAGAATCTGAAAATTTAAGAAATCCACAAGTCACATACTCTCATAGGAGATGAATGTCCAGCATGTGCATGTCTATCTACAAGTAATCCCCACATGAGTAATGTCTAAAGGAACCTATTTCATTTTGTTTACCATCAAATGTGTTAGGAGTCAAAAGCCCATTCAGAAATGCACATTCAGAAATAAGTTGTGCTATCTGTCTGATAGATGAACATTTTAAGTGCATGCAAACATTAAAGAATAAATTGTGATCCATAATTCGTCCTACTGAGGATAAGGCAAAGTGGCAGCAGATTATCTACTGCCACTTGATCGTGCTAAAGACTACTGCAAGCATAGTATTTATTTGACTAGAATGATGGTTTTAGCTTTTTGTTTTGTACATCATACACCGAAGTCCAATACTGTACAAACATAAAGGGATCATTATGTAAAATGAGGGGTAGACAGTGGAATACATTAATGCGTTACACACCACATGGTGATAGCCCCAAAACACAGCACTTTCTATTAAAAGCAATGAAGTAAGGAAGAGATTATATACATAGAGATAGTTTTATGCAGCAGTCAGTGCTTTAAGATATTTACTCAAACACCTAACAATGTATTTTTAAGTGTCTCAGACATCTTGTCAAAACTTACAATGCTGCCAGCTGTCTTCCAAATGCTGCGAAGCTACAGGATGCAAAAAGCTTTTTTAGAAATATCTTTATAATATTTTTAAAATCTATCCATTTTCATCTTAAAAAACTATTTTCCAGACTTAAAGACAAGTCCCAAATGAAAGGGAGCAGTCTTCAATTACTCTCACGGACAGTATTTCATATCACCTGCCCATATACATTTTTGAAGGGAATTTGGATGACAAACTCTTACTCTGTGAGACTGTCAATTCCAGTCTATCACCTCATGTACATATACACTTTATAAAGAGAAGTTCAAAAATATTTTTCTTTTTTTTTTTTAACTTTGAAATTGCAATAAAGTTTAGAGAATCTAAAATCGCCCAGGTTTTCTTAGTTTGAATCTGTTTCTCAGGGCCACAATAAAACAGGTTTAGGGCTCCACAATCCTAACTGCTAATTATTTAAAGGGAAATTCCATAAAGTTTTAAAAGTAAGGAATGGTAATGTTTTTCACCATACAGCTGGTATTTGTGCTATATTAAATGTAAGTTAATTAAATTAGGGGAGAAAAACAAAGCAAACAAACCTTGATACCTCCTGAAGGTTCTTATGTCCATTTCTCAGTTCACATGGCAGATATTCATAAATAATGACATTCAACTTCTCCAGAATTTTGCAGTAAATTTGTGAAATGCTAAAATCACCCCTGGGCTTAATTTTAGCTTTGATAAAACTGCATGAGCACTTCCAGTAGAATTCTGTGAACACTTTTATATTCCCATTCTAGAAAAAGCAGATTTTTCGTAATTTTTAGACTCATAAAATATTCTGAGTTTTGTGTTGACAGTCAGTGCAGGTTCTGAAGAGTGAAATTAGCAACTGAGTAATTCATACAAACAAAACAAAACCATTTTCAGAAAGGAAATATCCTTATTTTAATTCCTGGCTATTTTCATTGGAACCCTGTTAGAAAGAAGAATGAGCTTCTGACAGGAATATTAATTCTTTCAGCATTTTCAGAACCAACCACTGCCCATAATGGACTTGACCTGAAAAGATGGCTAAAAATCAAGGGAAGGAACATAGGTCTGTGCATGTTCTCTGCTCAATTCTTGCACAGATTGATAAACAGTGGAAGAAGCAAGGAGACAAGGGTCTGTCTTTCATAGGCAGTCTTGAGAACCATTCTAAATCTTTGGTTTTATGGAAAAGTTTCTATGTCCTGAGGCTACAGGACTCCATGGTGTGGAGTTTTGCAGTTAACCAGTGCTTCCATTTCTCTCGTATTTCATGCCATCTCTCCCAGCACCTTTGGATTCACAAGCATAGAGACAGAAGTAATTAAGAGACATGGTGCAGGATGATGGGAGCCATAAGACGATAGCAGAGGAGCAGCCTGACTTCTTTGCCCATAGCTGGCATACAAGGCAGGACTGGGGATACAGCAATGGATGTCTCCTTCCAGGTCTAGGTCCCCTAAGGTACTCTGCACTCCAACTACTCCCCTTCAAGGGTAAAACAGAAATGATAGGAGTGGATATTCAGTGGTGCATGTGTGGTGGTCAAATAAATAATCTTATCTACAAATTCATTAATTTTTCCCTTCCTTTTTTATTCTCTTGTATTTTGAACTATGTGCATCTATTTTCCAATGAGCTGCTACTCCATCTGTGAAGTGTGTAAATATTTGTAGCCACACCCGCTGTTTTGAATGAGGACTCAAAGGTAGAGAAGCAATGAAATGTGGACCTCCAGCTGAGGAGGAGGAATATGCTGTTTGGAGAGTGTGGAAGAGTAAGTATGAACCAACATCTCTCCCAGGAAAGGAAAAGGGGAGTTGGACACTTAGCACTTTCCAGGCCTGTTCTACGAGCTGGGGACATGGGCTCCACTTCTCTCAGTACTTTTAGGCCTGCTTGCTGAAGGAGGCAAGATATCTGTTGATGCGAACTATTGGTGAGAGCAGAAAGGCAGAAAAAGGGAGATGATGCCACTGTTGACAGGAAATTAGAGTGCCTGACATTGCCTCTCAGGAATTGCCATTGATCCCTTAAACGAGGTCTTGCAGCAGCACTGTGAGAGAGATAATTTCATGTACACTCAGAGGGAGCGTGAGCCAGCTCTGAGAGCTCCCATCAACAACTGACGATGAAGCAAAGAGGTCTCAGAGACTGCAGAGTGCATATGGGTCAGCACCATAACCCAGCCAAAGAGAAATGAAAAATTCTGACTCAAGAATGTGGATCAGACATTAAAAAAAACAACCCAAAACCCAACAACCCCCCAAAAAATACTGAGATAAGAGCCAAGTGTTAACCCTTCTATGCACTGGACAGGGGAGAGTTCTGCTGTAGATGAAAACATGTATTTGATCATGTAGATCAAAGCATGGGCATGTAGTTGAAAATTATCAGCAGAGGCAGTGAAAATGAGATTACACTACAGCTGCAGAAGCAGATGTCTGACATTTTTTTCTTTGGGGAGACTGGTTTTGGAAACTTAATGATGTTCTTAGAATGCAATTGTTCATAGTAGTGTTGTGTGATAATAAAACATGGGATTGTGTGAAACACTACCGTGTTAATGAGTATCTGCTTATAGCAAGTACTTAACTCAGTGACCCATTTTCCCATTAATTTCTCATCAGGCCTAGAAATGAGTGTGATTTATTGTAGTGAGAAGTCTTACTGTGCAGGACCTTTTTCCAGGGCAATTTTGATAAGAGATGTTATTTGATACCATTAAATTATTTTAACTCCCAGCACAGCAGGAACTCTTTGTACATCATAGAACTGCTGCTATGTTCTGGATGGTTTTACCTTCTGAACAAAATGCACATGAAATGGATGCTATTTAATCTGTGTGTCAGGCTATGGCTGGGTACATATGTCCATACTTGACTGAGTTTTACCTGTGGCAGGGTTCCATACATAGTATCATGATGTTCTGATGGCAGGATATAACCATCACAATCCAGAACTCTAGTCCTGCTTGAGTTGATCATAGTAGAGTTGACCCACAGAGTCATTCCATTACAAATCTATCAAAACAGGTGTAATTAATTAATCCTCTATGTTTCAAACATTTAATGGTGTTCATTTCACCTGTCTTTTTCTGCTGTGCTATTGAAAGAAAGCTGCTGTTCTGTAGTTTACTTAAAACAACAAAATGTGAAACAACATATATTTGACTAATTCCTCTCTGCCACTTATTTTCTACTTTGTGTTTTCCCCTGCTTTTCTCATCATGCTGATCCCTAAGGATAAAATGTTTGTAGTCAAAGCACTGAACTTAGTGCTACAAGGATCAGGAATTCCTCAGTGGAAAAATGCAAGCCATTTTTCTCACTTTTGTCTCTATTTCCCTGTTTTATTATAAACCTGCATTTTCATATAGAAGATCAGCACAGGCTCACATGGAGAGACCAGATCAAATACAAATTTTTTTGTTGCATTCCACAGCCAACATTTGAAAATCAAGGATTTGTTTGAACACTGACTGTTAAAATATAGTCAATACGCATGCAGCATTTCAGAACACTTCTGATGTATTTGACTGCATGTGTAAACCTACTACTGAATTATAATTTTTTCAGCTGCAGATTTTTAGAGTATTTAATTAACTCTTAAGGGGAAAGAGAAAATGAGAAGAAAACCCAAGGAATTTTGAAATTAAGAGAACACTTCTGACTTTTTACGTAGATCTAGAAACATGTCCTAGAAAATGTTTGCAGGACGAACTTTCAAGTACAAAGGATTCTATTAAATGAAATATAATGACTTTGGAACTTCAGGGTCTTAATGACTGCAATAAATTTTCAGAAATTTTATTAAAATTTCCTTTATTGACTTTATTTATATGTTCCACTACAGGTACAACTAGAACTTTTTACTGCCAGAAAAAGTTGTAATTTTGCTATTACCAGCAACTTTTTGTTCTTTAATTCTCTGAGATGTGGGAAGCTCAAGAGTGCTTTTAAATATAGCTCATGATAATCATGATAAAACTCCCTTTTCAGTAGAAAAATGAGAATGTAAGGGAAAGCTTCAGAAATAGTTGCTACTTTGAAGAGACAAACAAACCAGCAAACCAAAATCCAATGAACCATTCATAGACCCCAGTGGTAAATATTTCAAAATTTCCATTAACATTTTTTAGTTATAGAAACTACCTTAAAAGGATGTCCACATGTACATTCACTACTATATTTCTGTGAGCTGTCTGAGATTAACATTATTATCCCTTTTTGTCTGAAAAATAACACCATCTTGAAAGAAGGAAAATAGTCTTGCAATAGCCAACACAAGTCTACTTTGGGGAAAGCCGGGATCTGCTCTTGGCTCTGTGACTGACTGAGGCTTTGTTGCATAAAGTCTTTGTTTTCCAATCTATAATAAAGGAAAATCAATATGTCTCTACCACACAAGGGTGTTGCAAACTTAAATTCATTCGCATGTGGCAAGTGGTACAACACGATGGAAACTCAATATAAATTGTTACATATATTCTGTTACCCCCAGTGGAAGGCTTTCGTCCATGAAATTGCTGCAGTACAGGCAGTGCTGGACAAATTGCAATGGGGAAAAAAAGAACACAAAAAACTTAAAATAAAAAAGTTTAGCCCTGGAAAGTGAGGCTAAAATATGAATGTTACAAAAACTATGACTGGAATTTTAGAAAGCTCACTTCCTTCCAAAGGAGATGGATTGTCTCCATAGGCATGGTGACAACCGAAAAGTAATATAAGTAGGAAAAAAAGATACATGATAATTACTATTTGTATAATTACTAGTTGTTAGATAAATACAAATCCTTAGCTGAGAATTATAATCAGGGCACATGCATAAGCTACATCTGTGAAAGGAGTCCATTTCGCAAAGTTCATGTTTATATAACACTCTCCGCAAGAGATGCCTTAGCTCAGCCCTTCCCCTGAGGCAAAGTGCTGCAGTTTCCATCATAACATATGTTAACGTTTTTGGTCCCATTTCCATAGAATTTTATTCTTGATTACATCTGCTGGAATCTTTCTGTAGATGCCCTCCTAGCTTGGACGCATCTCTCTCTCTTCAATATTTTTATGCCTCTTATCCATGCTTTATGTGAGGATATTCTTGTCCAAACCTTTTGCTTCTTTATGGAGTTTTGCTTTGAAAAATCTGTGGAGTGAGGTTTGGAAGTTTGGGATAGGTGGTGCTCCTGTCAGGGTCATGGGATATCTGTTCAGAGAAAATGTTTTATAAATATTATATCAGTGTATGTCCTTGGCAGGTTTTCAGGAGAGCCTATAAAACTGACTGGCAGACGAGCTCTACCTCTTCCTTCTATTGCCTGTCAACCTCTCTCAGCTGTTGTTGGCTACACCCTGTGACCCATGTATTTTTTGTCTCATTTTGAGTGTGTCACTGATGTGGATCCACACCCCTCTAATTTTTTTTCTTTCAGCAATGGTTTTGTTTTTTTTTTTTTTTTGTAGCTGTACAAACCTATGACTTTTAAAGTTCCAAGCATATTGAGATCCATCCTTTGTCCACAGAGTTTTGGTGAGCACATACTTTGCAATACCTGATGGAGAAGAGTGGTATGGCAGTGAACATCTGTACAGCCCCACTGGGAACACAGGTCCTTCAGTGCTGCTGTTGTGTGCTGAAGGTGGAGCACAGTGGCTGTCTGAAGACTCTGAGAGTCCTACCCACCTTCTCATGGCCTTTGGACCACACAGATGGCACGAGCCATGCTCAGGCTTGCAGTGTCAATGTCTGGGGCAAGAGAGCCACGAGAAGCCTGCAGGGTCTATCGCAAACCTCCTCCTGCGTGGCTATTGCACGTGAACAGATACTAAGGGATTTAATTGTGGACCTGTATGCATCCCAGGGCCATGTAGTAATGCTTGCAGTGGTGAGCACATTTACAAGGCGGCTGGTTTTGTTTCAATAAGAGGTTGCCCCCAGCCCCTTGGACCACACATTTGGTTTTGCCACACGCGTTTCAGTGTCATGGGCTGCCTTGGGCTTTGTGGAGATGAATGGAGACACCTAGTCACTTCTCAGCTCTGGTGGCAGCTTTTGGGCCTGCTGAGGTGCAATGTAGGCTTGGCAACCCATATCACACACAGTCTAATAATCAGACAAAGCAAGTGAACCAGATCCTGAAGCCATATGCCTGTTATATTAACTGTTGTGGATGGCTGGCTTACCTGCTGCCACTGGCAAAATTTGTCTGTAATATCAGTGCCTGCTCTTCCAAGCAGCAGACCTCTTTGTACAAGCAGTATGGTTTGCAGTCCCATGACCACATAGCTATGCTGGGGCAGTTCTCCAGAAGTTTTCCCTTGAGGAATCTGGCTTGGTGCTTGCAACATATAATTTGTTTCCTTCTGAACAGCTAAAAAAAAGCACAGGCTGCTTACAAAGGTTATGTGGATAAGCATCTGCAACCAGCTCTGGACTTTGGGGCTGGGGACTGTGTTTGTCCCATGACGTTCAGTTCATCCTCCTTATAGGTTGGACCCCTGTTACTTGGCCCATATAAAATTGTGGGCCAAGTTTCACCAGCAGCTTCCGCGTGTTCACAGAACTCACACAGTTATTTGCACCTCCTTTCTAAAACTTTGTCAACATAAATACCTTCAGCATCACCACCTCTAATGATGGTAGTCAGAGCAAATACCATGTCTGGACTATTTTAGATTCCACAATATTGCAGGATAGCCTGCAAGACTTTTTGACTGTGCAGGGGTATGATCATAGTGCAAATTGTATGTAAGCAGGAATTATCCAGTACTGAAAGCTAGTTGTAATTAGAAACTATAGAACTTTTTAAAAGAAGTAATTAACTCTTGAAACAATATGATATAATTTATATATTTAAAATCCAATCGAAGAGCTCATCAGCTATGCTGCAGAAAACAACCATATTACATCAAGCATGCAGAGAAGATTCCTGCATTTCAAGGGACAAGTGGAAACAGTGGCAGAACTATCAGCAGTTATTGCAATACTAAATGCAGTGGAAATAGAAAGAAATTATCCATATGTTGCACAGCAGAAATTAACAAGAGTTTTGTGCCCAAAATGATAATTGTCAAGCAGAGAAATGTTGAAAAAGTGATGTATATTATCCTATTTAAGGTGTATTTTTTACTGTTATGACCAAATTTAGTGTCAAGTAAACAATGTTGAAATAAAAGGAGAAAAAAAGACCAAAGAGTAACAAGTAATGAGGAGGTGTTGAAATGACTGTAATTTAAACACCTGAAGATGACATTGCATCTTTGACCTTCACAAAGTTAATTTTCAACTACCAAAAAATCTGATGAGAAAATAAATATGTGCCACTTGCAGTATGGTACAGATAATTCTGAGAAGCAAAGAAATACCCAGATATAAGTAGAGATGTAGCCTATTATTTTAGAAAAGTTTAAAAAATCATTGCTCTGCAGTAGATTAATATTCTTATTCTTAATAGTACTTGTGAAGTTTTGTTCTTAAAAAATCACAACTTACAACAAAAAGACCTGATTTTCCTGTCACATCCCACTTATTCAAGCTTCTGCTGTGCTGTGAAATAAAGAAAGAGAACAAATTTTCCCTAACATGAATTGTCCTGCCAGGTGAAAAAGTCTCCTTTGGTTATGATCTACAATGCCAAGAATTGGACATGTTTATTTAATAAGGGCAGCAAAGAGCTGAGCTCTTACATGTTTGCTTTTTCATATCTCATCAGCAGTTTTTGCAATACATACTGGAATGCAAATTTCTCAGTCCTCATTTTAAACACAGTAGACACTATTAAGTTGTGAGCTTCATTTGCAGACTGAATCTGGCAAGGATGATGTTGACAGAAGATGGCCAGTTCTGCTGTCATCTCTTGTTGGCTCTCAAGCTGTCTTAAATAGACACACATTTGTCATATCTATGTTTTTGAAGAAAAAAAATGTATTCCAATTCCACCAAGTTGCTCAATATTAAGCACTGAGCTTCTATTGTATTGTTACAAAGAATTGCATAGCAAATATCTATTATCTTCATTTTCTTTATAAAATTCCTTAGAAATGTTAACATGCCACAGAGATTTGGGGAAAATGATTTAAAATATTCATTCTTCTCTTTATACTGCACATGCAAAGTTATAAAGTCCAAAATAATTGTGTTTATCCATGTGCACTTAGAGAAAAGCTCAGTAAGTTTTTAGCAATCATTTTCTCACTTGTTTTGCAGTTCAGTGTAAGCTTTTACTAGTGCAGTATTTATTTAATCTAAGAGACTGAATTTCCACTACTCAATTTTTAATTTTTATTAATAAATCTTAGAAAAGATTAATAATTTAAAGGTTTTAGTAGCTGGAGGGGTATCAATGATTTCTTATTTGATTTCTTTCCATATTTTGGACATTCATTATTCTCATTTTTTAACTTTTTTACAAATTCTCAAATTTTTGTTTCCTATGCAACAGACAGGATGCTGTCAGATCCGTCAATATTCATCATGCTTTCCAAACAGATGAGTCATTAAAATAGTAGAGAAATTGTTTTTCCACTGTCAGAAACAGATTGCAAGAATATTCCCTTATATCCTAATTACAGATTCCTCTTCTCAGGATATCAGGAAAGCAGGAAGCTATTTCTGCTGTTCCTCTGAGCCATGCTGCTTTCCCAGCCGTAGCAGTTTGCTGCTCATTCGTCTCCTATGTCCTTTGTTTGTGTCCCCCCTCTGATGCTTGGATCTATTGCTATCTTCTACTGTACTGTAATAACTGCAAGTCCTTAGGATATCCTGCAACATTAAACAAACACAAAAAAAAATTTGTCAGATACAGCAAGTTGCTGCTTATCTTTCTGTGATCCTCTCTGCACATTTGGAAAGCTCTACTTAGTATTTATAGGGGCAAAATTGTAATAAGTAATTTTTACTGTCAACAGTTATGTTTACATGGAAAACTGCAATAATGTTAGATTTGGGTACTTTTTTATCAAAACTGTGGCTTTGTGAAGATTCAGGGTTTGGAATATTTTTTTTTCCTAAAATCTGAAGACCCAAAGGCAAAGAAATATATAACTGTTTCTGCTTCTCCTGTTCTCTTTGTTTTTCTCTTGGATGAGCCTAGTCAAGTTTGGGATTAATTTCTTGCCTCTCATCTCCTTGATAAATATTTTCTCCAAAATTTGCTCTTAACTGTAGTCTGACATTTTTTGAGATTCTCATATAAGCAAGGTTTGAATGTGACTGGTAAGCTGAGGAAATAATGGAAATTTTACCTTGGATATTCGTCTAGCTGAATAATGTGCAGAGCTGCAGGAGCAACGACTGTGGAAAAGAAAATGCACAGAATACTGACAAAAACAAATTTACAGATGAAAGGACTTACCTGGACTCAGGTATTTGGATGAACCACTTCCTTATTCTTTCAGAGGAGCTGTAGGAAGATTTCCTGCCTTTGCAGTCTGATTTCTGGGTATGCACATAACTTCTTCAAAGATGCTAGACAAAAAATTCTGCAACCTGTCTTTTTCTCAGCCTTTTTACTGCTGTGACCTGTAAACCAGTAAGTGTTTTTAAAATGGAAGGAAGTCATTGGTCAGTATGATGGTAAATACAGTAGAAAGAATAAAACCTGCCTTTAAAGTGTTCTAATTGTTTATCTGAAGAAAGGTTATATGTCAAGCTCTTCAGATTCACAAACTGCAAATTTATAAAAAAACCTCGCTCTAGATATTGTCTATAGCTATTATAAATCCAGGTACTAGAAGCATTTATTTTGTATTCATATTAACCTATGTGCAATAAACTAGTGACATCAAAAATGGAGTTAATATGGCATTTCATGAGACAGTGTCCTTTGTGAGCTGAATAGGAAAGTTAGATAAGGTAAGAAAAAGTTTATGTTTTGTCTCTGAGGCACAGCTGTGGTTTCAACCCTTTCAGTCACTTGCACAGAAACAGCAGAGACTGTTTTAAACATACAACCCCAACTTCAGGAAATTTTGATTGCCATATTCTTACCAGCAGCTTATTAAATGTTTTCAAATATTTTAAAATGGAATGGTAAAATAGTCACTGATAATTAAACCCCATTGTTTATTTCATGTCACTTTAGTTGTGGTTTGTGATATGAGGTTTATAAATATGTGATAAACTACTGTAGCAGTGTAAAAGTAGGCAATCTTTCAGACATATATGCCTTTTCTGAGTTCTACTTACAAACCTTCATTTACTTGTGCTCCAAGCCTATAACACATTGCCTTCCAAGTATGAAATATGTCCTTTTTAATGCATCCCTCCAACCTACTTCCCAGATCTTTTCTGCAGACATGTGATATTCTCTTTGAGCTTTAAAAAACATTTCCCATTTAAATCAACATCCATCAGTGGTTTGGAACCCCTCTCTGCTGTGGGATTTTGTCCTCTCCTTTTGGTTAATATTATGTACTGACAAAGAACAGAACAAGGACACTCTGTTAGATTTATAAGGAAATAATGTCAAAATGGTTAATGCAATTCACCAGTTCAATAAACTGGATTACATTTTAGTAGGACAAAAGATCAACGAAAGCCTATTTATATTCATTGGGTGAAGGCTGTACCAGCAACCACATAATGCATTCCCCGTCTTTGGGCTCATTAGCTATGCCTATTAGATTTGTTAGGTATCATAACATCCAGATGTTTCTGGACAGCTCAGCTGACATTTTATCCATGTGCAGATTAAATATTAATGGATAGTAGGTAAACAAGTGCAATAGCCAATCTTGGATTGGGAGTATTTTCAATACTATCAGGGTTTGGGGGTTATTTTTTTTTTCTCTCTTCATGTTTCTCAGAAAGCATGAAAAGACAGCAAATCACCTTTAGAAAGCACAGTTCATGTGGAAATAAGTGGCAAAAAGCAGTTTGCCATCTCTCCTTGTACAGGATCTTTATATGATAATACACACCCAGGACACATATTATCTAACAAAAATGCTGCCAGCTTTTACCAAGAAACTTCACTAAGCTCAGATTGAGCTTTCATTTAGGGAGTTGAACTTTTTAAAGTCATTTTAATGGACAATGTGTGTTGTAGATAGGTGATTTTGAATGATGACATGTTCTTGCCATTCTTCACTGGAATGATAAGTAAAGAGTTTGAGAATCCTCCCACCATACCTTCTCTGCAGAATACCATGCAGTTATGGCTATTCTGCTCTCTTTTTCTTTTCCAAAACACTGTACTTAGTGGAAGACTATGGGAAGTGCCTCAGGCACAGCATCACTAACTGGACAAGGAAGGGGACTATCCCACTCTGCTCTGCACTGGAGCAGCCTCACCTCAAGTCCTGTGTGAGCTTTGGGCGCCACAATATCAAAAAGACATGAAGCTATTAGAGACGGTCCAAAGAACAGCAATGAGTATGGTGAAGGGTTTGGAGGGGGAGCCATACGAGTAGCAGCTGAGGTCACTTGCTCTTTTCAGCCTGAAGAAGAGGAGACTGAGGGGCAACTTAATTGTGGCCTCATGAGTGGAAGCAGAGGAGCAGGTACTCTCATGACCAGTGAAAGGACTCAAGAAAATGGCATGAAATTGAGCCAGGGGAGGTTTAGGTTGGGTATCAGGAAATACCTGGGAGCCTGTTCCAGTGCTCAAACACACTCTGGTTTCCTCCAAAGTGTGCTTGAATACTGAAACAGGCTCCCCAGGGAAGCAGTCACGGCACACACTGACAGAGCTCAAGAAGCATTTGGGAAATACTCTCAGGCAAATGCTGTGACTCTTGGGGTGTCCTGTGCAGAGCCAAGAGTTGGTCTCAATCATCCTTGTGTGTCCCTTCCCACTCAACGTATTCCATGATTCTGTGAAGTGTGAAATTTCACCTATGTAATTATTACTGTAAAGTAATTGCTATACACAATACACATTTTAGATCTGATGACTCTGTTTCCTGTTTTCATCATATGGTTGTTGTTTTTTTTCAGGAGAAACTCTGATCCTAAGTCAGCACAGAAACAGATTTTGTCTTGAAAACGTTATGCTTCATTTTATCTCTCTAGGACATATCTGCAATTATTATGCACCTATACATTTTCACTGAAACGAGTGGATCTATTTTAGTTTACACCAGTTAAAAGAGTTAACCCATTAATTTGGTATAAGATGGAAAAATCAACTCAAGTGAGTACTGGTGGCAGAATCTGTTTGTTATCCTCTCGGTATTCTTAAAATCCTGTGCAGTAGTAACTGCCCTCTGAACAGTCCAGAGGAGATTTAAGGAAGATGACAGAACCTGTCCCAGTGATTAATTTAGTGTTCTCCAAAGTAAAAATGATCCTGCCTGTTCATTAATAGACAATATTTTGCTGCCAGACATGCCCTAAGACATTTTATGAAAGACAAAAAATTTCAGATCCTTCAGACCAAAAGAAAAGACCCAGGAAATTCATAAGAGAGTTCAAGTGAATTTCTTTGAATTACCAAGCTTTAATTACTTCATTTGCATAAGTTTGTCACCATGTGGGCTCTCCATAGACTGCTTTTATTTGTTTTTTTCTTGTCAGCTCTGAGAGCCTGGGGAGTGAGCTTTATTGTACCAATGAGGGCTGCTGTGCTCTGACACTCACATTTTATGAGAATGCATAATTTAGACATGAGATTTGTTACATCACCATTTAAACATTTTGGTGGGTGGTGAGAATATTGACATGGTCAATATTCTCTGTAAATATCACCCAGGGGTCTGTTTTGAATGACAGTGTACATCCACATATGAACCAAAACTAACAGCCCAGAATGAGGCAAGGAATGTTGCAGCCCCAGCTAAAACAAAATTGAATCACTGCATTCCCCAAAAACATTCAGTCTGATATATTCAGGTATGAGCAATGTGTTCAGCTAATCATCAGTCTGCTGGTTGGGCCAATAAATAAATTCTGAAATCATAGCCATGCAGAGCTATAAGAACAACCAAAGTAACTTTAGTCTAATTTTGAAATATACTCAAGTATCAAAGTTATGACTTTTTGTCTTGAATGACAATGTTTTGGCTTTTCAGACTATGGAGAAGTGATTTATTTTTCTTCACTTCATTGTTTTCTACTTCTAGGCTAATGAATAGAGAGCGAAAATAAAATAATCCAGTGGGGTGAAAAACAGAACAGAAAAACCAGTAGAAAGAGGTGATATGAAAAACAAATTTGAATATAAAAGATTCTCTTTTATCTCTTATGTGGGGCTTTTTCCCAAGTCTAAACTGAATATTCTTTTAAAATATAAATTGAAGCTCCTACAGAAATTATAAATACAATGCAGAATTAAAAAGATAATATTCTTTCAGCTTGACATTGTGTCATGAGAAACAAACTTTATGATCATAAGATGTTTTTTATCTGTGACCCCACAGAATGTACATAAAAGCTGACATTTGCTCCAGCTTGACTCTTGAGGTACTTCTACTCCAAAATAATAACAAAGGCATTCTTCTATGAGTGTAAACGTCTTTGAAACAGAATTCCCATGAGGGCAGTGTAAACAGATCTCAGTCAAATAAACAATCTTCTATTCACTTCTATTTGACTAATTTTTGACACTGTCAAAAACAGTTGAAAATTTTGAAAATTTTTTTGAAGTCTATTTCTCATCTGGCTCTCTGAAACAGTTTACATTGTCTTGACAGAACATTTGCCTCAGACACATAAAACATTTCACAATCATTTAATTTGTCCTCCCCTAAATGAGTAAAGTTACATTGAAGATTATTTTATTCTAAGCTTTCAAAAGAACAGCAATTCATGTCCCAGTATAAACTGTTCCAAATTTCCTTCAGGTCAGATATGGACAGGAAGAAAAATAAGGAGAAAATGTATCATGTAGATTGTTATTAACATGTGGTCAATGAATGTGTTTTATAAGAGGTCAGTACTTCCAAATGCACCTCAAATGTAGATCAGATTGTAGTAACACATACAGCAATGTGTAGTGATTTTTATTTTTAGGTATTCTATTCTGACCATGTTTGAGATCAGTCTGTCCTTTGCTGTTCTAAAATCTTCTTGATGTTTTTTGACATTCTAAATCTCAAACCTTTGGGGAGGGAGGTTGGAGGAGGGGCAAGCCAATAAAAGCTGACAAAATTAATTACACTGTATTGCTCATCTTAAATGTTTAATTAGTCACATTGTACCTGATTAGAAACAAAATCTTCAGCATCCTCTTAATTTATAAAAATTGGAGTGCAAAGTGACTTTTTAACACAGCAGACCATTCCAGTTGCAGTGATTTTTTTTCTCCTTTTAGAGAAATCCACACTCTCAGTAAACGCTGCCTCCCAGTAACCATAGGAACAATGTCCACTGTAATCTCTTAAAGAAGAAGGGCAGACAAAGTAATTTCATCTATAGGAAAATATATGAACATAGTTATGTCCTAATTATCCTATATGATATCTCACATTACCTCTTATATTTTAATATTCCCTGTGCCTGAAAGAAGAATTAAACCAATGACCTTTTCTTCCACTGGTGATTGTGATACATGCAATTGCATTCAAGAATTTTTTTTAAATGGAAAATGATGAATCCTCGTCACACAAGAGACAGCAAACTTCAGCACCAAATCAAATCCTGCCTTCTTTATATCCCTTTATCTTTGCAAAGCTGCTGTCATTTGACCTCATGGTGAAGGAAGGGCTTAGTCTACTGATGAAAAATTCCTGGGAACAGGGACTATCTTTGAACTTGCATCTGCTAGGATGTGAGCTCAGCTGCACCATTTCAACCCTTCCACCTGCTGCTTTGATACTTTCTTTCTGTGGTACTGTCTAGAAAGAGAAAGCCCACTTCTCTCATAGCATCACCAGTAGAGGGGTTTTGATTTGCTTTCTTATCAGACAGTTCAAGAGCATTCAGTAAATAAAATGTCTCCAAGATTCAGCCTGAAGATGCATCTAAATTGGCTCTCAAAGGACCAAAGCCATACACCTTGCTTAATCATAAGCTTCCTCTCAGGTCTCCCTTGGTTTCATTACTTCTCTCACAGTCCAGTAATGTATAGTGGATGGGGAAAAGAATTTATTTCCCCACTGGACTTCTGAGCTTCTGCTCTGGTCCCTTTTTCTCTGTTCTCCCATTTAACTTCTCAGTAATTCCTCTGAGCATCAAAGCACAGATTCTAGTGTATAAGCCAAAGAGATCTTGATGAGAATTGATTTTTAGCTGGCAAATGTCACTCCTTAAATGCCCAAAGGCTGTTTAAACTCAGACTTAGACAGAATGTTAGTAATGGCAGAAAAATCAGACCCAACTTACCATAACATACTCTTATCTAGTTTCTGCTCCAGAAGTTAGCACAAATGCATGGCAGGTTTTCTCAAAATCAAAAATGTTTTAAAAAACACTTAATGGTTCTCCTCATAATGCATAGGCACTTGTGCTACTCCCCCCAAAAAATGGAAACAATTTATTCTTTTGCTGTATGAGGGCATCATCTTCAGCACTATTTACTAATCATAAACTGATAGATTTTCTCTCTCTCTGCTTCTTTTCCAAACTGTCAGAGTGCGTTTTACTTCCTCTGGTTGCCTGTGAGGCATATGTTACTTTGTCTGAACTGCCCTCTAATAAGTAAAATATCCTCATCCCTGTAAACTATTTGAATACATTTCCACAAACATCCTCCAATGAGATAGTCATAAGTGAAGTTTTTCCAGCTTTAAAAATACAGAATACCTCTTCATACCAGATTTTCAGCATTAGTATTCAGAGTATAAAATCGAGAAAAGAGGTAAAGAATCTGAAAGAAACAAAGCACATATAAATCACAGAATCAATGAAAAAGAGAAATATTTCATCTTAGAGAATATTTCTACAAAAGAAAGGAGGATACATTAAGCATTTCAAAACTGTAAGGTAGTTCTGAGGATATATGCAGCAAGAGTGGACTTTGATGATCCTTATGGGTCCTTTCCAGGTCAAGACATTCTATGTTTCTATGATTTTTTTTTTCTGTGGTTCAACAGACACTAATTGCCCCAGCACACAGGGACAGCAGAAGTCATGTTTTGCCTCCATGGAAGGCAAAGTAATGCCCTAGAAATTCTGTGTGGTTATTCAGCAATATGACAGAGGATATTCAAGCAAGAGGATAGAATAAATAGCTTGCTCAAAATCATCACACTCAAGTATTGCAACAACCATCAGAAAATAAAACAAATGTTAACATTAGCATTTACACTACAATCTCATCTATATGTGGTTTGGTTTTCCCTTTTGACTTTGCTCTATTACTATTTCAGTTTAAAGAAAAAAAGAGCCAAAGGCTGCCCCTGTACCTTTTAAGTATCAGACTCAATAACTACCTTTGTCTGGTAGATAAACTTTTGCTTTATACCTGGCTTCATCAGTCAGTCATTCTCCTCCTGACAGCATCTCCTCCTCCCATTTTATTGGAAACTAACAAAACAGTCACAACAAAACTATTATTTGTGGTTATTATGTTTTGAAGGATACAGGCCTGAAATGACTAGTTCAAAGACAGCTACACGTGTTGTAGCTCTGGTATCTTTGCAAGCTCCTTAGAGGGTACACGTGACATTTGATCCTCTTACTTTCTTTATGTAGGAGTTTTCATTACTAAAGCCACTTGCCTTTTATGTCTGAGCATATGCATATCCCCTAAGCCAAACAACCCTGCTGTATTTCCTCTCTAGAGGCAAAGAAATCTGTTTGCAAGGTGTTCTTATTCTTTGTGCTGTTTCTTCATTTGGTGGTTTAATAACCTTCTCTCTCTGCTGGTTGTGTTATTCATTCATGTTTTTTATCCGCAGCAAATAGGACCCTGCAAAGAAAATCTGCAGAGCACAAAAAACAGCTAGGATTAAGAAAAAAAATTGAAAAATACTTTCTTTTCTTCACTACCTTTTAAATTAGTTAAGCAAATGCATTTATTTATTTCATTTGTTTATTTCCAAGACAGAGACAAATGTAGAAGGGGAAAACAGCCTAATTCTTTATATTCTTTTGATATAATTTATGGGAAAAAAGGATTCAGATAAGATTTTGTTTGATCAGCCACCTAATAGATACTTCTATAATATTTTTGACAAATATAGAAGACCAAATTATTGTTTCATTTGCAGGGCTCATATTTTCCATCTCCATGGTTTAGGTCATGCTAGCAAGAGCTATTAGTTGCATTTTTCCTGCCTACATGACAATTTTAATTTAAAGATGGATATTTTCCTTCCATTCAAATAAAAGTTTATAATCAATCTTTTGTTTTGCCAAAGCATGTGTAACTAAATCTAATTTGTATTATTTCTGCTATCTGTAACTGTATATGTAGTTCTTAATGTTTTTCCTCAGCTCTACTTTTTCAGAGATTTGACCATATTGGTACAAAATAACAGTATCCTAAAAATGGCAATAATTTCTGTTGAAGGAAAGTATCAGATTGACTCAATAAAATTTTTATTTAGCTCTTCTAATTTCTTTTTTGTTTCAACATTTAATTCTTTTAATATAAGTTAATTACTTTTTGGAAATAAAAGCCATTTGAATTAAAAACAATCCTATTGAGGAGAAATATATGTAAAAATAATCCCCCTTTTAAGACAGAAATCTTTGTACAAAAGTGCCAACTATATTGAACTGTTCTTTGAGTTATTTTGTGCATACATCCATAAACAGGAAGGCACTGAATATTATCATGGCTCTGATGCAAGACAAAGCACCCCAGATGGTGTCAAATGGCTTCTCCATGTTTGAGGTCAGCAAAAATTGAACCTATATCTAGCACTGAATTTCATTTAGATATCATTTTTACAGACTTTAGGTTACCTTGAGTGTTCTACAATTTATAACTCTCTTGCAAATTTGCCTAGTTAACTGTTGTCTATAGACACACTCTAAAATCTGGACCTGATGTAATTTTCTTTAGCACTAATGTCTTCAGGTCCACTTCCCAAAGTTGTGGAGGACAGCAATGGTGCAGGCACTGCACACAGCTGCACTTTGGTGGGGACATTCAGCAAGATCAGGAAGCTGCCAGGGGAATTTTGACAAACAGCTCCATCAAGATCTTCTTCCTGACATGCGTGGAAGTTGGACATCATAAATCAAGATCTGCATTTTGTTTCCTGGCATCAACAGCATCACTTGGATACCACTTTTAGATTCTAAAGTGTTCAAGTGTTGTGCAAGGCATCATGAGTTAAGCATTCATGATGTTTGAAAATTATTGGAATTTTTTCCCAAATTGCTGTCACCTATTGGGACTGTGATTACTAAAACTCATTTCAAAAGTAACCTCATTAAATTACCTCCTTGAACAGGGGTAAATCAGGTCTGATACTGGTTACCTGTACACTTTTATCTTGTCAAACTGTTTGTTATCCCTTCTCATTGTTCTGAAGGTGGCTGCTGCTACTCTTATTTCCCTTAGCAGGTAAAAGCAGCAGTGTGGAACAGAGGAGAAGCATATAGGATGGGCTGGTAATATGGTCTTTCCTTCCCACTTCATCGGGTATGAAACTTTCTCTCTAGCTTTTACTATTATATTTATTCTGCAAAGTACACATGCACAGTCATATTCCTAAATGTTATTGAAATTTATAAGATTTTAACACGTACTTAAGTGCTTTGTTCAGATAAAAAGCTGTCTTCCTAATTAGTTATTTCTATTTACTGCTTCTGTCCAAACATGACACAGAAATTGAGATATTTTTAAGAATCTCTGTCTTAATCACTGTCAGGTTGTCCCATTTTCCCAAAAACCATTGAAAAAGAGTCTGGCATGGAGAAGAGCAGAAAGGGACTGAAAGCTGGAAATCTAGAAGAAAGCCTAGGAACAGTGCAGCCCCATTAGCAAAGTGGTTCTTGGAAGAGTAAGACAAGAAATATATTCCTGTAGGAGGACGATGAGGAGAGAAAACATCAGCTTCAGGAGACATAAAAAAGGGAGATGGTTATATGTCCTGTACCACAGCATATTTGCCTGCCCACACACACAAAGTCCACTAGCACATTCTAATAGCAATGTTATTGTGTTAAGAAATGTTCAGGTTTAAGGAAACTGTTATCTGAACTCCCCTGATTTCTGCTAGTGCTGACTCAAATTCCATCCTAAATGCCTGCACATTTTTTTATATTTATTTTTAATGAATGCCCCATTAAAAAAAACTACCAACCAAAAAAATCCCCCAAAAACACACACAAAAAACCCCCATACTCCTAGAACATTTCTTGAAATAAAATAAAATTCTGGACATCCAGCAGAAGACATCTAGAGAAAGTGATAATAAAAATTCAGTACTGCTTCTACCAGGAAACTCCCAATGATGTGAGGAAATCAAACCAGGCAAAGTGAAAAGAGGGATTAAATAAGGTGAATAGAGATTAAGTTAATTCAATACAATGCCAAAACAACCTTTCTATAAGACTCCCAGGTGAAATCAATGTTAGGTAGTTTGAAAGTACAACCTTCAAGGAATAACTGCAAGAAAAAAATAATCATGCTGCTTTTGGAAAAATTTTACCCTGAGGGATAAACTATTTTTCTAGGACAGGAAGCTGGAACATATACTTAATTTTATCAGCAAGAGGAAATTTAAAATTTACCTGTCAAATATTTATCTGGTTAAAAGAACAAAAATTACTGTAAAGATTCAAAGTACAATTCAGATTATGAAGTCATTTTAACTTTTAATGATAAGGCAAGTTTTTGAAGGTGTTTCAGTAAATGTCTCCAGAGATGGTTGATTATCCACCTTCTCCAAGTGCAACATTTATCAGAGGTCAAAGCACAAAAAGCATCTGACCATGAAGATAAGATTCAACTGTTGGAAATATGTTGCCAGCAGTGATATGTAGCCTTCAACCTGCTGGCTCTAGCACACTGAATAGGATCAGCTGGCCAAACTGCTGCCAGTAAAAATTGAGATATATTTTTATGAAGCCTGTCATATGATTCTAGACATAAGCTGTAGATGTGAAGCTGTAAGCCTTTTCATGTCCCTGCAAAGATATTCCCTCTTCAGGTGAACAAGCTGCAGTCTCCTTGTGCTCCATCCCTGCCCACCACAGTGTCCGTGCCCTGGGCTTGCTCCAGTTTGTCAGTGTCTTTCCTGCACTGTGGAGCCCCAAACTGGACACAGGTCTCCAGATGTGGTCTAACAGCTGCTGGGTACAGGGAAGAATCCCTGATCTGCTGGCTGTGCTCCTGCCAATGGAGCCCAGGGCACTGCTGGCCTTGACTGCTGCCAAGGCTCACTGCTGGCCTGGGCTCAGCTGCTCCCCAGCCATAACACACAGTCAAAGATCACACAGCCTGCTCTGTCCCAGTGCTGAACACAGAGCTCAAGAGATAACACGTGCTATTTCTTTCCTTCATGAGTTACTGGATGAGTAGTCCTACTTGGACTGACTATTATGAAGATCTTGACCTGTTTTGTAAGATAAAATCTTAAGGATTAAATAAAATAGAATGACCTGAGAATATATCACTTGAAATATGTTTCAGTAAATTTTTAGACCTTTTTTCATTTTGAAGATCCTTAAATATTCCTTTTTTCCTAGGAGCACAGAAAACTTTGACTGGAAAATTTAAATCCACTGACTGTAGATTTCACTTTCTCAATTATCACTCACAGAGCTCAAGGGTTAAAGAAGCACTGTTTGAAAACCAGTGGTAGATAGCTCAGCAAGAAAATACTCACCTCAGGCCAGAAAGTCAGGAATCAGCTGGAGGTAAAGGCAGAGGTGGCAGATTATATGGACTCATGTATTTTTTCATGTTTTTCTTGACCATTGAATTCAAAACTGAGCTATTTAACTTAGATTTCTAGTCTTATTTATAATACTTGACAGCACTCTGCAGAGACTAAAATATGCTTCAGTGCTGGATCCAAATGCCAAATGAATATAGAGATGGCAATGAGATGTGCAGATGCATCTGTGTTCATAATCCATTCACAGCGTTCACGCAGAAAGAAGACTGCGGCTCTCTGTGCCCCCTTGCCTGACTGAAATCTGTTCCCAGACAGCTCTTGTAATGGAAGATAAGCACCTCCTGAAAGATGAAACCTGAAGAAAATGGCTGCTCAAAAGAAGAGAAAAAACTCCCAATCCGGCCCTCAGAAGTGATGAAACATTGAATGAAACATTGACATCTCAAAACCATGGGAAAAAAATGGAGTAAGATCAATGAAAATTTTACACCTTCCCATTTTTTATCAATTTTTATATCTTTAAGGTGATTTTTCCTGGATGCTCTAAGCCAAAGTAAAATATTTTTTGTTAAAAACTGCAGAAAAGGAACATTTCAGCTGTAAACTTGGAATTGTAGGGCTCAAGTCTTTGGCACACATATAATTTTGAAATTCTTTCCCTGCTTTTAGAAATGTTTTCGCTTTATACAAGTCAGAGACGTATCTTTTAAAATGTACATAAGATAATAAATTAATAATTTCTAACCTGTGAATAACAGATATTTTATCAAGAAATACAACCTTACATATGACTATATGTCACCAATATATTTGCATATCCAAATATTGAAAATCAAAGACAGGAAAATGATGTAGTGAAACAATGTTTTATTAACAATGAAATACAAAGTAAGCCTAAAATATGTTTCTCTCCTGAGGTTGAGTGATCAGATCTTTTTTTTTTCCCTTTCTTGCTCACTCTTCCTACACTCATTTTTCTGCTTTGAAACATCCCTTAGAGAAAAGTCCTGCCATTTCTCGCAATCAGATGATTCAAGCTTGAATGCAAGAACCTCAAGTTCTTCTGCTTTGAACAGTCTCATTGAAGAAGGACATACAGATATGGGGCAGATGGTTCTCCCAGATTCCCTCAAGAAAGAAACACTATGGCTTTCTGTCCCTCCCTAATAAAAAAAATAACCACCAAAAAAAACAAAACAAAAAAAAAACAAACAAACAAACAAACAAACCAGATTGAAAATGGATGCTTGCCTATTCTTACTTGCCAAATTTCTGTAAATTACTGGATCTTAGCACTCTAATTCTCCATTTCAACCAAATGTTCCTCCAGTCTTTACCCCTGTAAAGACCAAGCACACAGAAAATACAGGCTAATGGCTAACATGCAGTTCTTCAAAATTCATATTGTCCTGCCATGTAACTGAAGCAAACGCTAGTGTTTAGTTGGTAATGGGGTAGGAGTTAGATCTAGAGGTCAAGCCCTCTGCTTGTGGCTTAGCCACTACAGGCTTCTTTAATAGTTAAATGAGAGAATCAGACCCTTTAGGGAACCTTTCATCCAATCCTAAGTCTGATATCTGAAATGGGACAGACGAAGATGTTTTAAACATGCCAAGGACAAGTATATTACAACTCTTACCAAGCTACAGTTGCAGTGCATTGGGCAGCTGAGCAGGTGGTATACACCTGCTTTTTCAAGGCTTGAAGTTGGCAGGAAAACTGAGTGTACTCTGTTGGGATAAGGACAAAATAAGAGGGGTAAAAAAACTGTGGTAAAATTGACTAAATCAAAAGTGAAACATTTTCATCTGTGCTGGTCACCTGGGTCCTCTCTATCCTAACTTTGCAGCAGAACAGGAAACCTGGGCCATCCATCTACACTAAAAGAGATGAGATAAATCACACTCTAAACCCACCGGTTTCTTGCAATGGCTGTAAAAAGTGAAATGAATCCCTCCTCCTTGGGACAGATAGGAAACACTGCACTAGAAATGGTAAAGGGTTTTCAAATCAAGAACCATAACATTCCTCCAAGAGTGTTATGGGATGCAGATTTCAAAGGAGTTATGTGGTGTGAAATATGTTCATTTGAATATCCTGATCATACTGACCCCAGAAACTGAACTTAAAGAATTCTAAATGTATAAGTTATTAAGAGGCATAAGCTGGCTTATATTTGAACTTCAGTATATGCTCCACAGGAAATCTTCAAAGTCAGGCAGTAAAAATTATGCAAGATTTGGAATGACTTACAAGGAAAGATTATGGGACCCTAATTGCTTAATGGAAAGACTTATATTTAAAGAGGAAGATTCAGCATGATAACTAATGTAGAACTGGCATACAGAAAAAAATAAACAGTTACTGGATGCTGGAAAACTGTTGGGAAAGAAACAAGTTAGTGTGCACAGTACAATTGGCATGGCCTTTCTATGTCACCAGGATTATTCCCCTGTAATGTTGGTCATCTATGCCAAAGGAAAATTTTAGTAGACTCATCTTAAAGCAAGACAAATTCCCCACCAATTGAAAGACCATCCCAAATCCCCACTTCTCTAATGAAGAAAAAGCTTATTTCAATTTCTATATTAAATTTGTTGAAAGCTCTTATGTACCCTAAAGCTAAATGATGATACCCCTGATTTAGTTGTATACAGCTGTCATGCCTGTGATTTCATGTGCCATTTGTTTTCTAAGTTATGGACATACTGAGCATTAAAAACCCTTTCATTTTTGTCTCCATTTTGATTGTATAGCTGTTTGCATTTCCACAAATATTTTTCTCATCAGGCCTTCAAATGCTCAGCGAGTAGGAACTAAGCTGCAGTGTATTGTAGACTCATAGCTGCATTTCATCCCTATCCATCAATACTATGCTGCTGCCCCATATCATCTCGCTTCCTTTCTTTTGTTATTCGTTCAATGTCCTTGAAATATCTAGCTCAGCTTTTTTGTCATGCTTCATTTTCCCTGCATGTTTCCTGGCCACTCAGAAAAACCTTTCCTTGTTTTATAATATTATATAGAGCAATGCCTAACCATACAATCCAGACCATTTTAGACGACCAAACATCCTTCTTAAAGGCTAAATATTCTAATAGAGATGGCCTTTCAACACAATGATGGTTTCTAACAGCTCTCAAGAAGGCTTTCCCTTCACTGAAATGCAGAGTAAAAATTATAGGGAATCTTAAAAATTTTCTCAGTATTAATTACTGTTTTCTCACCCACAAACCTGGCTGAAAGAAAGACATTTGAACCAAATATGCTAGTTTTTTATAGATAGAGTGAAATGCATATGAAAATAAAACAAACTTAAGAAGGCAATCAGTGGTTGCATTTAAGGAAAGGCCTATTGTGGAAAAACACTAATGTCCATCATGGTCCTGCCTGGTGAAGCAGTCAGAGCATTATGTTGTAAGGGATGTGACTCACCTCTGTGTCAGAGCAGATCAGATCAGAAACTTGATAATTTCTTCATGATTTTCATTTCAGGAGGGGTAAGAAATTTTCCACAAGGAAATGTTGAAATATTTATTTCAGCATTCTAAGTTTCTTTCAATAATGCAATAATAGTTTTTGTCCAATCAAGTAATAAAATTTTATCTTTGTTTACTCATTTTTTTTAATTTCATTTAAATTTCAACAATGTAAATTTAATATAAACATATCACAACACACATACACATATATAGGATATTTGTTGCAACCTTCCACATCACTGAATCTAGTTTTATTTGTCTGAAAGGAAATTGTACATACATATTTCTATATGAATTCTTTTAAAGTTTTCTCATACATTTTTATTGTTTTCTTTGTTCCAGTTCAGAATGAAAACAAGTTCAGAAATGTCAGAATTTCCCCTCTGAGACAAAGACTGGTTTTCAACCACCTATTCACTTGCTAGCAGTCTATCATCTACTAGCAGTCTCTCAAGGCAAGAAAATACATCAGAAGAACCATTTAAATACATAGATGGGTATTTAACCAAGAAATTGATAGAACCAGGTTGCAATCAACATAGTGCTTCCATTAAATCCTTTCATACTTAATACTATTTGTACAATTAATTAATACTGTTGCAAAATAAATAAAAAAAAGACATTAGAATATAAATTAAACACTAAGGATTCCATTTTACTCCAAGATACTTAACTCATTCCTGTTAGCTTCAACAGGAATTGTTTCTATTAAGAAGCACCATAAACAAGCAAAACAAAAAAAACCAGATTGAAAATGGATGCTTGTGTAATTTTGCTAATGGTTTTCAAACAGCCTAGGCATTGACACGATAAATGCTATGCTGTTCTATGTGTGTAGATAACTTACAGTCATCAATGTTGCTTGATAATTCAGTCAGAATTACTGATTAGGAAGCTCAGCAAAATACTGAGTTTCAGTTCAAGTGCTTATTCTAAGTACTTTTCATGTTCTCTTACACTATTTCTGTGTGTATATAGAAGGCAGGTTTGCAATCATTGAGGTCCTCATTTCTGATAAATAGGAAAGCACATCAGAAATATCCTAAAGACTTCATCCTTTTTATTCCTTTATATTTTGGCTTCCCTGAATTCTTATTTCTCTTGGCTTAGGGAAAAGAAGGGTACAATAGAAATAAAATTGAATGGGAACATGCTATTGCCCAACACAAAGGTTCATGCTCATCTGGATTAATATATTATCATTGGAAACTCATTTTAAATGCGGGATATGAGAAAAATGAGATTTGGAAAAAGAAAATTACAGGGGCTTAGTGAAAGAAAAAATTAAAAATTTGAGATTTGTTTTGGTCTGACTATCAAATACAAACACCTAATAAATGGCACAGAATAGATTTTTAAAGTTAGAACCTCTGCAAATGTCTTCACAGAAACAGACCCATGGGACTGTGGTCTTTGGGGCTCAATTCCATGCATAAGCACCTGGAGCATATGAAGTGTCCTGAGGCTTCTGAGGCAGAGCTAACAGAATCAGGCACCTACAGGTGGTGCAGGCCCTTTGGAGAAACAGCCAGAGGCCAGGCACCATACCTAAGGATGTCTTGGATGGCACCAGGGGGCTGTTTAGCTAAGTCAGTCCAGTCCTGGCTCTGGTACAGAGTTGACAACAGTTCTTCCTCACTTTCTGTCTGTATGGGTTTGTCTACTGGCCAGTATAAGGACCCAGTGCTCTTTCCACAAAATCTTCTAGATCCATACTATTCTGAAAGCCACCCAAGTGCTCTTCAGGTGACCAGACATATTTTAGCTGCTGTCATCCTTTGGTTCATGTGTCTACCCCTGAACACCACCATAAGCATACCCTGTGTTGTCTGTGGTACACAGGTGTTACTTAGGCAAAACATAATTAACCCCACCAACAAGTTCTAAGTTAGATATAATTTTCGTAATTAAACCAGTGGGTTGATATCTACTATCATTTTTTCCCATATGTATATGCTGCAGTTGCATTACCTGTGTCATTCTTTAATGGTCTCAATAAATTAGAAAAACCTGGAAGTTCTTTAAATGATATATGTTTCAATAACACAACATGAAATTAGGGAGTCATGATTAGATCATTTTCCCAGGTTCCTTGTTTAAAATTCTTGATTAAGAAGTGTTGCCTATAAGTTCAATAATGATCTGATATAATGACCGTAATGAATATTGTATTAAGAATGTTGAATTTATGAACTAAAAATTGGGCTCATTCCCAGTTAGTAGCTGTGGTGACAAACCATCCTGACTAAGCAATTCTCGGGGTATTTCAACAGAACTTGGAATAAATATATCATTCTTCATTTACCAACTTTATCTACTTCAAATGACCACGTACAGCTGCTAACACATGCCCTTCAAAAGAAAAAGATCAGCAAAGCTCTAATAAAATGTATGCAACATTTTAGGAAGATGGTAGTAGGTTTGTTCTGTCCTGTCCTGCTGTTGCATTTAGATGTTGATTTTCTCTAGTGCAGTTTAGACCAAGTCCTCTGAACTAACTTTGGTCAATTTTTTCTCATGCTCTACATGGATGCATCAAAAATAAAAATAATTTGATAGCTGTAAGCATTTGAACTTTTCTGGAAACTCTTCATCACCTGAAATGCTAGGAACTACCAAATTAGATCTCCCTTATAATTCCTAATGTAGTCTTAGGTCACAAGACTGAACTGAATTAATGGTTTCTCAGAAACCTTTAAGAATAAAAATTCATCAGATACAGAATATGCCACTTGTCAAAATCTCTATAGAATACAGAACTGGAAATTATTTCTCCTTCTCTCCTCTTTCTCTGCAACTACAATCAGAATTGTGCCTCTTCCTGAACAATGCAATGCTGAATTAGAAACCTCAAGAAATGAGGGTAGTTGTAATTAAATGTTATTAAGTACCTTCACTAAATTAAGCATCTAGATCTGAACATCTGTGCTTGAAACATGGATCCTGTAGAATTCATAAAGCTTAAAATAAGCTTTGATGTGAGATTAGGACATACTGTTATGGACTTTAAAATAAACAATTTTTTCCTTTGAATTTTAAACAAGGTGAAAAATATATTGTTTAAATAAAATTCATCTCTTACTTTGATGTGAGATTAGGACATATTGTTATGGACTTTAAAATAAATAAACAATTTTTTCCTTTGAATTTTGAACAAGGTGAAAAATATATTGTTTAAATAAAATTCATCTCTTTGCACATTAAGCATAAATCTTATTTTAATGAAATTAGCTTAAAGCCTCATTGTGGTCTGCTTTTAAATGAAATATTATATATTAAGTATCTTTCAAGACTGGCTCCTAGATAATCCTTTAACCATGTATCAGTCATACATCAGATAAGCTCTGGAAGCATTGTTTCACAACAGGACATTTGTATGCCAACAGAGCTTTACCACTGAGAGTACATCACATGAATATTAAATTGAATTTTCCTCCTGCACATGCACGGTATGGCAGCACACTATACACTCAGTGTTACTTGAATCACAATTTCCCTCTTCTAAATCTGGGCAATACCAATCAAATAAAAACCGTGATGAAAGCATTGGAAGGTCTTCAGTAGCTGGAATCCCGATTGTTCAGGACAAAATGAAAACACAGCCCAGATCAAAGAAGAGCCTCAGAGACATTTCATCTCTGACAGCTCAAGACTCTGCAGACAGGTTTTTGAGAGGAGGTGGCCTTGACCTTCTCTAAGTCTCCTGTCAAAATAACTGATTGGTTTTCATATAGACTGTCCATCACATTTAACCCAGCAGGATGCGGTAGGGTTCAAGGTAGGGAGCCAGTTGGAACAAATATGCAGCACAGAAAAAGAGAGCATGAAATTGAGGGGTTTAGGGCAGCAATCTAACACTCAGCAATTCCCAGGAACCTCTTATCTCAGCAAGCTGTGAAGAATTTAGTTTCTCATTTGTTTCAGCCTTCCAAAGACATCTTGTTGGCAGAAGCAGTTTCCAGATGAGTCTGCCAGGTCCACATCAGTACTGGATAGTTTTCAGCTGTGAACAGTACAGCAAAATACAACTGCCTGTGACTGCACAAACCCCCATTTCACTGAAGGTTTTTACTGTACTGAAGATTTTCTGTTAGATCAATTTGGACTCACTTTCTCCTCTTGTCCCAGAAGTGGAACATCTGCAGTAAAGGAAACATTTTGCTAACTCAGCCTGTTGTGAATACTTTTTTTGGCACAATTTATTGGGGTTTTTTTTTTCTATTCTTACTTGCCAAATTCAAAGTGTTTTGAAACAGTTATACTCTTTCCATTGTTCTGCAACTTTGTCCACTTAGTTTTTGTTATGCTCTACAAAAAGAAAATTACTGCAGTCATAAATAGACTATCACATGGCTTTCAGAATCTCTATAGCATTCGCCTGGACTGGTCTCATACAAAAATATAAAGTTGCATTGCTAAAAGACAAGTTCAAATCATTAACATAATTCATACAGACTGTACAAAGACATCTGTGATTAACACAATAAATAATATGTGTTTTCATGAGAAGTAGAGATAATTTTGAAAAGCATGAAAAAAATCTGTAAGTTTTACACTTTTTTCAGTATTCCCTTTTTACCTTCAAATAAAACCATGTTACAATCATTGGCATGTGTTTTATTATACATTGTATAGTGCAAGAAGGGAATTAATGTACAGAATAATTTCCACAATTCCCACACACCCTTCTGTACATATATGCTCATCTCTGTAGGTAAAGACACCTCTTACATTCATGGAGTAAATGAGAAACAAATCTCCTCTGGCCATGTCAGATCTAAGGTGAGATTCCTGAAACTGTGAAAATAACACACTTTTGCACCATACTTGTACATCCAACCCTTTTGCCTTCAGTTGTTCAAAAGGTATGAATAACCACAGAGCATCAAGAAGACATCAGAAACCATCCTTCCTTTGGGTTATGGCACAGGCATGTGCAGAAGTGGATCTTTTCTGTCACTTTCTGTTACCAACAGTTCTCTACTCTTTGCCAAAGGTAAGATAAATAGCATTTTCAAAGGTTGCTAACTCATTGGGTCAGATGTCATAGAGAAAGTTAAAGATCACAAGCCTTCAGATTACAGAGTCAACACACTAATATCAGTATAGGAGTGGACAGAAAATTTCAGATTCAAAGTAAAGATCCTTTTGAATAAGGTGTTCAAATAGTTTAGCAGCTGTTTTAGTATGTGTGATGTGCATAGATATACAGAAAACCAAACACATATTGCTTGTTGCATTGCACACATAAAACAGAAAAGGTTTTTTTCCAAATATCTGTCCATCTCTTTTTCTCCAGTTATAGTGACGTGACCCTTTCACTGTAAACCCAAGCAGAATGAGTACTAAAGGTATGAATGTAGAGTAGTCTATGGGGATGCAAATAAGTTGCTTAGAATTCAGTATCACAAAATTGTCAATTTTTGAAACTTGTTAAAAGATCCAAGAGTGAGTACAAAGGACAGTGTTAGGTTATAAGGGAAATTTGTCAGTCCGTTGTAATTCACATAAAATGCTGTCTTGAAATGCATCACAGAAGACATCTTTAATATCTGATATGAAAAATTTATGGAATGGGTGGGTGAATGAGTGCTGCAATTCATTGCCAGTCATTCAGACATGATGGTGATAAAGGTCTGTAAGTGTCAAGACAGATACTTAGTTCTTAATTGTGGGGATAATTCAAATTTAGGGAAGAGGTGTGGGTCAGTTCTTCTATTCCAAAGTGAACAGCTTACTTCTAATTGAAAGCAACACTAATTAAGATAAAGGGCAGGACATTAACACTCAGTATTAACATTATGAGCCGCACCAGCAATATGCCTTACCTCTGATGTGAGTAGTTATTTATGGTGCCTCTGGTGCAGCAGAGCTCTCCCTCGCATACACATCAGGTATCAGGCTCCAGTGTACACAGCTTCAAAGAGCGAGTTAAAGAAGAAAATACCAGCTGGGGAGGGGTCTATGTGCAGTGGAAACAAACTGGCCAGAAAACAACTGAGCAGGTTTCTCTGTCATGCATGAAGCCAAACACTTTCCTCCTGCCTTAACAGCTTTCAGGTTTCCCTGGATTTCACAAGTTATGTCTAAAGGAGAGGATGGCACTTAAGCCCTCCACTCCCTGGTGATTTCCAACCATGCCCCCACCCTTGCTCTCATCTGCATAGAGTACACCTTTGTAGGTGGGCTAAAAGCCACTGCACCTTTCAGTCAGAGCCCTGGAGGGGGTCAGGTGGTTGAAGTATCTGGGAAGCATTGCAGTAGTCACACACTGCTGTGGTCTTGCTGGCTTATTGTCCCATTGAAACTTTGGAGTGGAAAAGTCTACAAGGCCCCACAGACCAGCCAAACTATTGTTTGAATTACAGGATTGACAGCTTGAATTAAGACCAAGAGTCTTTCTAGTGCTTTCTATTACAGCTCAGCTGTTTTCATATATTGGGCTGGCCATGTGAAGTGAGGTGAAATCAATGTTGTTGTCTTACAAAACCCAAGCAGTTCATTCCTTTTAACCCCTATTAACAAAGATATTACCTCTCACTTAACCAAGTACAACTGCAAACATAGTGTGTGGATAGATAAAATGTAGGAGAATAGGGATAGTGGTGAAGGTAGGTAGTCTCACTCCTAAGGAGTTACAGCTATGCCAATTAGCAAGCATTAAGAACAAGCCTGCCCTTAATAGGCCACAGCTGGATCCAATTAAGAGGGGTATTATAAAAGAGCAGGTTGGCTGGTCCAGAGGTGAGATGGAGTTTGTTAGCTGTGTGGAGGAAGAAGAACTGAGTGCTGTGAGGAGCTGCCCATGAGATATCACTGAGAAGAAGGACTCAGTGCTGTGAGGAGCTGCCCATGAGATATCACTGAGAAGGTAGGAAACCTCTACAATAAAATAGCAACAATAGTGTAACATTTCCACAAATGAACAGTAAATTAAAAGCTATGTTAATCATAAGTATTTTAACAACATTGAATATCTTTTCCTAGGAACAGGGGCTCATGTCGCAAATGCTATTTCTTTTCCCGTCTTTCAGTTTGAAAGATGCATCGTTCATCTCTGCTTGAAAGCTATTATTAATTCCCTTATGGTCCCACATGCTTCTGTAGTTGTATGTCTTATTCACTGGTGGTGAACAAAGTTTAGATTTTTTCTTGGATAAAGGGGGCTTGGAAGATAATAGGGCAAAGAAGAAACTGTGCATAATGATGCAGATTGCATTAATATGTCCTTTGAGCATAATCATCTTCACAGAGATGATTTTTTCAAATTCCAAGAGTAGCAGAGGTGAGCTCAGGTGACCATTTTTATTGAGAATTATGTTTTTCTTAATCCCATCTTTGACCTGAGATGGGGTTGGTCAACCCATGTGAACTTGCTTCTTCACCACAAGGCAGGATGATCTAAATATTTTGTGATTCTCTAAACTGACTTGACTTTTTAAGATGTGTGTAAGGACAGGCTTGGTATCCTTTTTGATATTTTCAAGCATTTCAGACAAATAGAATCTTATCCAAAATAACTTGATAAAAAATAGCAATATTTTGTTTAAGTTTTCTCATAGAGACCTTATGAAAATCTAGCTGAAATGTTTTCCTTTGCTATTAATGTTCCCAGATGTTTGAGCACTTTGACAGCACTTTTCTGAACCTTGATATATACAGCTTGAGACATTGGTTTTAATACCCACATTTGCTTCGATCTAGGGCAATGAAAGGGTTCTAGCAACCATATTTTAAAAGAAAAAAAATCTGTCCAACTCCCAGAAAACATAGACATTGGTATGCTGTCACACCTGTCTGTGCTTCACTGCACTATTTGATAAAATGGTAAACTTTCATGCTCAAATTTTCCAGTGGTATGAAGTTCAATAGATCACCTGAAGAACCACTGCAAAAGTTACCTCATAGGTACAAATAGCCAGAGCACAAATATTCCATTTTCTAAAAGGGGTTTTCTAGCTTTATCTGAGCCAGTAGATTTTATTTAGCAATCACTGGAGTATTTTTACCACCTGTGTTAGAGAGGGAGTTAAATAGGGCCTTATGATTGTCCCTTCCAGCCATGAACTTCTACCTGCATATAATAAAATTGCTAATATAGAAGTAGTCATGGAAATACTTCTCCAGCACTCAGATCTCAAAACATATCATGGAAAAAAAAATAAATAAAGCAATTGATCAGCCTTTCTTTCCAAGCATTTTTCTACATGCTGCACTTTTCTGCTCTATAGCACTGGTCCAACAGAAAGGATGGAGTTTCCCTTCAGTAGATCATATAATCTAGTATGTATGAGAAGTTTCTGGAAAGAAAACAAAAAATACAGTGCTTTTTAGACTGAAATTTTGACATTTTCTCCAGCAGAGGAGGTAGTTGAACTTTGACATCCCATTCCTCTATCTTTGGAGGACTGCTTTATCTCCCCCAGGGTGCTATGCAAATAATAGGACAGGTTGCAAGAGAAAACGGCACCCAAAAAAGCACTGTTTTCTCTCTGAAAAAACATTCCCAAGTGAATTTACATACTTTCTTGCCATCCTCAGAGAAGAGTCCAGGAAGGGAGTGAAGTAAGACCCAACTTTATCACTCACCACTGCAGACATAATCCTCAGAAGAAAGTGAGCTGCTTAATTCCTAGCTGACCAAAACCCTTCTTGTACTAAGTCCCACACAGAGGCAGTGGGTCTCCCTAGACTAGATGCAGCTCATGTTGAATGCCTTTACAGACAGACTTTCTTTCTGGTGGAGAAAAGCAAGGGTTTTCTGAGTTGTCTGTAATGGTTATAAAATGCAGACAGAAATGTAAGACAGACCAGGTCTCCTCTCCTGGGTGACCAGTGCTAGATGTCTCTCTGAGCAGTCTTTCAATTGTACTTAAATTCCTGAGGCTGCATCTGTCCTCTTTCCAAATTACACTGCTATTACTTTTGAAGCTACTGTGTTCTTTTTATAGCAGGTGTGAGAAATAAGTAGGTAATGTTTCAAAACACACTGAAAGTAAGGTAGGCTTAGAGAATCAAAGCTACTAAGTTGTATTGTTATTGTTCTACCCTGAAAGTCTTTTTCTAAAATCCATTTCTGATCAGTGACCACACAGAGGAAGATAGAGCTTTTTATCTCTTCAGGTAGTGCCACAGTCATTCATTTCTAACTAATGGCATAGGAGACCACCTCAGAGGTGGCTGTGATAACATTACACAATTTGAATAGGTAGCATCAAAGATTAATGAGAGCAACCCATTTTTTTTCCTTGCTTAACAAATTACTGTATAAGAAAGAAAAAGTGCAAAATAACACTCAAGATTTACACAAGATCTGGACTAAATTGATACATTTCCATTGACTTTAACAGGTTTTATATTCAGCCAGTTTGATTCTATTTGGTTTCCGTAAAATAATACAACATAGCAGTGATTCCTGTGGGATTTTTCTTTTCATGCCCTCCATAAGTCTCCTAAAAACCAGATCTTTAAAGATGTTCAGTGATAATATTTTACCTGTCTCACCTATATTGTTTGTCCTGAATTAGCTGACCTTAGAGTTCCCATTACTCACTCATGAAAGTTGACTGCTATGGGTGAAATAGACTCAGAAATATATTTTTTATCTCTTGTGGAATGAATTCTGGGTGGCAGGCAAAATTTAAATTTCAGGATTGCAATATTTTGCCGATCAAGAAAAGAGATAATTTCTCCTATCAATTGTATCTGATTGTGTCTCAGCTGAAACGAGGAACAAAGTTATTCTGAACATTGTGATAATAAATAATATCAATCAGGAAGGAATAATTACAAAGAAATAGAAGTAAATTAGTTTTGCCTCCTGACAGCACTGAAGTGAGAAATGAGTACACAGGAAAGGGTGCACAAGAGGTATGAGAAGAGTATTTGACTGGAACGGGAATGCACGTGGAATGTAAAAGAGAAAAAAAAGTTCAGAGGCAAGTTTGGAGAGAAAAAATGGGGGTTTTTTTCCAATTTTTATTTCACTGCTGGACAAACTGAGTGGTTACCCAGAAGAAAGGAGCTTCATATAATTTTAGATTAAATTACATTGACTTTTTTTTTCCAGTGGATCTTTGTGGGCTTTAGCATTTGCCTTTTGTTTCTCAATAAGGCTGGTGTGAAGGTTAAAAATCTGTGTCCTATTTCAAAGACTTGTGGGCAATTTAAGGATTTTAAAGTCAGATGAAATGCTACTGTAGTTCCAGTTAATTATAAATAACTTCCACAGCTCTACCTGTGACATGACTGCCTATTCAAATAATCTAATATTAGCAGGTCATTGATGTGTAGATAGTAAGGGCACAAGAGGAGTAATCCTGGGCCGCCCTAAAGTCAATACATATTTTAACACTGACATCAATGGAATAATTTCTGCAGACTAAGCCAAGATTGTGGAGACTGTCTGACTTAAAACCATAGCTAGCACTAACACGCTAGAGTTGCTTCACCAAAAATATCTTGGGCTATTCTGCAAAATTTCGCATTTTATTTTATGAATTTCAGGAATAATTGCAAATTCATTTTGTTCACCATCAAGCTCCATTACACTAAGAAAGCAAACACCTCCCTCATATAATATGCATGTCATACCTTCTATGACAAATTGCCTATATTGATTTTTCTATAGAGACTAGGAAAGGTAGGACTTGAAATCCCCAGACAGATGGAAAGGAAGTAGCTATCTCTCAGGAAATCTGTTAACAGAAAATCTGCATGAAGAGATGAAATTAATTAGGACAAGAGCTTTACTTCATGCAAGTAACTGCTTTGATTTACACCATCTAAAGCATATCACTTCAAAATTCAGTCAGTAGTGTTTGAGCTGATGACTTTTCATAGAAAATGTTACATGCCTCTTTGAATTTCTATGCATCCATTTTAAAAGTACCATACTACATAAAAATAATATAAAAGATAGATAAATTATACATTGTCAGAAAGAAATTCATAAATGTACAGACGGTAAAAGCTGTATTCCAAGGATCAATTTTGTGCATACTGAAAATCATTCTCAAAATCAGGCTCTACCTGTACTGAAACACATAGTTAATAAGTTTTTTGGAAGACTACTGCTGTTAGATATGTAAAAAAAAAAAAAAAAAAAAAAAAAAAAAAAAAAAAAAAAAACCCAGAACAACCTGTTTCAATAATTTTAGAGATTTTTAAAACTAATTACTGATAAAAATTGTCCAGTGGAATTAAGGAAGGGGAGATTCTTGGTTAATGCATTCAGAAGTTTGTGATTTCATAACTTTAAAGATGAATTTACAAAGCATTTAAAAATATGACTTATAAAAATATTGAATAGATCAGACAACCACATTTCCATCAATGTTCTCTGAAATAAGGTTTCATCAACTTCAGCAAAACATCTCCTTGATCAATTAGGTGTTTTTTGAAAATAGTATATTCTGTCTCATCAGCAGTTCAAAGCTTGACAGAATAAAAAATCTATTTCCAGAAACTATGACCTTCAATCCCATAATGTCATTTATTCTCATTGCCCCAAGCAATATTTACAGCCTAAACTGAAAACTGTAAGCCCAGGATAATAACATTTCTTCTTCCTTACTGTTTCCTTTTCTTTCAAAAGAGGAGAAAAATTCTGAAGTATAATAATTGCTTATTACAGACAAGAGTTACTAATAAATTTTAAATTTATTAGTAGTGAGTAGAGGATTGTCTCAATAAAACATTTTTTACAAAATTAATGTTAGAAATGGTGTAGATTTTTCAGTGTATCCATCAGTGATAAAAACATCTGCCTAATTATTTCCTTCTTTTAGTTAGAAAAAGATTAAAGAAATAAGTGAAGTAATATCACTAGCAAATAATTTTGGCACAACCAGTGATTTAGCAATATATCAAAATTGAACTAAAATATGTGAGACACATTAGACAAGCAAAAAGCAACAATTAGACTACTTGGGGAGTGGTAAGCATTCTAATTTCATATATATCTGTAATTTGTTGCAGTATTGTCTAACAGTTAAATCATTTTTTCTTAAAAAATATGGATGCAGCATTTAAGCATTCAGAAAATTGTCAAATGGGTATAAAAATACATTTGTACAAGACACAAAATTAAATATGAAAGCACTTGTCCATTACTCACTATATCTATCTTATCACCATAGCCCAACCGCTCTTCATTTTGCCTAGCTCATTTTACCTTGACAACTCCATTTCTTTCCTATGTGGTTAATGGATTTTTAACTTGAGATAATTGAGTTCTGTAATTAACATTCCAGACCTCTGTGCTAAAAAGAACTTGAAATACAGGAGAAAACAATTTTTTTTTGTCTTTGGTAATCACTTCTGGCAAATGATAGTCCCAAAGTAAAGAAGGAGAGGAAAAAAAAAAAGGGAGAGGAAGAGTAGAGGTATTTGAGATCTTACCTCTTACTCTGCATGAACTTACTTTGTCCTTATTAAAAGCTGTGGGTTTTTTCAGTTTGGTCCTACTTATTTTGCTTTATCTTTAAATATCCACAGAGACAAAGCTCATTTAGATTTGACAATTTGAGGGTTTTCCTAACTCTAGAAAAACATGCTATTGAGTCATAATTTTTTTTCATAAAAGTGGGAAAGCATTTTAAACAGACAAGATAAATGAGCAAAATGTCTCACTTTTTCATTAACTGAAAAAATATTGAGGCAGGGATAATAACAATAACATTAGTTTTAAAAAGGAATCTTTAAAGACCCAAGGCTTGAAGTTGTGTCAGGGGGGGTTTAGGTTAGATATTAGAGAGAGGTTCTTCACCCAGAAGGTGGCTGAGCACTGGAACAGGCTCCCCAGGACAGCGGTCACAGCACCAAGCCTGACAGAGTGGACAATGCTCTCAAGCACGTGGAGTGATTTTTGGGGATGGTGGTGTGCAGGGGCAGGAGCTGCACTCCATCCTTGTGGGTCTCTCCCAACTCAGCTTGTTCTGTGATTCTGCAAATTGAAAGAGTTCATTTTAAATTTTTATTATAGAGGGGAAAAATATTAGATATTTTGGGAAACCATGTTTTCTGTCAATTTAAAATTAATCCCCACAGAATTCATTATTCATTTTTGCTAACCACAGAACTAAACTTTTGCAATAATGTACTACTGCCATAAAAATTTACATTCAAACACTGGAATTGCCTTATTGTTATGTCTTGGGCTTAGATCTCATTTATCCCACAGAATGGCAATATGCAGCTTCTCCATGCTGGGTGCAAGAGTCAGATGCAATCATGTACTTGTTTGTGCAGACACTCTCCGATTTTGCAGCTCAGTGGCTCATGCAAGAAGAAGGGCTGCCTGTAGTTCAGTTATTCAACCATGAGCATCTCAGCAGAGAGGAGAGGTCCCTCTCACACCTGCACGGACGGCATGGAGGGCTTGTTGCTCTAGTACACACAAGCACTTGCTCAGTTTAAGCCATAAAAGAAAATGGAAGTCCTCAGCCGGCAGAGGCTGTGACTCTCAATCCTATTCTTCAATCAGATATCAGATCCTTAATTTATTGATAATATTTGGCTTTATGACCATTTAATTAGCTTCTGTGGAAATACTGGTTACTGTTCAGCAGCCTGGTAGTATCTCCTGGTCCCATGCCTCTTCCTCATGATATGATAATATAAACAGTGTAACAAACCCTCTCATAAAAAATGCTACAAGGCTTCCAAATCACAGAAAGAAAGTAAAACATACTGATTAACAAAAATTTTGTTGCCAGAATCATAATTAGCCAGAGGTTAATTTTGTGTGTAGGACTAAAGAAGCAAGTTCCTCCAGTTAGTTACTGCCCCTTGTTACCAGGCAGGATATTTCTGTACACGCATATGGCAGAGCAACCCTCCACACACTTCAGCATTGCCCACTGCAAGTGGAAGTTGCACAGTTCTCTAAGCAGGGAGCATCTATGAATCACAAATTTTACTCTTTCCTACAAGACTAAAGAGGTTTTGCTGCCTTCCTTGTCTGCCAGTACTAACTGATATGGCTCATCACAGAAAGCAAGCCTCTGACCCCTCCAAAACCTTTAAAAAAGGCCCTGCTATAATGTGTCTCCCTTATGTGTAATTATTAGTAATGTTTATCTCTATAAGACTGTCTTATAAAGGAAAAAGTTTCCTTTCTTTTTTCTTTGCCACCAACATTCCTTTCCAAACATAAATACACACCTGAGTCTCAGTCATAAAAAACCAGATGTTCCGAGCAAAGAGATATCACTCCATCTGCTTTATGAATTGCCATTTGCCCATGTGTTATTTTGGCTCTGTGGATAGCTTTCTCACTTTGGGAGCAAAAGACTGTGAGTTCAGTCTCAGAGAGGTGTGTGATTACAATACAGAGCGCTGGTCAATATTTACACCCCTAAATGAACACGCATCACAGACTAACCAGCAGCAACACAAATCCAAAACCTATGGAAGACATCATTGAGGAGATAACAACCAGGACACTGCCGTGAATAAAATTCCTACTACACAAATAAGAAATTCATTGTTGTGTAAACACCTCTGAGATTTAGAGAAAGTAAATTACTCGCTCACAAATTACCATGAGTCTGTTAGAGAGCTAATATTGTGCTCTTCCACATCAGTTACAAGTAAAGTTAGCAATGTGTTCCTTATAAAACAAAAATAGTCAACAAAAATAAGCTTACAAAGCAGTAAACTCTGCTTTGTACCCAAAGAAATTCTGACTGGAGGTATTTCAGGCTGATAAACCAGACATGCTACATGCGAGTCCAACACTCAAAATTTGTGGGAACAGCAAAAATGACATCCCCCTTGATGGTGTTAGTAGGAAATTGGAAGGATGAGCATGGTGAACAAAAGAAGAAAAGGAGGATGTAGGATGACAAAGAGTGTTGAGAGGTAAAGGGGGATGCAGGCGGGGATTACTGGGCTGGGTTTAATGGACGGCAGGGCCACCCACCCCTCTCCTTTGTGTAAAAGAGTGCATGCCACTGGAGAGGGGAAATATTACACACCAACAACTTCATCATCAGGTCATGTTTTAATTCAACGTCAGAGCAAGGTGACATCATCAGCCAGCCAATGCCAGCTGCTAATTATGGTGTCACTGGAGTTCTGCTGCAGGTATTTACAGCCTGCTCCTTCACAGACACTGCACCATGAATTATTCATGAAACAGCTTACCTCTGATTAGTCAAACAGCTCTCACAATATACAAACCCAAGCTTAAAAGTGGATTTTGCCAGACCTCATTTAAGCTGTCATATAAATCTACCTTTTCAATTTATGAATAAGCAGCCCATCAGTTTATCTTTTCTTTTCATGATGTACAAACCCAAAAAATTGGCATAGGAAAGATTTTCTTTCCTGATACTTTTCTGCCTTTGCAAGCTAGTCTCTGAAAAAAGTAAAAATTGTCGAAATGAATACATCTTTTGCACTTGTCAAATACTATCTGCCTGCTGAATAAAGATTTTCTGATTTATTACAGAAATGTATTGACACAAGGTGAGAGAAAAGAAAATAATGGGAGACATTTGTATGCTTTGGTAAAATCAATTTAATTAGCATGTGAACCACACAGATAAGTATCATCATTTCCTAATGTACTTAGTCTGGACACCAATCACACCAAACAAGGCAAGCTATTCAAGCAAAGCCATTTGTCACAAAGTACAATTAAAAAAAAAAAAAAAACCTACAAAAAACCATCCAAAGCAAAATACAGCAAACTCAGCCTACTCTATTATTGTTCATTATAGCCATTGCTGAAGGCAAATGAAGCTATTTAGTTTAATCAGCCTTTTACAAAAAATGTACTTATTCTTATAACCACACTGAACAAATCATGCAATTTACATTACTGTCCTGAATACAAAACAAGTAAAAACTTTACAAATTTAAGCCATAAATCCATTTGCTTCTTTTTACTTATTCTAGTCATGCATACAAAAAGAGGTAAAATTTACATTAGCACAGAACATAATTTCTTTATATCAGGCTGCTTCCCACAAACCTGTCTACTTTTAGTCAGGAAAGAAACAATCCTTTGTTTCACATCTTGACCTAGGATTTTATTGAAAGTGAAAAATTCTGTCACAAGAGAAGGTTTCACTTCAATACCTTTTTTTTTGACAGAAAAAAGGCAAAAATAGGAATAAAATATATAATATAAATATAAAATATATTATATAATATAAATATAAAATAATAAAAATATACAATCATTTACTGAGTTGCACCTAAGCATTTAGTTGTGATTTTGTTCAAAAAGAAAGTTTTCATTGCCAACACTTTCTACATCATATTTGGGCAGGTTAAAATCTCCTTCCTAATCTGAGCAACCAGTGTGTCATATAGAGGTGTTTTTTTAGTTAAACAATAGTCCCAGTCCATCAGCCAACTAATTAACCTCTCCTACAGTGCACCTTGCTTTTCCTACATTATCATGATGTTCGCTTAAGAAGATGTAAGTATTTATATTGATCTAAAACCTAGTATTAATCTCAGACCAGGAAATTTTAAAGACTTGTTTGACTTCTATGCTGTTACAGTACAAGTATTATGCAACGATTGATTGTTTCTCACCAAAGAGAAAAAAAAATCAAGCTCAGTTTTCTTTGGGGAAAATGTTTCGTAACTAATTTTCAATCACCCTGCAATAACAGTAGCAATGGCAAGAAATAAGAATACCATAAATCTTAAATAGTGCTATAAAATGATGACAAAATTTTATTTCCTATAAATAAGCAATACTAAATGGGGGAAAAAAACTTTAGTATTCTAAGTGTATTCAGGGCTGGTTACAAAATGGTTCTACTCATTCTTTTGCAAATTATTTGTTCATTGACCTATTTCTTTGTGAACTAAGTGAGAAGTCTCCCAGGGATCTTTATCCTTCCTAAGAGTCTGGCTTGTAACTTTAGTAAGAGAAGTCCCACAGATTTTCAGGAATTGAAGGGAAGTTGAAGATCTACAAAACAGTTGAAAGATAAAGGATACTCCATGTTCTTAATCAAGCACTTTGATTCTTCCTTCAAAACATACTTCAAATTCCTTCTTCTCCAAGATCACCTAGCCCAAGTGTTCAGTTGTGATGTGTGGGAAAGTTTAGACATGGAAGGATTAACTGGCCTTTGCACTTCATACCATCTGGCCTTCCACCCTTAGGAATGGACTTTACACTTGATACTGGCAATTGTTAAGGCTTATTTCTGTCCTATCCCTAAATGAATTTATGAAAACCGTTGTGAAATGCGGCAATGTGGTACTAAATCAAGTTTGATCTTTTAAATCTTCAGAAATTGTTAAAAGCTGGCCACACTTCTAAATTTTTGGCACTTGTTCAATATTACATTTCCAGGGTGGGTGGTTTTGTTGTTTTGTTTCTTTTGGTATTGCTTTTTTGTTGTTGTTGTTTGGTTTGGTTTGGTTAGGGTTTTTTTTGTTTGTTTTTGGTTTGGGTTTTTTGTGCTTTCCTAAGAATCTGTCTGAAGTAATGCATGGAAAGGAAACCCCCTTTCATTTACATGGATTTACTTGGACAAAGAGATGACACAGAGTAAGATGAGATATTTTAATTGACTCAAAGAAAAATTAGTGTTACAGTTCAATTGTCATTGCAAATGTTCACTAATATGTACATATATTTTTGTACAATTATTGTTAAATAAATGCAATAACTTCATTTTCTGGGTACTAAACAAAGGCATCTACCTCAGTACAGCATCTAATCGAAGTGCCAGGTGAAAGAGCTTTTTTTAAAATACCCTATAATATCATCCTTTCTTTAACTCACAATATCTCATTAAAAACAATCCAACGTTTGCCTAAGAGAATTGCATTAAGTAAACTGATTACTGAAGAGAACTCAAACCTAGAGTTGATAAATTCATTAGTGATGATTCTTTATAAAGACAGAAAAGGTTAAAAATAAACAAATAAAAAGAAGCTCATGAGAGAAAATGAGTAGGAATATTATTTCCCTCCAGGAAGATAAAGGAAATCTTGCGGTTTCAATGGGAATCAAGTAAGCAATCTTCGGTCCATATCCCAGCAGCTTCGCTGGGATTTTTTTTTAATTTTTTCGGTATCCATGCCATGTCACTCATATCTTCCCATCAAAGCCCTGTCTTCCTCCTTGATGTTTTCCCCTGCTTTTGCAACATCTCGGAGGTTAGTTTGGGCCTGTTTGGGTGCTTTGCACTGCACCTCATTTCCCTCCCTTCCTGAAGGCTCTGAAATCTCTTTACTTTTTGTGTCAAGCCACAAATTAAAAATAATTTTTCAAAAGTTGTCTCAATTCTCTGCTCTGTAAACCTCTGGAATATTTTTCAGGAGTCTTTTTCTTTCAAAATTTTCCTTCTATTGGTGAGCTCTGGATATTCTCTGGGACAATTTCAGGCACTTTATTTTCCCTGCCTCATGCCCTGCCAGCGCACATCACGTGATCTGATGAGATGAGTCCATGCTGAGTATCCCAATGCCACCATGCACGCGCTTGAGGACAGTCATCTCTCAAACTGTCTCCAGAACTCATTGATTTTCTGGTCATTTTAAATCCCACCCCATTCTTACACCTCCCACTGGGGTAGAGCTTTGCCTTTAAGACAGATGCAGCACACAAGGGCATGTAGGTAACTATTGGGTGACATAAACACAAAGCTGAACTTGAGAAGGAAGGAAAAGCAGATAAAAAATATTAACATGACTGCAGCCCATTTCCTGTTCTCCTGTGCCACTTGGGAGTGAAGTTGAGCCTGGGAAATGAGGAATGTGGTGGTTTTTGAGGTCCTTTTTATCTTTCTGTGATTAATTGTCAATACATTAAACTGATTTCCCCCAAATTGAGTATTTTTTGCCTGTGATACTACTGATGAGCAGTCTCTGTGTCCTTTATCTTGGCTCACTGGCTTTTCACTTTATTTTTTCCCCCAATCCGGTTGAGAAAATGGAGTGATAGAGCAGCTTGGTGTGCACCTGGCAGGCAGCAAATAGATATTGCATTCCTGTGGGTTAGTTTACATAGGAGCAAACATCCTTTTTTTTTTTTTTCTTTTTTATTTTTTATTTCTGTGCTGTGATAGCTTGAGTGCTTTGTATGGGTAAAGCTACAATGACCTGCTTTCAAGTGCTGTGAGGTTCTTTGCCGTCTATCCCATCTATCCTATAAACTTCACTTTTCAAATACAATATAAGAAAGGTTGGATAAAAAAGTAACAGAAGTACCATTACATTTGTTTTACTGGCATCTTTTCCTTTTATACTTCTTTCATTATTATTTTACCAGTGTTATTTTCAGATTTTCATATACTTTGGGTTGTTTTCTTCCTAGGTGTTTATTGCTTTGCAGAACTTCACCTGAAATATTTGATGAAAACAGAGAATACAAACATAGAGCAGAAACTGCATGTTCCTCCAATGCTACATGGCCTCTAGAATTACTTTTCTTCTTCCATTAATAGCCAAGAGAATAATTAGGATAACAGAAGAGCATCTGCACCATTAATAGAACATTTCATTACTTTTAATCACAGGAGTAAACAGAAGATAGAGACAAGTTGAGGAAGACTCTACTGGAAATAGTTTTCACAAGAGCCAAGATACCTCTCCTCAGAAGGAGATTACAATTTGCAGATAAGACCACACATACAGGGGACAATGATCTGATATATATCTGAGTTGGGTAGCATTCCAAATATATTCCTCTGCTATCTATGGTCTGTGTTGTATAAGACTTAATGAGCTTCATCTCAAAGCCCTTGAGTGAAAAGATGTGCCTGTTCATCGCCCAAAACAATAGCTCTCATCAGAATTCAAGTGCCATCTTTCTTAATATGCCATGCCCCAAATATAGACCTGGTAAGTGAAAAGGACCTGAGGTCGATGAAAAAACATTGAAGGGCAGGCCTTTTAATGATTTGATTGAACTCTGCCTCTTTAGTCTTGGATTCTGTTTCACATTCCTTAAAAAAACAGCAACAACAACGCTGAGTGCAGCCATGATATTTTATGAAAAATCCTTTGCTAGGATTTTTTCTCCTATTCCAGCTGAGAAGCCTCAGAAAAGAAATGTAAACAATTAACTATCTGATGGCTGTGAAATGTGGTCTGGACTTTGTTTACCAACAGGTGCACCTGTGATTGGTGCATGTTGGTTGTTTCCAATTAATGGCTAATGACAGTCAGCTGGCTCGGACTCGGAGAGTCAGAAGCTTTTGTTATCATTCCATTCTTGTTCCTTCTAGACTTCTGATGAATCCTTTTCTCTCTATTCTTTTTATTATAGTTTTTAATATAGCATTGTAATATAACATATATCATAATATAATAAATCAGCCTTCTGAAACATGGAGTCAAGATTTGTGTCTTCTCACATGGGGCACCGACCATAGCTGACTGCAGTGGAAATAGCACATGTAGATCACAGAGCAGCCTCGGCTTGAATACAGAATAATGTTCTTCAGAACAAGTGACAGAAACACAGAGGAAAAAAATGTTTCTGAAAGGTTAGCAGCTGCTCGGTTTTCCCATTTGTTATTTGCAGAATGACAGACAATAAAATGTTTTAAACAAAGAAAACAAATGTAATGTACAAAAAATAAATAATAGTGAAAATAGGTCCATATTACAAAGATTTTTAGATGATTCTATCTTATGTTTTGAGCTGAGAAATAGATTTCACAGCTTCTCAGGAGCACTTTACCACAAAGAAGATAGTTTTGTTATTCCAGAAGTTTTTGACTCATTTTTCCTGGATTTGGAACTTTTCTATAAAACAACTGTGGTAGCTGAGAGGTCACTCAAAATTATGTTAATATCTGTATTCCCAAGAGTTTGCCAAATATACACCTACTTATACTCAGAAAGTCCCACTTTCCTAAATATTTCCAACTATATAGTCATTGAACAAACACATTTATTTTTGACATGGCAGCAATCATGGTTTGTGACACACAATGGGAAATCTTTACAGGACAAAATCTACATTTAAGTAAATTGATTATGACTCCTTTTATGATTAAGGGAGAGAAAGAGGTATCTATAATATCAATACCGTTGACCAGTTTTATTTCTGCTGTAGGATAAGTCACAATTTAGAAATGTCAATTTCTCTCTACTCACTACAAAAGAAGCGCAAGATGTACAAGTGCCCTTTGCAGCACCCTAACCATTTTATTGGTGTATTATCCTTTCATGATATTTTTCTTGAACTTCTCTTTCAAAGGCTACAGAACACTTGTCTATTTTATTATTTATCACTCCTCCAAGAGTTTTGTCATTTACCTGCAGAAACTAAAGTTTTAAATTATTTTATTTCAAGATACAGATGAAAGAAAATATTAAACAGCACAGGACAAGAGCTGATTTCCAAAGAGCTCCACTAGAAACCCACCAGTGCAATGATGCATCTTCATTGCCAATGGCATTTGGCATCTGTAAGCCAGACAATAATACAAGTATGTCATGTTAATTGTATGATTTTTTTTAAGTGGAAATGCCAGGCATCATAAAGTCAAAACCAATAAAGGATTATGTTACATTGACAGTAACACTTTTATCAATAGGTATCAAACTGTTTTGACAAAATCTATTTTCTGTAGTGTTTTAATAGAAATTGGTCATGTCCTATCATAGTTTAAGGATTTGAATCTTCTATTATTAATTTTATGGGTTTTTTTCCTGGGGAAGTGATCATGGGAATAGACTTAAAACATCCTGGGTTATTGTCACTGTCAGGATAGAATAAATGACACGACACTGTGGATCTGGACACTGGAGGGCAATTAACGACCTCTGAGACTGGAGTCCTGGATGCACTTGAAGAGTGCTACTCTTACACTGCACTTGCTTGTTTCCACAGCCCTTTCCCAGGTATTGACTTCCTTTCCCATCAGGAATATTGCTGCCATCCGCGAATGTCAGGCAGGAAACCAAGCCAGTCCCCACCATGCTGCTGTTCACACTTGCCTCTACCAGGAATTATTGTCCAGGGTTCCTGGGTGTCCCCCAGAATTTGTCTCCATGTAGCTATCTGGTCATGGGATCTTTCCCTACTTCCAGGATATTTACCACCTCTTTTCTGGGTTTCTTTCCCTCCAAGATAATTTTTCTCTGGGAACCCTTGTTTTCAACACAACTTTGCCTTTGCAGAACTCTAAGCTTTTGGTTTTCCTCCAATCTAAAGAGTATATGTGCCTAATAGTTAAGGTACAATGACAACCAGACCCACTAGCTGGGTGGTTCTGTTTCATGTCTTCTTATTAATTAGAGCATTTAGGGCAAGTCACTTTGGTTTAGTCCAGGTATCATCAAATTTCACAATTAGTTTGAACAAGTAGCAGTGGCCAGGAACAGGTTTCTGTCTGACAGTTGAAAAGTTCAGTTATGAACATGGACATACATATTTGTTTATTTGCTACACAATACTGCTCATAATGCAAGCTTAGTTTTACAGTTATGATCTTCTTTTTCTTTTCAATAGATAATAGTCATGACTTCTTCCAGGCCTCTAGAACTTGTCTACTGTTTCATTGTATTAATTAATTAATATCAATGGCCTAGAGAGATCCTCAGTCAGCTATTTAGGGATACTAAAAAAATAATCCCAAAAGAATCCAAATATAGAAACCTCTGTTCTGCACTATTTTTAGTCCATAGTGGAGTAGAATATAGTGCATCACTGTGAAGTAATATTTAATTTTCTTCCTTCTCCTCCACGCCTTAAAAGCAGATGATTTTGATGAGTATTTCTCCTATCCATTCAAGGCTACAATCCACTTCACCATAACCTTGCTGGAGAGCAGACAAACAGCCTCAGAAGTCCCCAAGGCCCACTACTGCCAAAACCACAACCTGCAGCTGCACATTAACAAAAACTCTCCTGTTGCTACTTCTTATTTATATTATAGCTTTGATTGTAAGTCACAGTCTCACCTGTACAATTTTAGTAGTAACTGGAAGGCATTCACATCATCAGTAGATCCTCTGGACTGTCTCATTTTATTTTCAAATAAAAATATTATTTCTGGGTAATTGCCAGAGCTGTCATTCTCAAAAGGGCACTGACATGATGATCCCACAACAATACTCCATTCCAGTTTTTCCAGTTACCCAGGGAAAGTTCCCTGTTCCCTCATGCTCTCTATGGTATGGAAGTAGGTTTCGCTTACATTACATGGTCTGAGCTTGATTTATGGTCCTTGTATAGCTGAAGTGATCAAGCCCTAGACAACAGCAGGTGCACTTTTTATATATATCTCATTACCATTTTTCTCATTTCTTGAACCTTATTCTCATTCGTGTACCTTCTTTTGTCAGCGCCAAATGAACAACCTGCGCCAATTATGTTTTCCCTACTGGTCTCAGTTTTGCTACCTCCACACACCCACATCAAGCATTTCTGATATCACAATTACCTGGATAATCTTGGCTCTGCAACGTATCACTATGCCAGTTTTCCAGGTATTGCTCAGCCTTTGAAGATTCTGCTCCCCTTCAGTTATTTTTCAAGTCTGGCTGTCTCATATACCTTCTCTTTAGCAACATGTGCAGTCCAGCCAGTGCTCATGGCACTATCTTCTCTCAGCTTCCCACAGATATCAGGCATATCCAGCAATTTTTCATGTCTTTAAGTTTTCCTCTGAGAATCTTGTTCTTCTGAGCATCTGAGCTGAACCTCAGACCAGCACCCACCCACTGGGTGGGTAGGCATTGAATTGTAACCCTAGAGAAAGACAAAGGAGATTCTAAAATCTTAGTTTCAGAATGAAAACAATAAACAGACATGCTAATGGGTGTTTTCCTGTTGCTAAACAAACTTAGAATGATGATGCTGTCACAAGACATTGCTGACCTAGAGAGGTAAAGCTCAGCAAGCCTTGTGGAATCATGGGGCACACTACCCTACAGAACTACCTTGGTCAATAGCAAAATAAAGCTGAAGCCAAAGGAGACCCCAACATATCTTTTTTGTGACTGATTTTGCATCTCATTAGCAACTGGGCAAATAGAACAGACAGATTGGCTTGGAATAAAGTTAAGAAAACCCCAGTGACACTAAAGGAAAGGATTTTGTAGCAAGGAGCATGCAATACAAAATAAGTTTGCATGTGGATTGATTATGTAAAGAACCACAAACTATATTTTTCTAACTGAAACCTTAAAAAAATTGAAAAATGCATGTTTTAAACTAAATTACACTATTTTTCTACCTGATCATTAGGGGATTGGAAATCTCAGAGTATTTTCAGAGTAGACATCAGGATAATTTACTTTCAAATAGACAAACTAGGTATTAAATACTTATGAATAAGTGTTACAATATCCCTAGAGTCTTTGCTGTGAACCAGCTGAAAACTTGGTCTAATAAAATAAAAATTTGGTTTGCAAAACAAAGAAGAGTTTGTTAATTTTTTTTCCCAAGCAGAAAAACATTCTCTAATTAAAGCGATTTAATCTGTGAAAGGGTACTTGCTTTATGCATGACCATTAGCACCACAGAAATCAGTCTCAGACAAGTTAAGCAGAGCAGTTAAAGCCAGGCACTTAGACAGCCAGAGAAGGAAGCTGTGTGAAAGACAAAAGACTGGAAAAATATTTCCATCTATTTACAGCGGTTTAGTGATGTGTTGCTAAGTGGTTTTAAATCTCACACGATCTTACAGAAGTCCTTTACATAGCATAGACCTACTTTATCAGATCATCCTAAAGCAGACCCCCAGCAGCCAGCCAGCTCCTGAGGCTGGCTCAGCTGTCCAGGATGGGATGGCCACTTGCTCCTGCACAGGCACCCACGCAAAGTTACCGATGCTTGGGTGTGTTAGGGAGGGCTTCCTACACATAACAGCTGGAATTTAAATGGGATACTGCACAGAGTCAGATTCATGGGATGACTTTTGTGAGACATTAACAGCCCTGCATGGGCAGCTGAAAACTGTGAGGACCTCAGCAAAAGATATCTTATGCTAGGATGACTGAATTCTACATCTGCTGTTCCAAACTATCTAGGTACCACTTTGTTACAAACAAGATAATGTTGCCTTATCTAGAAGTCAATCTAAATTACCTTTAGTCTTAATTACTTAACAAATATAGGGTTACCATTTCAGATTTTTTCTCCCTTAGGATTAAATTTTAAGTCAAGCGCTGTCACATTTTCATGTGGAAATGAAAAAAAATAGGAGGAAATGAGTCCTGTGAGTCAATAAATATGAAAAGTTCATGTATATACAGAATAAGCACATAACAATGTAGTCTGTTGAGCAGTTTGATAAAGCATGAGTTCACTAACACCAACAATCTACTTATTAGTGAAACAGACAAGAAAATCATGAAAGGAAAGTCCTATTAGAAATATTATTCTACTGTGGAGAATCCTGAATGTGCTTTTCACTAGCAGAAGGGCATAGATAATCATAATTAACTTGTAATATGAGTAGGGACAGATGTTTTCTAAAATGTAAATAAAATGTATCTGAGAAGCTATCATCAACAGGAATTTGTCTTTCCTGAATTAAGCATATTACTGATTTTTCTCTCTGTAATTATGCTTTTCACTATTAATTGTCCCAGCATTAAGGCAGAATTCATTGTATTCATACCATAAAAGTCTTTTAAAAAAATTCATTTGGTAGCTTGGTGATAAATAATAGATTTAAATATTGTTGACTTTGAATTTTAATACTTTGGGTTCCCTTTTGACTCTCCTTGGCTTCAATTCTTTGATACCTGGTAGAAAAAGTTATATTTAAATAAATTCTCCAGAAGAATCTATTTTGTCATTTGTAGAAAATTTATTTACCTTTTTACACAAGGGCATGATCTTATGAGTGGATCTCACTTCTTTTAATTTACTTTTTTTTTTCTTTATTTGGCCCCCTAGGTGCTTTTTTTTTTTTTACCTCTTGGTTGAGAAACACTTCACAGCTGTCCCTCTAACTTAGGCAGAATAGAGTTAGAAATTTTCTTTAATGTATTAATGCAATTCAAGTTTGTTCTTTTGCTGTAATAATAACATAATGATATTTTAATGGAAGAAATAACTTGAAATCTCTGGTTAGTCTCAGGAAAAAAAGAAATTCTCATCCTTGTGTGATATCAGTTAGATATCACACATCCTTGTGTGATATCTAACTGATATCACACAAGGATGAGAAATCATCATAATCTTGAGTCATTTCTTGAGATTAAATCTTGGGCTTCATGATTAGGTACAAAAGCTAAGGACCTCCATTTGCTCAGGTGCCACTTCAGGCAGGTCATCCCCCTGTGGCTCACAAAAACCAAGCAACCTTACTCCTTTGTGCCAATACCTCTGAGAGTGACTTCTAGGCCAAATCTGTCTCTCCTGCTCGTGAGTCCCAGCCAGATCACAGTGACCTCTGTGTCACTGTGTGTGTCAGTCTGAGCAGGCAAGGGGGAAGTTTTGGGCACACCTCGCCCAGCAGAACCAATGCGTACAGACCTCCCACATCCACAGTCCTGAAAACATGGGCTAACTCAGCAGTCTCCAGCTGCTCTGTCGGAAAAGACTCTTGTTATTATTCGTGGCCAAAGCAGCTTCAGAGTTCAAAGAGTAAAACTCTGGAGAATGGAGTTTTACTGAGTGCTTTGCTCAAGAAGTTACTCTTCATGCAACATTATATTTCCTGATTAACTGAATTGTTAACTTCTCTACCCCAAAGCAAGTCTTTCTTTATTTTATGACTATTTAGAGCTGGCTGTCCAGATGACACCTCAGGAAACTGGAGTATAAACATGTGGGCTACTGCCTTTGATCCATATTTCTTTTCATGTCCCTGCCAGTCATTTCCTCCCAACGTACTCTTCTTTCTCCTTGGCCTACAAGCATTCTAATGTTGTTCTTGAGAATATGGTCCATCCTTTTTTTTCACTTATTCACTATCCATTCAGCTTGCAGTGCCTTTGCCTGTACAGAAACAATTATTTCAGGAGTCTTTAGTGGAATCTTGGTGGTAGTGTTAAACTCTGTTTGGCAGTTGCTAATTATTTGCATGTTTAAAAGATACATGGTTTTAGAAAGTTTGCTGCCATCATACACAGGTTTAAAGCCTTTGCAGGTGTTTTCAGGAACTGCCATTTTCATCTGTGCTCTGGCAACAAAATAAATTATTGACTTCATCTTCCTGCTTCTGCTTCTGTCATTACAGCAAATAAAAATTAATAACTCCAAAATCCATGGACCTGGTTGGTTTAGTCTAACATTGGCATTAAATTACCATGCTTTGTTGATAGCTTTTTAAATTTTACCTCTGGTAATTTTATGTTGTTATGAAATACATTCTGTTACCAAATATAAATAAATTGTCCATGTCAGTCATCTTAACACAGATGTCATAACCTTCATGCCACTTTAACAGCAAGTCCCTAAGAGCAAAAAGAAAAAAAAAAAAGTCAGAACTTTCTCAGAACTGCCTGGCAGTTCTCAGAACTTCTTTCAGAGAAAAGGAGCAAAATGTTAGAAGGAATTTACACCTTCAGTCCTATCAACTCATGGTGAATGCCTGAGCTAGAAGAGTGAACATGTTGTAACCTGTGTTGCTAACAGGTCAAGCTGTTAGCAACAGCTGGATGGAGGAAGTCAGGAAAGACATTATTAGTGGGCTATTTCTCCATCCTCACCATTGGACATAGGACTACCCTGACCCTGGTCTTCTTCAGACCCCTCACAACATGGATCATGTAGGTAAGAACCTGAGATGTGCCTACCTGAGGCCAGAAATAAATCACTTGCTGGAAGAGACTCTAGTGCAATGTGTATGTTCACTGTATTTGTATCACACTAAATCACTTAAGATGACAACACTGAGGTCATAAACAGCACATACAAGAAGCCAAACTTGGATTACAATTATTTAGCATGGTATGATTATCACTTCACATGAATTGTCATTCTTGCACTGGCACACTTTTTTACTGAGACTATTTTAAAGTGAACCTTTTTTTTTTTTCTTTTTACAAGATTGGGCACACTTAATTTGCCAGATTTTCATATTTTTATCTTAAAAAAATAATTTTTTTATTCACTTGATGAGAGCATTTTTAATTTCACTGATTGTGCCAGTAGATACGCTGTATTGTTGGGGTATTTTTTTTAAAGTTAGATAGCACTTTGTTTTATGAGCTGAATGGAAGTGTATTTACCAAATCAGTGGAATAGAATACAGGCTGATGACTATGGGCTGTTTACCTCAGATAATAATATGGAGCTCAATCCACTTTTGCTGAAGTATTGGTACATAGCAGCCTGTTTCCATGTTAATAAGGGATAATCATGACAAACACATACCCAGCAGGGATCTTCCACAGCATAGATTAGTCCACATCTCACTGGAAGAGCAGTTTCAGGAGTATCATGTGTTCCCAGTTTGCTTCCTTCCCATCCAAAGGATTTTCAAGATGTTGCATAGTGCTAGATGACGACCCAGGAGCTTCTTCTGATGATCTTACTAGTAAAATATTAACATGCCACCAAATTTGGTTAATGATCTTGAGTAATGTCTGGAATTGTGCTTCCAGTTTCGTGTTTGTATAGCCATTTTTTCATGATGTTTGAATTTGGGATAATCTTGGAAGACAATTTGCATGCGCCTTGCTTCTGACGGATACCTGCTAAACTGTAGTTTGACAGCTGCCACAAAAACTGACACTGAAATCAAATTATAAGCCTTTAGTGACAGCTGAATACAGCTCTAGACAAAGTATCTCAAAAAAATCTAGGAGAGCTATAAATGAAACAAAGGACTGCACAGAAGAGGGTAAAAAGGATCACACAGCCCATAGGATGGCTTCCATGTGAGAGGAGCGCCATTAATTTGATAAATTGGTTTTAAAAGTAGGGAATAAGGATGAATAGAGAAAGACACATTAAAACATTACTGGATCATTAAAGACAGAGATGGTGAACAGACAACATCTGCTTACTGTTTCTAACAAAACTAGGGAATATCCAGTCAGATGAAGAAACTGCAAATAAATTTTCATGCAGATTTAATCGTATGTTACTGTGGTTTAGAGTAGAAAACTTCAAAGCTACCATTAGGAGCTTGATCTTTGCTAAGGGAAATATTCTTACCCTAATGTGAGGACCACTCAAGCAAGCTGCTCTTCTGATGCTGTAAAAACTGATTGCCAATGGACCATTAGATCTTAGATTCCCAGTAGTCAGGAAGAACTGGAACCCACTTAAAGTGCACCATATCTCTTAACCAGATTATACTCATGATCTTATTTTTCATTTAAAAAAATCCTGAACAGAACATGGAAGTGATGATAAACAGAAAGGGCACACAAGGACAACAGTAGCTCCAATTCTCTTGCACATGACTGCACTCAAGAAAATTGTGATTCCACATAAGGAGATTTCCTTCATCACACATTTCTTGTGCACCTTTGAGTACTTGAAATATGTTGCTACCTGCTCCATTTCCTTGGGGTGAGTATATGAAAGTGGTTTGAGTACCCCCTAAGCCAAACAGTATAAAATCTAAGTCCTCCCACTCTCCAGTACAATTAATTATAAATTACAGTTGTCTGTGAATTCGGTGTGCAAGCTGATTACTGTGGCATGAATGAGGTGTTAACCTGTGCTGCAAAATACATGATTACTGAAATTCTGAGACCAGCTAAAGGAATTGTCTGAGCTGCAAAGAATAGGTTAATTTAGCCAGCGTGATGGATGGATGGAGTCTAATGAAGGAAATACCCTTTGTGTGTTTGCATTAGAGACTATGCATTAGCCAGAGCCAGACTGTGTGGTCATGAAAACAAACTTGACACTCTTTTCTATGTGTTGCTATTGGCACTTATAACCAAAGAATAACTTTTCTGATTGAGACAGGAGGAGAAGAACGAAATAGCTTGTACTGGAATACTCTCAGCAGGTTGAATATCAGGAACAGGGAGAACTGGGGTACTGGCAGCTACCCATTTGTACCCCTGGTTATGTATTGAGCAGTAGTATAAATAAGAATTTTAATGAAAAGAAACCAGCAGTTCTCAGTTGTAACACTGTGATACAGAAATGCTTGCCAGAAGGTCTCTTCAACCAAGTATCTGAGTGATAACTTGGAAAAGGATCCTGGAGGGAAACTGAAGAACAAAGCTATCATCTCAGGTCAGAACTGACAGGCACTCAATTTTATTTTTTGTTCCTCTCTTTGTTTCTTGTATTTTATTTCTTATTTATCTTTTTCGTTATTGTTGGGGTTGGGGGATTTAAGTGTAAGGTTTTTTGAAGGGAATTGGAGGTTTTGTTTATTTACTTTTAGGTTGGGGGGGTTGCTTTGTTTTGGGTTTTTTTGGTTTGTTTTAGGTTTTTCCCCCCCCTTCTCTTCTGTCTTTTCTTTGCTTCTAGTTTTACAATCAAGTATCTAGTCTGTGTTTTGCTGGGGGAAAATGTAATTTATCTTTCACCTCAAACTTTGTCCAGTAATTAACCTGGAGAAATGAACTGCCCAGTAAATAGCACTCTTGTTTTGACAGAAATGGCCGACCTGATCCTAGCATAGTCTGATGTATTTTCAAGCTATCTCTAGATAAACCATTCATAGCAGAAATGGCTTCAGTCCTTTCTATCTCCATATGTTTAATGTTGTTTTGCTTATCTGAAACTTGGTTTGGTTACAGTCAAAAGCCAGGACAGAACAAGTACATGCCACTCCCTACTCCTCTTGTGCAATGGACATTGCATGGTGCTACTCTTTCATGTGCTGCTACATTCAGCACATGGGGAGAAGCCATGACAAGATTCCTGAGCCTCTTCGGACAAACTGAGCAGCATGAACCACCATAACCCACCGTGGGCTGAAGTCCATTCCATCCATGCTGGAATTTTATATTCTCAGGTGTATCATGAAGCTGCCAGAAGCAGAAACTGCTGTGCACAGAGAACCAGAGGAATGCACATAAACAACCGTGAATGTGTCTTGAAGGACAAGCATTTGAAAGAGACTACAAAGAAAGTGATGACATCCATCCATGCTGGAATTTTATATTCTCAGGTGTATCATGAAGCTGCCAGAACCAGAAACTGCTGTGCACAGAGAACCAGAGGAATGCACATAAACAACCGTGAATGTGTCTTGAAGGACAAGCATTTGAAAGAGACAAGAGTCACAGCTATTCCTGACTTGTCACACGGGTTGGTTTTGACAGTAGTCTGAACCTGCAAGAGTAGTAAATATTAAGAACATTATTATGTCTTGTCACATTGTAGAGGGGTTGGCTGGGATACAGTTATTTTTCTTTGTAGTGGCTTCTATCCTGGTGCTGTGGATATGTGACCAAAGCAGTGCTAATAACACAGGGATGTTTCAGCTGGGCAGTGCTTACAGGGGGAAGGCCTTTTCTGCTTCTCCTGCTGCCCTGCCAGTCACCATGCTAGGACAGAAGTAGCTGGGAGAGGACAGATGGGGCAGTTTACAGTTTACCCCAACTGACCAACAGGCTATTCCACAACATATAATACTGGCTTAGCAGTAAAAAAAAAAAAAAAAAAAAAAAAAAAAAAAAAAAAAAAAACAAGAAAAGGGACAGAAGTAGTTGGGAGAGGACAGATGGGGAAGTTTACAGTTTACCAAAAAAAAAAAAAAAAAAAAAAAAAAAAAAAAAAAAGGCAGACAGAAAAGGATGAAAGGAATATATTTGGAGTTATGATATCTGCCTTCCCAAATACAGCTGACAGAGCTCTGATTTTCTGGAGACATCTGATACCTGCCTGCCCACAGGAAGTAGAGAATGAATTAGTTATTTTGATTTGCTTGAGTACGCATCTTCTGCTTTTTCATGGATTTCTCAGTTTTACTCCTGTGATTCTCCTCCCCATCCCACCAGAGGGAAGTGAGCAATAGGCTGTGTGGGGCAGAGCTGCCCATTGGTACCACAATAAACATCTGCTTCTGGCCTTCCTTCATTTTTCACAGCACTGCATGGAGGCAGATCTGGTTTAGGCAGGAGTTACACAACTTTGTGTGAAAGAATCCAATTAACATTAACTTTGCCAGAGGGCAAGAAGCATTTTGAAACGCCTGGAAGTAGTATTTTTAAAATATTCTTTTAAAGTGCTACTAATAAAAGCTTTCAACATTATTAAAACTAAGAATTTGAGAGATATTAGTACTGGAAGTTGTATTTTCTTTCCTACAATGTACATAAATTGCCAGCATCTTTCATTTATCCCCTAATTTATCTTCCATCCCAAATTTTCTTAGTCTTATAAAGTGTTATTCATGACAGTAAAAAAAGACCGGATATTCCAGGGTTAAGTCACATTTTCTGCCTTTCCTATCACGTAATATATTCCCAAATGCCTGGTGACAATGCACATAATTACTTTTTAATTTTTTTTCAAGCACCTCTCATCTGGGAGTACAAAATAGCCTAAACAACATCCTTTATAAATATTACATGGAAGTGCTTCTGACTATTAAGTTAAAAAGCTTCTTATTTCAGCACACCCCAACTGAAAGAGAAGCTGTCATTTTTATAATAGAATCCAAATCCTGTTTATTTTTTTCAGATTATGTCTGCATGAATCAAAGGCATCAGTCATAATCTGGGATTCACGGGGTTGCACTGGAAGTGTTTGACAAAATGTGCTAAGAAAAACCTGATGAAATATGAAAATTAGTAGTATGGGTCTATGTTGGCACAGATGAGCACATGGAAGTGAGAACCACCACTGTTCCCCTTTCTGACTCTGCAAGGAGGAAAGGGAAATTGAAAGCTGGTTAATGCTGACTGTGGCACTTCTGGAACCGATTCTGCAGCCTCCAGTTCTGCCTCAATAGTTCTGCCACACACTACCAGCTTGTGGTAAAACCTCAGACCCCTCAGCTGTTGTACAGTTGTTTCACCAGTTTATTCTCCTTTCCTGCACTCCTTCAGTTCTGTTTTCCTCTGCAAGGGTTCACTGCACTGCAATGACTGAGTCAGGAGCAGTGGCTGTACTGAGGTCTCTGTGCCCCTTTCCCCTCTCAGAAACCATCCCTGGTGTGTATTAGCTTTGCGGGAGGTTCCAGTCAACAATCCAAGCCCTGGTCTTGAACTTTTAGGAAACAAACCCCAGGCTCTTTCTTATTCTTATTACTCTTCCTTCAAAATCCTATTCTGTATTATTCCATCATGAAAGGAAAGCAGCTTCAGGACATGCAAGTTCTAATCTCTTGCTACCCAAAATTCAAGTCCAAAGGAAAATACATTTGCTTGTAGTTTTGGGAATTCTCTATGAAAAATTTCCAATGCAGTTTCTTGGACCATATTTGAACTTCCCCTCTTACTGACACCCCCTTCTCCCACTCCCAATGCCCAATCCATATTGCAGGGTAAACTTTGGGGAAAAAAAGGGTAAATTAAGCTGTCTAACCTTTTATCCATATAATTTTCATTTCTTTTCTAAGCATGGCAGTATAAAAATGCAGTGCAGTTTTGAACACCTTTTGAACAGCTTTTCTTCTGTTCGGGTTTATTTATCTTGGTGTGCTCTAGCACAGGCCATTCTGTCATCCTTAATTTCAGAAAATAATTCTCTTTTTCCTACAGATCAAACAGAAACCCTCCTTGGAAAAGCTGATGCACTGGTTGTCCTCCAGATCTATCCTTGTGAACTGGCACTGGCAGCATCTGCAGTGACTGTGCCTCCAGCTTTCCTGCCTATGGAGCCAAGCTCATGCTGAGGGGTCTGATGCAGATCTCCACATCCTGTAGGAGGTCCCAAGGCTCTATGTCATCGACAGTCACAGAACTGCTGGTGACCCAGCTGTGTGGGTCCCTGCAAAGGGCGGTGGTGCAGCAGCAGCAGTGCTGCGGCAGGGCAGGCAATACCTGACTCATTTCACAGCCTGTCAGGCACATACCAACAGGATCAGAAGAACAGATCTTCAGCACCACTAAAAGTGATCTGCATTTCTCAGATCTGATCTAAATTCCATAAGAGGAATGCAGGTCCCCATGTTGATGCCAGCAGGATGGGAACTAGACCTCTCCTGTCTGTTAGTCTTCTGGGAAATGCAGTCTTTATAGCTCTCTGTAAATAATGAGTTTTCCACTAGAAGGTAAGTTCAAGATCAATTTTAGTGTTGTTCATGTAAAGATTTTTTTAAACTTTGAATAATTCATCTGAAAAATACAGAGATAGAAATGTGGAACATCTTCTTGGTATGCTATGGTATCCTCAGAGGAAACACACCATTCTGTGTGATGTGGAAACACCTCTTTGGCAAAATAGAAATAATATTTACCAAATGGCATAGCCTAGGTTCTAAAAATTATAGCCAATGCATGAGAATCTGATGTTAGGTTGCCTTGATGTGAAACTGGCAAGTACCTATTTGTGCATGCCACCAAGCACATCTCTGGCTGGCAGTATGGTTCTTTACCCAACTCTGCCCTTACAGGGCAGCCCAGGCTAGCTACACTGAAGACTGAGATTTGGAAAAGTCAAGTCCCTCCTTACACTACTCTTGGCTACTAGACTATACTAGGCATTGAAAAAATGACATGATGGATGAGTTGACACTTGTGCACTCAACAAAGAAGCTACAAGAAGAAATTCTGGCTGATCTCAGCAAAAAATTCTCTGCAGTGTGACCTTTGCCATGTCCTTCTGCTTGGGCAATCACTTATATCCAATAACATTTTAGGAGCTGATTCTTATATGAATGCATTGAACGAATCTCTGCCTCTGCCAGAAGCAAGATCTGAGATGCTCACTTATTCCTGAAGAGGCCAATTGTACCACTAACCAGCTCAGCAGAGAACTCTCCTTGGCACATAGTTCTGCTGCACTTGATAGAAGCAAGCAGATTCATCACAGTCTATTCTCATTTTCATTTTGATTTATCTGTATCATGAGGTAAATTAAATGGAGCCAACGTTCCAACCCTTTTATCTCATTTCAAGGATTTTGATTGCCAGGTGGAAGAGAAATGGTTGATTATTCTACATATTTGAAGCATTTTCTACCATGAACAACTTTGCATACAACACAAATTAAAATTCATCATTCTGACTTAAGATGATTTAGTTGTTTGACTAATGCTCATGTTTTTTTCATGTAAATGTTAGAATTTGACCATATGTGTCATTTTTATAACAGATGAGATTGGTTTGACATTTGCATAAGTTAAACATTGGGACAATAGGTGTATTTATTGTTTACATAACCAGGTGTCGAAAATTATGCAATAACTAATTTTTTGCTGCCACCTTGTGGTGCTGCAGGCTTTTGATGACAAAAATGGGAGACTCAAAACTTAAGCAAAGCAAACAAAGTCAATGGACTATATAATTATACTGATCATTCTTCTCTTTTTTTCTTTTTTTTCTCACACATAATCCGTGATGCTATATAATAAAGATTTGCTCCCAGCTTCTGACTTTCATATTTTTTCTCTTTTTTGTCATTTATTCATAGGATCTCCATATATAAGCTGTAAACTGAGAATAGTCTATCCTGTATCCATGAACAGTACCAGAATAAGCTTTTTTAAAGATTGGAAAACCTCTTGATGCTAAACCTTGTTTTTTATTAATTTTTTTTTCCCTAATTGCTGCTACCAGTTTCTCAGTTCTTCTAAGAACTGAGAAGTAAAATTTGCCTTTTCAAATTCTTTATATATTTTGTACAGGCCATTTCCTATTGGACCTATGCTGCAGATGCTTTTGGTTTTCAGTCTAGCAATATTTGAAATAAACCACCTCCAGCCTATAATATCTGTAATAGCTTATCTGTAATATGGCAAACTTTGAAAAGCTCCCTATATGCATCAAGTGAAGTTACAGCACTGTTCCCATTATACGCTGTTATTGATTGCTTTTATTTTCCTCTCCTGCAATGCCTGAGAGAGAATCATGACATATCTCTAGTGTGATCCCTTTTTTGAGGTAGGCATTACATAGATGTCTCAGTTTTCTGGTTTCTGAGCAATGCTGAGTTACACTGCTATTGCTTCTGATGTCTGGGCTTTGTTAAATCCCTGCTTACAAGAACATTTCCTGCTGAACCCGTGCTACAAGGCTGAAGCTATAATATGGGCCTTCTGATTGGGACTTTTTGGTGAATCATGGCACCTTCCCAAAACTCTATCAAAACACCTTGCTGATCAGCAATTTATAAAGTCAAGCAGACTATCTACATTATATCCATTGGTAGAAAATGTGCTCCAGGCAGGATAACTCCTCACTTTTGCTTTCGTTTTTGTTTAAAATCACTGCAAATCCATGGGGGTTTTGCAGCTTGCAATATCTGGCGAGCATTGGAGCATATATTAGGTGAAACCTCTGCATTAAATCTATGTGAAATGGATATGCTAAATGTGGAGGAGTAGACTTGAGAAACGTGTTGATTTATTTCAGCCAACAGAATCACTCATGGAAAGAAGACAAGGCAGAGGGAGGGATGGAGGCTGATCAACAGAAGCTGATAAAAATGACAAATCTATTTATTCAGATGGATATGAATGAGGCTTTAATCCACCCCTCTTATGATGACAACAGCCCAGATTAGAGTGAAAGACATGCCTTGGTTGTGGCAGCAGGAACAGGTAAAGTGATTTCCTCCCTTCATACAAAAAGATCCCAAAAAATTGTGCTTCCCTTCAGAAGTTGCTCTAGCCACCATGAGCATGGAGGATGGTTTTACTGTGGCATTCAGTCTGGATCCCTGCTTGGGAACCGCATAACTCTCGTGGTACCCTTTAGCTTTATACTCTTCATTTACTTCTGCATAATCTTTCAGCTCCTCAGGATGAGAGCTACTGCAGAGATAAAACTCCAGTGTCTCTGCTGGGGAATTCTGGCACAACTGCTCAGCTGTCCTCTAAGACTTCTGCATGGCTGTTAAAGTATCCTTGGTCGGCTTGTCTTCTTTCCCATGATCTGGCAAGGGGTCACATCTCCCAACAAGATGTGGGCCACAGGAAGGGAACAGAGTAGTTGCCATTTTTCTTATCTCATTAATATTTACCCCATATTTACCCTGATGGTAGAGAATGGAAATTCTTATATATGTCTTTGTTTTGCTGTGTTTTTTTCTGTTTGTTTGGTACTGCTTTCATGTTCTCATAGCAGCTTCTAGAACTCAGCACTTCATCTACTACTTATATTTAGGCCTTAAGGCCCTATAAGAAAAGGTCAAGCACATAGGAATTAGTGACAAGTCAGGGTGCATTTCAGTTCTAATTTGGACGTACTTTTAGAAAGAAGCTTTCAGAAACTTTTGCACAAGAGAAAGCTGTGGGACTTGATGGTAGAAACCAGGATGGAACTAGAGGACATGAGTCTCAGGTAACATATTCAGTGGATTTAGAGAGGGAAGGAGGGAGAGAAGGAGGGAAGAATCTGGACATAAGGTTAAATTAGAACTATTATCAGGAGCCACTCTAAGAGAGAAGGGTTCCCAAACTGATTATAATTTTTTTAGACAAGTAAAATATGTACACACCAGCAGCAAACTCTAGATTTCCTCCTTAAAAAATGGATGTGCTCAAAGTTTTATCAATCAATCTTATGTCTGAGTAGAGAACTATGCTAGCATAATTTAAAGTAACAGCAACCAATGATTATAACAGTTGATTATCTCCACAAATACATTGTATCTGTTGAAAAAGAAGAAAAGTCTGAGAAAATTATTGTGATTGCAAATATAGAGAAATAGAAAAGAGGCTAAGTGAAATTCTCAGGAAAAAAACCCAAAACATTTAATCAGACACATATGTTAAAAACAATATGAAAAGACCACAGCAAAGAATTACAACCATAAGATAAGAGAAAGCATCTCTAGTTGTTCAGATATGTTTGTTCTGCCAAAAATCACTATTACAACCTCCCTCTGCTGCCTGAGCTATTGGCAAACACAGCACCACAAGGAATAACAGTGTTAATAGTGTGAAAAATTTGACTGTGATATTACATACATCCTTGAAACCATCTTCAATAAAAGGAAAAGCAAGACAGTTACCCCCACATTTGGTCTTTTTTGTTAATGAGAAAGTGGTGGTGTGTGGAGCAGCACAGGAGACCATTGCACTGACTGTCAGAGTATTTTTTTAAAAGATTTCCAAAAAAAGTAGGGGTGACTTCACTGCAGTTCAAGCCAGCTTTTACTTATGCACAGACAGGTTGCTGGAATTTCAAAATTACTCTTTTCATTGCAATTTCTAAGTGGAAAAGTTGATGATTTAAGAAAGACTGTTAATAAATACTACATCTTCAGAACACACTCAAGGCACCACTCAAAAGGAAGCTTGGGACTTTCTTCAGGGAAGGGTTAAGGGAAGTAGCAACACAAAGGCTGTGAACAAAACTCACTAATGTCAAAGTGACCAAGTTTGTTTCTTGCCTCAGCAACGTCTGACACTCACATAGAAGGAAAATAACAGCAGCAATGGAGATCACCTGAAATGGGAATATATTCTTGTTAATTACTGTGCAGTTATGTCACAGGTTTCTGTAGAGAACTGACAACCCACAGAGGTAAAATAAAATATGGATGGAAAGCACTTTTGTCTTCCTTTGTCGTCACTCTGATTTACACGTAATTTCAAGTTGCTCTAGACAAGTACAACAATTTCAGATATGTTTTGTCCTTGTGAAACTACCTAAGAGCCAGCCAGAATTATGTGCACTTAAGCCAGACTGCAGACCTGGAACTACTCTAGTAGTATCAACAGATAGCTTCCCCTTCAACCAAACATTTGTTCTCAATCTCTTCATTGAATTTTTACTGTCCTGTCCTTCCCATAATATCTCTCAAAATGGCACAAAAAAGTAAATCTTTCCACTGTTCTTGTGTTGTTTTTCTAGACTGTCCCAGTGTGGTGAGAGATAAATTGTACTCAGTGACATATTTCCTTAGCTAGCGGAGCCTCTGCAGCATCTATTGTGCCTCCCTCTGCTCCTTGGCTCTTTCAAGATGCAGCACTTGCCAGCAGGCACATTTGCTATGCCTTTATCCGCACCACTGCTCAAAATGGAATGGTTCCTTTCCAAGCAAAAAACAAACTGGACCAAGAAAAAACCCCAAGTGCACGGAGGTGCTAAGCAGAGTATCCCATCAGTAAAAGGGAAGTAGCACAAAAAGCTATTCCACTCAGTCATGGGTGCATCCTGGGTTTGCTGTGATAAAAAACATTCAGTAAATTCCTGCAAGGTGAGAAGACAGCTCTTTAGAAAGCATACAGTCTACATGTAGTTGTCTGTGTCTGGCAAAGACAGACAGCTGAGCCATGCACTGGAATTAACATTAAAAAAAAAATGAAACAAAAAAAAACCAAAAACCAGTTTTTATAGTAACAAGGGATACAAACAGGATTTTCTGTGGCCCAATAGATGTATCCATACAAAGCCAAGCTGGAACAAATCTAAAAGAACCAGAACCCATCAGAATAATTCCATTCTCACACTTGGTTATTATTTAATTACTAATAAAAATGAAAGCTCCTAATTCTCATATTTAAAGCATCAAAAAACACATTATTTCCTCAGGATCTGAAACAGACTAACCTCCACAATGACATTCCTCAATACAGCTAAACTTTTTACAATGATGCTGATGAACTCAAACTCTAGCTAAACAACTTTCTCAATGAGAGTTTGAGATGTGGAAATGTACTCTCAGGGGCAAACTTTACAACTTTGCTATTAGCACAAGTCACGTCTTTGACTTTATCCCTTCTAATTTCAGCCTATAGAAATATGCATATAAAATTTCAAAGCAGAAGCTCCACTCAAACACTCCTTACTCCTCAAAGGATGAGAAACAGATGTATAATTACTTTTTTAGTGTCTTACTGGCAGCTGTTCCAAAACCATGGTGATAAGAACAGTGTACAAACCACTCTAATGCAAAAAGATGTAAAGTGCTTTGTTCAATGTCGGACAAGGGCTGCATAGTTTAACTGCAAAAAGGACACGGGTATTCCATACACACTGGACTTTTGCAGTACAGACACTGATACAAGATATTCTCTTAACTAATAGAATATCTAAGATTCCCCCGGAGTCTAAAATTTCATCATTTAAGAAACTCTTTCAATAAGAGACAGAGGATTGCTCTGAAAAATTTAGGGCCAAATGTTATCCTGTTATAAAACAGAGTAAATATGTCAATGAAAATCAAATGCATATACCTTTATCAGAGGAAGGGTCAAGAACATCTAAAAAGAAGAAAAAATATGTCTCTTACATTTAGAAATCAAGATTACTTCAGCAAAAAATATATAGAAAATATATATTGATACCACATATTGTCATGATGTAAATAGTTAAAATCTAATTTGCTTTAACAACTGTGTTGAAAATGAGGTTGCAAATAAAACCCCTGATGTATTGACACAGGCTAATAATCAGTTATGAATTTTACTGAGATTGTTATGCATCAGTTTAAGCACGGCTTCCTTTCAGAAACATTGTAGGATGAATGAGAGTGATTTTATCCCATCAAATTATTGTGATGAATGAGGATTGATTAAGAGTAATCTGATCTGTCATCTCAAACGCTCTGCAAGCATGCATTCAGATGTGTGCATTCTGAGGTATGAAGAATTTGTTTGCACACAAATTTATTTTTACATTAGAAAGAGGATTAATTAATGCATAATTGTGTCTATGGCACACAGCATGTCTTGTGAACTGCACCACATTGTAGGTCACACATCTTAAATTTTACGTGCCAAAACTTAACATTTCAAGCTGTCAAGAGACTAAGAGTCAGATGCTTGCTCCCACTTGGGGCATAGTGTAGGGAATCAGTCCAACATATTATTCTGTGTATTCCCACCAAAAAAGCAGTTTAAAAAGGTGCCTAGATCCCTAGATATGCATAAAGAAACTAAATTCGGGATCTTTAAGTGCCTGTATGAAGTCTAGTGATTCCAGACTCCCTATCAATACAACACCAAGCATGGCATTTCTGGAGGGTCAACTGCAGTTTCTGAGATTAAATTGCTGTTGTTGTTGTTGGCATCATGCTCAAACTAAAAATGGTTTTGTTTCATGCTTGGTCATATCAAGATGGGTCAGATGATCTGTACCTTTGGGCCAGATCTCAGAAAAGGATTTGACCACCTCAGATGGAAACATGCAAAACGTGTAAGCTGCCTGTGTATTGAGCAGCATATAGAAGACATCTTTAAAAATCCAGACAGATGCATCAAGATTTTATTTTACAAATAAAGTAAGGTTCACTCACTACAAATCAGAAAACAAGCAATAATATATCCAACAATGAAAAAGCATTAGTTGTGATACTGTTTGAACTCTTCCATAGCTCTTTTTGTGATGTTTTCCAACAGAAGTAGGTCAGCTGTGCATTTTCAAAAGTCCTTCATTATCATAGCTATTCCTAACCACCTTTATACATCTGGACATAGAAATGCCCAGAAAAGTAGGCTGAAATTAATTGTGTTTTTCTTAGTAGAAGAAACATCTATCAGATATGATTTACAAAGCTTACATATTTTAATCACTGCACAGAATGAAATTATCTAAATTGGGCATTATCAATCATTATAAATTGGCACAACAAAATTATAGTGTTATGTAAATCTTTTTTAACCTGAACAATACAGAGGGAAAACTGGGACTCTGTCTCCTTTACACTTCTAGGAGTTTATTCAGAGAAAGAGACCTCCCAGAGGATAAGAAATAGATGTTTCTCAAGCTATTTTAACTGCCAAATTAGTATCTTATGTCCACAGTGCAGAGATGTGGTCTACCTGTTCTGACTAAAAGAATAACTAAAAGCTAATTAAAAAAAAAAGATTATGTAAAAAAGCAGGTTAATTTTTACATCAGCATTCTGAAACTTGTGAAACTTGAGATTTTCCTTGAATGAGGAGTTAAAGGTTTGTACAGATGAAAAATACTTACAGACATTTTAAAACAACAGATAAGAACTTATCTGGCACCTGATAACACTTATATGCTTCCTCATCTTTTTTGGTAACAGCAGTCATCTGCATTTCTTCTGTTTCCACTCTCAATTTCTGATAGGATTCATCCTTTCCCTAGCATCTGTGTTATTTTAGGGAAAGAAAAGTATAATGGTTTTTTTTAAAAGTATGCTATGTAATGCTATCCTAAAAATGTACATTAGGAGTCTTACCAGTTGATTCTCAACACTGACAGTCATGTAAGGCTAATACAATGTCAATGACTCACTTTTAATAACTGTATTTTTCCCTTAAGTCTTTATTTTCAATAGCAATCACAGAAAAAAGTTGTTTAAGTCCACTCTTACCAAGAACCGTAAGTGGAACAAGATGCAATTTAAAGTAGATTGAGTCAAAGTTCCCAAAATTAAAGTTCATATTAACTTTTTGGGTTGTGTTCACAAGCTTTGAACATGTGACACCGGTGAGATAAATCTTCCATCATTTGTGGCCTGAATTGCTTATGGAAACTGCTTCTTTCTGCACAGTCCTTCTGTTGGTGTCTTGGCATCTGGACAACATATTCTCAAATGCACTTCGATTCCAATGCACTAGGACAACATATTCTCAAATGCACTAGGCATTCCTCTAGTTTTTATCTTTTATTCCCTACAAAATAAGTTTTTGCTGCAGGAGGGATTGAAAATGTAGTATGAGTATTCTCAAAATCAACATCTTCATATGTGTTTGCAAAGGTGGAGCGTCTTACAAATAGGGTCTGTCTCTGATTTGCCTCCTCTGTTCTGCAGGCAGCCCTCTGGGAGTTCTGGGGAACAAAGGATTCTATATCCTCTCATCTTCAACCTATGCCTGTAGCTTACGTTATAAAAAATAGTTTGTCTTTTCCTGTAGGCTAGTCATACTGTCAGTACCAATAGGCCAAACATTTGGGAATGGCTCAGGACATCTTCCAGACATTTTCTAGGAACCTGTCTATTTTTCTTCTGTGCCTCCTGCAACCTAGCAAACTGGTGTTTTTCCTGAGGTCATTACTAACTCACATGCAAACACCTCTCTTCCAAAAAGCACAAGATTACTGATTTAATCTGCACTGACATTTCAAAGAATCAGCATCAAGGTAGTGCCCAGAGAATATGAAATATTTAATACTTATATATGCATTATCTTATGAGCCTTTGGTTTGAATTTCAGTGCACATCGCTCCCATCATCAGTTTAAAGAGACCTAAAGGAGAAAAATAAAGAAACTTGACAACGAAAATATGATGATGTATAACTAAAAACAAGTTCAGCCTTTCTGAGTGAAAATGCCTTCACAATGCTAAAAGTTACAGCCTTGCAGAGAGCAGCACTCAGTATCTTTGAAATGCTTCTTCACCAGTCAATACTGAAGGGGAAAAGGAAGCAAAAAGACAAAACTGCAAGACTTTATTGTCCTTGAGGTATACTGCAGGAAGGGAGGATGATTATGAATCTGAGATGATTAAATACTAATGGCACAAACTTCACAAGTGATGAAACAGCCAAATAAATTACCAGTGCTTTAAACCAGACACATTTAGATTAACAGTACTTCTGTGAGACAGTTTGATAAATGTCTTGAATTTAGCAACAGTGCTTTGTCCCTATTTCAGGGACCTTTGACTTTGGTCACCTGCTTAGTAATTGGACTGGTTTGCATCTATGCATTGTGATATGTCATCCTCTGGATGACATTCTTTGTAAAAATACAGGGCTTTATTTATGATTTTACAGCACAGGGTTTTCCAGCAAGAAAGAAAGAAAGACTCCTAACATGTTGCTGTTTCAACATATCAGTATCAATAGTATTCAAACTATCAAAGCCAGATCTGCTTTGATAATTTCCAGAGTTGGAAATGTGATGTTCATGTCTACTTTTGGTTAAGAAATTTTAATTCATTTTACTACTCATCAAGAGTTGATTTTTTTTTTAATTACCAAACTGAAATTCTTATTTTCTTTGAGTAGTAACTTAATCTATAGAAAATGACATTGACATCAGCTCCATTACCTACAATATATGACACTATTTATTTTAGTTATCCAAACCTGATGTTCAAAAGTAAGTATCACTTGGCACTAAGTTACAGTAGTCCTTGCAAAGCAGAATTGCTGAGACCAACAGGCATTGAGCCACAAGACAGTGCTGCAAGGACACCTGTGCAACCCACAAACACTGCCTTCTGGACAGGCTTTGAGGCCCCAAACTGTGCATCCATATGCTGAGCAGACCAGGCTCATCCATACCAAATACTACAGAGAAATTTTCCAGCAAGTATTTTTGTCTCTTTTTCAGCATTTACCCTTCAGTGAATGGTTTGCCAGCACCTGCTACCTCACCCTCTCTTCATGAACCAGTCATAATTACATAAAGTTTAGAATTTACTCAGATATTTCACAGTTAAAGTAAAATTTGACTGGAACATGATGCAAGTAATTCCTCAAGAAAACATTTTTTATTCTTCTTTCTCTACGAAGAGAGAGATCTGAGACCTGAAGCTCTGCTATGAAATCTTGTTAGATGTTCATTTCATGTTCAGGTCTCCAATATTTCTTACTGGTAGAAGCTTTAGCTCTGCCTCTAACACATCCCATCCCAATCACTGTCACACTGCAATTCTTTTTGGCATTTTTCAGAAAACACATTTCAAAACTTTTCTAACAACGAAGCAGCTATTTCTTGGCCCTTTGATTGATTTCACATAATTTACATAATAGCCAACATATTGTTTAATAGTCCCGTTTGCAAAGAAATCTATTTGACAGTGTTCATAGACATATTTTTAGACTCTGCTGAGCACATGTGAACATAAAATTCTTTGGGAATTTTTTGCCAAGAACTCTTGCAAGAATGCAGCTATAAAGAAATGGTAGAATTTTTTTTGTTTGTTTTATATATGCAGATAATATTTCAAAGATTGACAGTGTTATGACAGTCCAAATCACCACAAAATATCAGTGTATACTGAGGTAGGGAATTGAGTATTTTTCAGAGGTATTAGATAAAGTGCTGTTTACTTCAAAAAGTCTGTTAGCTTAAGCTTTGTATAAAAACTGCTCTGTTTATCAAAACCCAGTCTGAAAGAAAAAAAAAACCAACCCAGCACATGCCTTTGAACACTTCCTAGAGTAAATCTCTGTATAGGAAAATCTTCCTGAATCTGATGTCATAAAAACTGTGCTCTGTTTATCAAAACCCAGTCTGAAAAAAAAAAAAAAAACAACCCAGCACATGCCTTTGAACACTTCCTAGAGTAAATCTCTGTATAGGAAAATCTTCCTGAATCTGATGTCCCACTATACAAGCAAAACTAGATCACATGCTTGTGTTGGTGATCCCAGCAATCCCTCCTTCTAATCCTCTTCAAGTATTAGACTGTATTATCTATTATGCTTTCAATCTTCAGAGCTCTTAAATTTAATTGGTGATTTCAAGTGCAGTTCTGGCCAAAACCTTGGTTTTGTCTTTGGACTATTGCATTGCATGTCAGACTTTATGTATCCTGACAGATCATCCTTATCGCCATCAACTGTGGGATATTGCAGTGCATAGTCTAACTAGTATTTCATGTCTATGTAAAAAACTTAGTCAAATGGTGAATCTGTGTTGTTGTCAGAAATAAATTGATTGGTCTGTGTTCTTAGAATAGAAGGTGGCACAGCTACTCTGATACTCTGGCTGCTTTAGGTGAAGGCAACTGAAGGCACTGCCTTGTGGAAATCAGTGGAATAGGGTGACTGTTTTCTGCAGTTCTCTGGAGCCTTCCTGCTCTTGAACCACTCATCTTTATAAAGCATTTATGAATATTTCACTAGCCCCAGCTGCATAATTCTATCAACTGATTCTTGAATGTTTTGCCTTGAACTAAACATGTTTATTAGATGGGAATTTTTGTTCTTAATTTCCAAAATTTTAGATTTCACCACAGTTTTCCATTGTTTTGCTTAATATTTAACTTTCTCTCTGTTGTGAATATAAAGAACTTGAACCTGTGACCTTTAGATTGATTGTCTCTCCATACTCTCAGTAGTTAAAAGTCTTTTCCCAGCCCAGCAAAGTTTTTAATCTCTTAACTTTTCTTGCATAAACAAGAAACACCTTGTCAGAACAAGGTGTTTTTCAATGTTCAAAACTCTTGTGGTTCTTTTCTTTTCTTTCATCAATTTTTCAGCAGCTTTTTAAAGAATAAAAACAGTCTCCAACACAGCATTCTGATAATGGTATCTCTAAAGCTATTTTCAGATATTGCAATGCTTCTCTATTTTTCTTGGCACTCCTTAAGCATTATTTTAGCCTTCTAAGTGTCACTTCAGAACCAGTTATTTTTTTACCATAGTGTGTAAATTCTCTTGACTAGCAACTTTCCAGGATGCAACTCCTCCTCCTGTTACAATAAGCACTATGTTTTGCTCCTAGCTGAATGATATTGCATTTGGAAGAATTAAAATGTGTATTGGGATACTTGAAGTGGCAGTTCAAAGGCTATATTTTGTTTGAGAATGACAGCAAAATGCCTGCTCCAGCTAGTGAGCCTGAGCAGATTGCAGTGGGGTAGTTCAGCTGTTGCCAAGATCCAGCATGCAGCCTGGAATCTGAGAAACTTGCTCCAGCCTGTGAGACCTGGGATATTGTTAGCAGGCATCTGAAAATTAGCCTGCCTACAGCTGTTCAGGGTATAATAGGATCAAACACATTACTAATTGTTAAAATGTCTGGCAACACTGACTGGGGAGTTCCTAGGAACCACTGAGAAAAAATAAAAATGAAAAGGCAATATAATATAATCCCTTGCTGTCACTTCTGGGCCACATCCCCAGCTCAGTGAGTGTGACAAAATTTTTCAGTACCTCCCTTCAGTCTACCACCAGAGTGATTTTTGAGCTCAGTCAGCAAATTGTTCATTGCAACAACTGTGTGTGTGGAATACATTGAGAGAGTAAGAACATCAGAACAGTAACAAAACAAACGAGGGCCTGCAGAATCACAGCGTGAACACCTGCAAAGGCTTGTCACCAATCTTCTCAGAGCCCAGCAGCATGAAGTGACACATGCAACACACCTGGCAGAGCATGGACCAGTGCTCTGATCCAGCTCATTTAAGGTGTAAACATACATTTCAGGATTAGTAGAAAAACATCTCACTGTGCTATTTCAAGAGAAAAACTCATCCACAGATACTTGCTAAATGCTATGGAGACTCACCCAGGAAACAGCAGGGAAGAAAACAAAAGACCCATGTGTGTGGGTGTCCCAGAAGAAGGTCAAGTACACCTGCTAATGGAAAGAAAAACTCTTTTTTAACACCCATTTAAAGTGAGTATTCATGGCAATATGGAAACTGTGAAGAAAATAGACAAGAAATTGACTAGGAAAAATTTCATCAAAATTATTCTGAAAGTTGTGTGAACATATTTCATTTACTACTAGCAGTGACTGAGGTAGTGATATCCTGTACACGTAATGAGAAAGTTTCAGTCAGGACAGGACAAATATGGACAAGAAAATAAACTCTACAACACACCCACCCTTAATATTTGATCAGCCCATACAGGTGGTTATGCACTGCACCTGCAACATCTCTCCTCCACTGGCACATGAATTTACTGAACATATGATGGGTGACTAAAATAAATGGAAAACTGTTACTTCCAAAATGTAGTCTGTGTTCTGCGATTATCAATGTTATCAAAACGTTCATATTTCTTTTACATAACAGTAGATAATCAGATTTTAGTTCAATTATGATATGAAGAATCCTACTTAAGCACAGAGGTGGATAGCACTTTCATGCTATAAAAAATCAAAGCTGGTTTAAGATCATGAGAATTTCTTCCATTCAGACATTCAAGGAGATAAACAGCACTGCAATAGTTTTTTTTCAAAAATTTGAGTCTTTCAGATGATTTCAAAGTGCTTTGTACATCGCATCATATTTCTGTAATGGAGATAATGTGGACTGAAGCAATCAACTGTATTATAAGTGCCAATTAGGTTGCATGATTTTTGTGATGTGATGTTTCTGATTCTTTAATGGTTAGGAATGTTGTATTATCGTGTTATATTTGGTCCATAATAGAAACTTCCACACAGTTACGAACTTTGCTAAAGAGAACTTTCTTTTTATTGTCAGAGAAGATAAGAATCTGAAAGAGTCAGCTATGATAAAAGTCAGATATCAAAGAGATGAGCCTTGTGGTTTGACCTCTCCAGATCTTGCATCTGATCAATATAGAACTGTAGCTACATTCACATTTTATGAAGAGATACTGGAGTTGTTTCATAGAAATTATACTCAGCTATTTTTTGTTTAACACATTCTTTTATTTCCAATTTTCTATAAAATATAATCTACAACTGTTTGATGAACAGTCCAGTTGAAGAGCTGACAAGCACTGCCTCCATTTTATCACATATTTGAAATTCATTATCTATATATAAATTATTACTATTTTGCTAATATTTATTCAGTTCTCTGAAAATACATCTGAAACAGTGATATCTCTGTTTTTTGTGAAACAACATTTTTATAAAGAAATTATACGTGTAGTATTTTTTTCTTTTTGTTTGCAGAGACCAAATGTTAACAAAATTGAGCATGTCTGTAGCTGATTTTTTAAAGCAAGAATATTTCCACTCAGGTCCCCAGACATAGCCAGATTCTCACCGATGTGTATGAAATACTGTTTCATCTGACTTCAAATGGGACTAGCAAACATTTCAAGTAAGGAATAAAAAGCCTGTTCACCTCCTTTATAGCTTTCATAACCATTTAGTTGGGTGACCTAAAAAATGTTTGAGTGCAGATTATGTGAGGCAGAGCAAGAGACAAAGAAGTAAAGCATCATAGTAGTCACATTTACATGACAGAGAAACCAAACATTCCTACAGCTGGTGCAACTTTGAACATTATTGAACCTTCAGTAAACAAGAAAACAAATTAAAAAACCTCACATTTAATCAGAAGTTATGGCCCCATGCACTGCCTCCTACAGAACCATCAAAAGACTTTTATTGCTTCTTTTTCCAGCCTTTTGAATTATTCCTGCTACATCAAGCCACATTCCACTCCTGTAAAATTTTGCACTTAACAGCTGCAAACACATCAAGCAAACTGAAAACCTCTTGACTATGAAGCACCCCTAGAATACATGAGATAGGTCTCAGATTTCCTTTCTACTAGTTTCTGATACTGGCAGCATTTGTGTGAAAACAGATTTGTTTGTTTGTTTTGTGACTATCACACAACTAATGATTGCTGAAAGCCTGGAGTTTCTCACAATTCTATGAGGTTCAAGCGATGCGTCCAGCACATAGCTGCATCAAGGCTGGGAACAGGCTGGAATCTGAACCTAGATCTGGGTCTGAGACACCTCTCCTGGCATCACCTCCAGATGCCATCCCTCCATCAGAGGATGATAAATAATGGATAGTCATCCCCAAATCTAGCAGTCTGGCATGTACATTGCTTTTGAAATAATAAAGTGTTAATTGTAGTAACCCATGACAGGCCCTTTCTCTTCTTTTTTCTCTAATCTTCCGCTGCTTAAATATCACTGTGACAGATCCTGCATGCAAAATATGGCTTATATAAAGCACAACTGACTCTGTTTGGTTATGGCCATATTTGGATGAAAATTACTTAATTTACCTTTGTTGATATTTCAAATTATTTCACATTTTCCCTGAACCCCATTAGGTCATCCCATCTGGGAAGCGGGATCTGGATTCTACGCTGGAAATCACAAACTCAGTTAGGAAAACTTCATCTGAGAAATCAACCTACATGGGATTATTCAGCTAAACATTTTTTGTTTGCTTCATCCAGAACATTTTAAATTCACGTGGATTGCTTATACTACCATATTATGGCCAGAAGCTGACAGTCCTCAGCTGAGTATTTCCCTGCCTACAGAAGAGGATCTGCTTGACCATGGACTGATAGATTCTCTACGGGAAGAATTGTCACATTCCCTTTCCAGAAAACATAACAGAGGAATAGAGACTAAGCTTGTTAACACTTCTGAAACCATATAAATTAGTAGCATTATTAGTGCATTTACAAATACTCAAACATGCTGACATCTAATCCCTTCCTAGATCAAATGCACAGTATAAAATACTATTTTCCTTCAAAATAAGAAAAAAAAAAGTGCCATTAATACCACTGTATTGTCAAATCTGAGATGCTCTGGGAATAAAATACACGTTTCCAAGCTGTTCTCTGCAGATCTCTTCCATGTTAGTATTTATATCCAGCACAAGCACCTATCTACCCGTATGTCTCCTGGTCTCCCAGTCCTCACCTATAAACACATCTATTTAACCTGCCCCTCTCTTCAGCATCTCTCAGTAATTTCACAGAAGAAGTAATGGAATTTCCCTGTCCAGAAGCAGTCATCATTGTCTAACTTCTCTGGCCCTTGATGCTGTGTGAGCGGGCCCAGCTCAGTACCCCATCAGAGGGGAAGCAGGAAAGAGACAGCAAAGCTGAGTCAGAAAGGGACAGAAGTACTTCGCTGCTCTCTGCAGCAAGGGGAGAAAAGTCATGTCTGCAAATCCAGAGGCAGAAACTTTCCCGGCAGAGCCACTGGACAGCGATGAGTTGTTCAGTTGTGTTTCTCCCTCCCCAATAGCATTTTATCAATGGTTGCTCAGCAGTCCTGCATCCCTAGATATAAAAAGGATGTGCACAGAAAGGAGTGGGTGACAGACATGCTGCTGCAGTGATAAATGTGCTCATTCAAGCTGGTGCCTCACCACCTAGTCAATTAATCACTGTCCAGTATTTTGGAAGCCATTAAATTTTGTACCATTTTAATATACCATGTTCTTACCATTCAGCAGGTTTTCCTTTGAAGTGTGATGTCACCAGTTCTGAGTTTTCTTCCCTCATCATTTATTCCTTCACTACTAAAACATGTATTGTTATGACTACTGCTGTGGCAGGTGGGTAATTTCAGTTTCTTGTTATGACCTCTCAAAGGCTGCCTTCTGGGAAACCCAAAATATGTGGAGGACATTTTCTTCTTTATTTTGGTTGTAGTTCCTGGGAGTTATTTACTCCCACATGAGAGGTCCAACTCTTAACATACTGAAGATAGTCCCCATCCAGCTGTTGCTGAGAGAGAAGGAGTTGGTGACCAGCATCTTGCTTCTGCTGGAGCAAGACAAAGGTGGAAGCAATTTTCTTTATGAGGAGAAATGGAGGTCTATGGTGTGATCATTAAAGAATCCCAGCAAGAGGGAATTCATGTCCATTTCTCTATCTGCCTGTGAAGAACATATGAATGAGGTAGACTGAAGGACTCAGAAAACATTTTAATTAATGAAAGATTTATTAGAAAACTCTACAATCTAGAGCTATAACAAAACTCCATAATCTCACCAACTTGGTTTCAGCTTTCCAGAGGACTTTACATAGCTTTTCTTTGACTTCACTTTTCCTTCTCTAAGTTTCTGTAGTTGTCAAGCTTCCTACAAAACAAAAAATCTTCAGCTTGATTACTCTTATAAATGATGTCACTTGGGGCATTCTGCAGTCAAAGACTCTTGGTGCTCAAAAAGATTTTCAGCAGATTTGATAAGAAACACCAGGAAACAAGTCCTGTTTGGAGAAGGAAAGTGATGGATCATTACCTCTGCAGAAGAGAAAGGGGAGGTTACTTATGTAAGTGAAGGTTATGAATAAAATAAGTACTTTAGCTGAGTAACCTTCTAGAAATGTGAGAAAACAAAACAGTGTAGGGTCATAAGAGCAGGAAATAGCAGGGAGCAACCTTTTATATACTTTCAAGCACAGAGATAAATTTTAACTGCAGTGTCTTGCCCTTGGGGTGCATAATTGATCAAATTAAATTAGTGCTTTAAAAAGTGTGTTGTAATTTAGAGTCAAAATGCCAAACAGAATTTCTTATGGTTGAAAGTAAGTATTTTTCTCTTGTACTGAAGTTAAATTTTTCATCATTTTTATCAAGGATTTTAGCTATGTACAAGGCTATCTTCAGTACAGGTAATTGAAACTCATCCCAAAATTTGAACTAGCTGTTACCTATCAATTAGTAAGCTCACCATCAGGCACAGTAAGATTGCAATTGTTTAATCTACAAAATAGTAACATATAGATAAAGATAAGAAGCTTTGATTTGATCTTTATATGCCTAGTTGTTCTCATTGTCAAAGACCATTAAAAAGCAACTCCCTGATGAATCGTTATAGAAATTTAGTAACATTAAAAAAAAAATTCTATTCAGGTAGAAAAAGGGAGGTTCAATTCAAAAATCTCTTGAAAGTTTTAAACCCAAGTGTTCAAAGAGTGTGAATTCAAAGTGGAAGTGGTTCAGAAGATGATAAACAGAGAGTCTGCCATAAAAAAAAAAAAAGCACACACAATACACACAGAAAAGGTTTGGATTCTACTCAAATTTTGCAGCATAAAGGCTGAGAGATAAACCTGATTGATTTCTGTATCTTGTCTGGGGGAGCAAAGGGAGAAGAGCGGGGAGGTGAAGGTCTCATGAACAAGATGACGGTTTTCTTAAGAGTAAATACAAATGTATTGATTATCAATACCTTTGGGCTGCAATTAAAACGTTTATGAACATCCAAGTACTCAGTTTATAAACCCACCTTCTAATATGGCCAAGGATAGGAAAAAAAAACCTACTAGTTTTAATATAGACCATGAGAAAGTAATCAACAAGTTTAATGTTGCCATCCTTCATTTCTCAGGGTCTGGACTAGACAGTGAAGGCCAAATCTTCTGGGTTTGTAACCTAAAAGTAACCATTCTTTTTTCTGCACTAGTCCTCCTCAAACTTCTGCCACACAAGGGTTCAAAACAGACCTTTAATTTTAGGGCCATCTTTGTAACACTTCATGTTCTTTGCCCAAGTGTGGTTTCCCTACACAGGGCAGTATTTTCAGAGAGAATGATTACACCAAGTTTCACTTGAAGCCAGTTCAGAGGTGAATGGTGGCTGGAGCACAGTTTTGCCTTACACTAACCTCCAGTTAAATAGAAATCCAGCAGGCTTTCTGGTAGGATGTGTGACCCCATGGAGCACCCACAGTGGATCACGCTCTTCCTGAAGGATGGCACCCGATGGAAGAGTGACCCACATTGCAGCTGTTCATGGAGAACTGTTGTCTGTGAGATGGATTCAGGCTGGAGAAGTTCACTGAGAACTGTTCTCATGGGAGGGAACCCCACTGAAGCAGAGGAAAGACTCTCTCCCCAATGCCTTCTGCCTGCACTGCTGGCAGGGAAAAGGTAGAGCTGGGAAGGAGGGAGGAAAGATTTTTTTAAGGTCTGTTCTTACTCACCTCACTAGGACATTTTGGAAAATTTTGGAGTAATTCAATTTGAAGGAAATATGGATGTCCACGGGTACAATAAAATTTAAACACTTTCATGTTTTGCCAGTCTTACTCAGTTGCAAGTGAAAACTAAAGTAATGTTACCTTGTTTTAAAAGTACACAGTCAAGATTTGAACTGAAAGCCAGCCTCCTGCTTGCTTGAGCTGGTGCTTATTCCAATTCTTTTTGAAGTCATTGCAAATTTTTCTATTGACATGAACAGATGAATCAGACGGTTTATCACTTAAGTGAATCACAGATTAAAACAATAGTACTTGCACAATTTTTATTACAACCTTTATAAAATTAGTCCATTCTGGATAGCAGAACACTGATGTACTGCTGAGGCAGTACCATTTCTAGTCTGAGAAATCACTGAGCTGCTTTCATGTATACGAAGTTACATTTACCTGAACTCATTCCTTCAGTGGTTACCTAAAAGCTCATCAGAGACACAAACTGCAGCATTACTACTTCTATACTAACTGAGGACTTGACTTTAATTTTCAGCTCAAGCTCCTTGGAAAAGTCAAAAATCTGTATCAGTTCATCACATCTTGGGTCCCTGTAGGAAAGAAGCAAAAGTTACAATATATGTAACTATAAGTGACTTTTCATAGTCAAACATATGAAGCAAAATGTTCCAGCACTTGCTGAGAAAATATAAACTTATCGAAAATATAAAAATATAAATTGGGGTTTTTTTCCTTCCCCAAAGTACTCTAACATGGAAGAAGGAACAAGACTTACTGCGTGTCCTGACAACATCTTTCGATTGTCCCACATCCTGCCGCTGGATTCCATTTGCGACCACTCTAGAGGTCATGGAGCACCTCAGCAGACAGCACTCCTGAAACCTGACATCATGATACAGTCCATGCCCTAGTAAAAGCAATAAATATTGTAATTTCAGAAGATATGTTCTGATTGTGGATAAAATCACAGAATAATCACAGCCAAAAAACTGTCTAATGTCTAAGTGGTTCTAATAGGCAGTTGTAACCTTCCCCATTACTGCCCCTACTAAACACATCTAAACTTAAATAATCAAATTGTTATATATAAATAATAATAAAACACTAACAAATAATATGTTATTTAGTATGCAACTAAGCTGTTAAACAGGTGGAAAGGCTATTTTAACCTCTCTATTCTTACTTATATAATAAAACACATTGCTCGTAACAGTAACATTCTTAGGAGATACATTCATTGTTTATCAAACTTTATAAAAGAATCATTAATGTATGCTTGTTTAAAATGTGACTAATACAATTTTTATATCCACAACATAAAATAGTGGGTATAAACACTCAACAGGTCAAAGAAAACAGAAATTGCAGGTTTCATTGTAATCTGTGGGTAGTTGGTTTGGCAAAAAATGGCCTAGAGAGAATTATCTAACCTCTTTCCTCTTTTGTAAAGTATTTTTTGAAACAAATACCTCAACATAAAAAGTGGTTCTAACACTTCAGACTGCAATATTATCAGTTAAAATCTGCATAATTGAGCACTTATAACAAGCATTGCAAGGCAAGAGCTGGAAACTTCACTCATTTCTTCCGAAGAACATGACAAATGAATAGTCATGGAAATTAAGTACTTTCTATTGCACCAAGAACACAATATAGTGGAAGACAAATCAGATAAGAAGGAAAATACTGTAACCCTTCACTGCATTACTCCAGGTGTGTGAGCTATCCCAACATATCTCTGTGATCCTAACTATATCTGGCCTGAACCTTTATGTGGATCTCCAGTTTTTCCCCGTGTATCCTATTCTCCGTGCATTAGTGTACAGGCATGTCAGAGAAGCACTGAGTGAAACTGATTTTCAGGAAAATACTAAGAGCTTCCCCTTATGATGTTCTCTTGGCACCTCTTCATTTGTGTGCATAGGCTTGGAGTTGGACCCCTTCCCTGTTTTGTTGTCTATAAGGCATTTCATGTCCACATCACCTTTCTTCCCTTGCTTGAAAACCTGGTGCACTATTTCTTCACTTGTTTGTGAGCTGTCAGCTCCCTCATTCCATCCCTTGTGTCAAAGGTTTCCTAACCAGACTGGCCCATCTCTTAGCATTGCTTTTCTTAAACACGTGGTATATGCAAACTTAGTAATAGTGGCCATAAAGACATAATTATTGTATCCTAGAAAACATTCAAGTTACTCCTGATTTTCTCCTAATTGTTCCCAAGATCTTAGCCTTATCTGAGCAGTAAATAAATAGTAAATATCAGATGAACGTACAAAACAAATGAAACTAAATGTTGACCTAAACTGAGTCAGGAATTAGCAATTTTTCGTTTTTCCAGTAGAAAACATTTAAATAACAGATATAAGAGAAGATCCTGAGGTTACATTACAGTCATATGTAGAGAGTTCTTTCTAGGCTTTGTCTTGGAATATTAACTACCAGTTTATCTTCTCCTCAAAAATGATTGCAAGTATAAGCCAGCTGGGTTTCAAGTATTTTTGCTAAGTATGTCTGAATGTTATTTTTTTCCTTCTGGCCTGGTAGTGCTCTTAAAACAACTAGGGTTTAAACTTCCCCATGGGACAACATCACAATACAAAAATCCCCAAATTTAAACCAAGATGAATTCTACCTTCCTTCAAATTAGGGAAGGCTGCATACTTCATATCTTTTGCCATTCAGAGAAGAATACAAGTTGTCATGCAAGTCTCTAGTCCAACCTCCAGTCCAAAGGAGGGTCAGACATAGTTTCTCAGATTTCTATCCAGTCAAATCTCGAAAAACTCCAAGAACAGAGATTGCAGAGTCTTCCTGGAATCTGGCTTCCAATGATTTCAACTTTTCTTGAGCCTTGTTAGGTTCCTGTTTTTCCATTTATCCAACCTATTGATATTCCTCTGGATGACGCATCTTTCTAGTCTATGTGCCCCGTTATCCAGTTTTCTTTGCAAAGCTAATGAATGTAAATTGTCCTTTAATATGGATCACCAATGAAGACACTAAATGGTATTTGGCCCTAGGATAATTTCATTTACTTTCAGGAAGGGAAACAAAATCTTGCCATTTCAATGGGGATCAATTGGGCAAGCTTTGGTCCATGTCCCTACACTTAATACCATCCCATGCCTTTTGATGGCTTTCACTTTGGCAAAAATTTTTGATTTTTTCTTTCAGTATCCATCCCATGTCACTCATATCTTCCCATCAAAGTTATGTCTTCCTCCTTAATTTTTTTCCCTGCCTTTGCAGCATCTGTGCAGTTACTTTTGGCATGTTTTGGTCCTTTGCACTGCACCTCATTTCCTCCCAGACCATTTTCTTGTAGTCACTAAATGTCCCAATTTTCTGATTTTTCTGGCGTTTTTTTTCAGTTGAATTTCTTTTGATCATATTTCCTTTCCAGAGTGCGGTTCTCCTGTGGTCACGGAGCGTTGGAAAGCCGGCCAGCAAGCTCCCTGTGTGACTGAAGAGACACACAAGAGGGGCTGACCCTGAGCCTCTGCCGAGGCCATTCAGGTGGCAGTTGGAGCAGCGACGTGGGTGACACTGCAGCAGGACACCACGAGGATCCCGAGGCAAAGGAGAGGACATTTGTATGCTGTCCAAAGAAGTTTTACTCAATAGATGGGTCAGGAGCAAGTGACAAGAGTGCAGTGGTGCATCAGGGGTTTTTAAAGGGGGTTTGTCCAGAGGGTGGGGAGCATAACATAACCAATAGGATCACACGTAGGGAGGAGCAAGGAACTTAACAGAACCAATGAAATCATCACGGGGGAGGGGAGAAGCTTCTGGGACAAACCAACTGTTTGATGAGGGTAATTGACATCAAACATACGAGAATAAAAGGGTGGGGGGGGTCTGAGTTGACAAGTGAGGGAAGAGGGCAGCAGACCTGGGATTGACAATTTCATAGAAGGGAAGAAGGGAAGGAACTGTGGGACAGACAACCTGAGTGGCAGCCTAGTGGTGGGAAAACTTAGGGGTAAACAACTTAGGAGAAACCATCCTGAGGGGACAAAACCGGGGTACAAGGATCAAAGCATTACTAAAATTGAAATAACTCAGAAAAACACACTGCCACACCAGAGTGTTTGTCAGTCTTCCTTTTCTGTTTCACAAGATTTCGTTTCCCTTGCTGAAAAGAAATTTCATGCTGCTGTGGAATGCAACAGGTGCATCTTCTATTGGTCCATGTGGATTGTTTTCACTTGATGACCAATCACAGCCACCTGTGTCGAGGCTGTGAGCAGTTACAAGATTTTGTTATCATTCCATTCCTTTCCTTTATAGCTTTCTGATGGATCCTTTCCTCCTATTCTTTTTTTATAGTTTTAGTATACTATTTTAATATAGTATATTTCATAACATAATAAATCAGCCTTCTGAAACATGGAGTCAAGATTCTCATCTCTTCCTTTGTCCTGGGACCTTTGAACACAACCATAATTATCATGTGATTGCATGCTAAAGGGACATTAAACAGTTCAGCCTTCTTTACATAATCTGTTTATAGCTATCCTCTTACAATAAGTAATAGAGTTGTGGGGTTTTTTTTCAGTTTTGGTTTTCTTCTTGATCCTAATATCCTTCTACAACATTTCTTGCTGCAGCCAGTGTCCCTTCCAGGTGAATCATTCCATTAGCTGGTTTTTTATGAGTTTGCCTTTTTAGGTTGTTGCACTTATCTTTAATATCCATTCCATTTTAAATTGTTGACTTCAGCCAAATTATTTTCTTACTGCGTTTCCTACATTTTCTCCATAGCCAGTAAGAATCTGTGTCCTTGACTAAATTACTTTAGAGGTCTGTCATGGTGCTTTAACTATTTTTGTCCCTTCAGTTTGTTTAACAAATCATCTTACAAAACAATAAACTGAGTTAATTACAATTCATTTACCTAAAATCTGCTTGGTTTTAATAACAGTTATTCTACATTCCCACTATTAGAATTGTGAGTAAATGAACATATTCTGATGCATACTCTTATGCGGAAGAAATTAAGATAAAAAATATGAAGTCAATTAATTTAAAATAAATAAATAAACAAATAAATAAATGCACCATAATTAAAAAAATAGGTAAAGTCAAAGCTGAAAGTGAGTCCTGCTTATATCATTCCCTAGTATCTTGTTCATTTACTTGAACAGATAAGTGATAGTAACCTGCAACTAGTGACTAAGGCAGCCTAAACAGACAAGTGAAATACAGAAAATGAATATCTACCATTCTCAACAAAACATCTGAGTTTGGGAAAGTCACTTTCATTCCTTTGAATTTGGCACTAAAATATCTTCAAAGTCTCAGGTGTCGGAATACTTAATATCAATTTGTATTGGCAGGCATCAATTTGAAAATCGCTGAGAGAATTTGAAAGGGCAGAAGGGGACAAGGACTAGATTATTGTGCTGGGTTGACCCCACCTGGATTCCAGGTGTCCATTAAAACCTCTCTATCACTCCCTTCTTCAACACAGAAGGGAAGAGAAAACATAATGAAAGGCTCATGGATGAAGATAAAGACATGGAGAGTGCACTCATCCATTACCACCATTAACAAAACACATTTTTCCTGGAGAAATAGTTTAATTTAATAACAATTAGATCAGAGTAGGGCAATGAGAAATAAAACCAAATCTTAAAAAACACCTTCCCTCCCCACCCCTTCTTTCTTCTGGAGCTCAAATTTACTCCCCATTTTCTCTCCCTCTTACCCCACCACGGGGCAGAGAAATGAGAATGTGGGATGTCATGAGTTCAAGATCTGTTGTTCCTGCTACTCCTTTCTCCTCAGGGTAGATTCCTCACACTCTTCCCCTACTCTTTCCCGCAGGGTGCAGTTCTTCACAAACTGCGCCAGTGTTGGTCATTGCCCCAGAGTGAAGTCTTTCAGGATAAATTTTTCTAACATAAGTTTCCTGCCAGCAAGCATGTGCTGCCAGCAAGCCTTCTCCAACACAGGCTCCTTTCCCCATGAGGCCATAGCTCCTGCTGGGAGCCTGCTCACTGCCGGCTTCTTACAGGGTTACAGTTTCCTGTGGGCATCCAGCTGCTCCAGGGAGGGATCCTCCATGGGCTGCAGGTGTTTCTCTGTTCTCCTGTGGCCCTCCATGGGGCTGCAGGGGCACAGCTGCCTCACCATGGGCTGTGCCACAGGCTGCAGGGCAATCTCAGCACTGGCACTTGGAGCACTTCCTTCTACTCCATCCTCACCAAACTTGATGTCTGCAGAGCTGGTTCTCTTAAATATTTCCACTCTGCTCTCTGGCTGCTGTTGAAAAGGGTTTTTTCCCCTTCCTAAATCTGTTATCCAGGAGGTGTTGCCACTGTGGATGAAGTGTTCAGCCTTGGACAGTGGCAGGTCCAAGCTCCATCTTGGAGCTGACTGGCATTGGTTCTGCCAGACATGTGGGAAGCTTCTGGCAGTTTCACACAGAACACACCCCTGTACACCCCTGCTACCTAAACATTGCCATACAAACCTGACACATTTATGTAAAAAAAATCACTACTACAAATAAATTTGAATCATGCATTGCTATGCATATTAAAATATTTCTGCATTACGTATAGAAACAGTCTCTGTTACTAACTGTGATGGATTCCTCCTAAAACAACTTCCTTTGTCTCTAAAAAAAAATTATTCTTGACTGAAGAAAACTAAGAAATTAATATGAAATCCTACCTTTGAAATAGAAATTATAAATACTTTAAAATAAAAACTAAATATTCTAATAAAAATGTATTAAAAGCATAAAAGATTCAAGGTTGAAATTTAGTAAATAGAGTTACTCTATAAGAATACGCTTGAGGTATGGAATTAGAATGACCTGAAAACACTCAACACATTAAACGTGACCTTTAAGATTCAATTTTGTGTGTGGGAGTGTGAGGGTAATGAAAGAGCTGAAAGATCATATTTGTAAGAAATCTGCCTGCTGGTGGAAGTAATGTTAGTATAGCCAATGCTGTTAACATTCTCCACAGTCAGTGGACTCTAAGGTCTGACATGTTATTTATTTGATGAAGTGTTTTATTCTCAAGCTCCGTTTTTTGTATTTCGTTTGTTTTCTTTATGTTTTCTATGATTTCAAGTGCAAAAATTAAAAGGAGACCTTTTGACTAAGCCAAAATTTTACACCCAAAACCTGAGGATCATTTGGACTGAGAGAGAAGTTGTTGCATATTATCCTGCATTGTTGGAAATGTTCTTAGTATACGAACAGCAAGACACATATTAAAATAGCTATCTTTGTGTATATGAAAAGAAATGGTTTTCCTTCTATCAATGTGTTATATAAATGATTTTTGCTCTGTAGTTTTTTAAATATATTTCTTCCAGCAAACAAGCCTCTGCCTCCCAAACGCGACAAGTAACTTGCTTCACTAGTGGAACCATATGGTTAAATAATACCCACAATAAAAAGAAGCCATTAAAAGATTTAAAATCTTATTGTGAATATTGATATCAATGTTGATTATTCAGATAGGGTTTCACACTTGTTCCTCAAGAAATCACTTCTACATTTCCATTATGTGGAAGATCAGTAATGGGTAGTAGTCTGAGGGCTGTGCCAGGCTAGGAGGTTTCCTGGTGATGTCCTTGACCCAGGTCTGATCAGTATATTAGGCTTTCTGTTCCCCTTAGAAGGGAATTTCCTACAACTGTAACCTGTCTTTACTTTCTCTTGAAGTGGTTGTAATAAGGGATGTTTTATACTCCTTGATCTCACCCCTTCTTTTTGGGTTTTCCCAATGAGGGTCTCCAAGGTTTTCATACCAATCAATATACATCTGTTTGCATTGCAACTCCAAATATGTTTTTCAGGGATCCTCAATGCAGCATCAACCTCCTTTTATTCACACTTTTCTTTCTGGTTTCTCCCCAGTGTCCCAACCTGATCTTTCCATGTTTACACAATTCACTTGAGACTGTGGAGGGGGAGTTTTGTCCCTTCCTCTGCCTGAAGCCTTTTTGTCCCTCAGTACATGTTATCCTACTTTTTCTTTAGCTATTAATTGGATTTATATCTCCTACTTCCACTTTTCATTTGTAACCCTTGGTCCTAGTCTGTTCATCCTTGAGTCTCCTGAACCTTCTTCGGGTCCCTGACATGCGCTACTCTCTGCAAGCTGTTTATCCTAATCTACTCCCTCTGATACCCCAGACATTTCCAGCATTTTTATAGGGTTTATTTAATCAAATCTCTCTGTCCTTCCTACTTAGGGGGCAGCAGCAGGAGAAGCACAGTGCATTTGTGGAGGAGAGGCCCCCACAGCCTTCCGAGAGACTGAAGCAGCAGCAACAGATGGGTTGGGTTCAGCCCAAGCAGCTGTGGTGGAGACATACACAGATGGGAGCTGCAGCATCCGTATCCACCACAGCCACTGCTGAGAACATGAAAGGGGAGATTTTTTCAAAGACTTGAGAATTTGCCAAATTTAGGGAGTTTCTCACAGGGACAGTGCAATGTTCATCCTTGACAGAACTGAATCTGACCAGCTTTTCAGTTTATATGCTAAGCATCAAAGTTCCTTAGCACAGAAAATATCTCCCTCTCCCATTTCTTTCATTCTCAGAAGATGAAAAAAAGAAATCCAAAAACCTTAATGTTAAAATTTTATTAACAAAAGCATCCTATCCCCAGGATCTCGTAAAGAAAGTTCAGCCTTCACAGTTTAAGTTTGGCAAAGTTAAAAGAAAATTAAAACAGAGACCTACAAAAGGAAATGTCAAGAAATGTGAATTATGGGCAGTCCCACTGATGTTTCCTGTACCAAAGAAACAACAGTAATTTCCCTAGACTTCCCCTCAGTTTTGCTTCATATTATTTTTTTAGTACTTTTCCTTATGCCCCAAACACTTAGATATAGCAAAAACTCGCTTTGTACAGCTGTCAGTACTCTTCTGTGAAGAAAGAGGGACTGTAACAGGGGACCTGGGCAGGAGCTATAAAGTAACTCTAGCTCTTGGATACAGTAGAAATACAGAAAAAACATCTGTACAGGTATAAAAAAAGCTAAGTGAAGTACTATCTTTCTGTTTTCTCTGTGCATGCTGTGCTGCTGCCGTAAGACTGAGTCACTCCTTGCTTCAGACAGACCTAGTGCCTACAGCCCCACAGTACAAATCATTGCCTGTGAACACATTGCAAACACAGGTGTTATTTCTACAACAGTAGGAAATTTAACTCTGCTGTGGGTTTTATAACAGTTTGCAGTAGGGATAAATTTCAATGGCTGTTTTACAATCCATTCCTATCCTTTTTTTTTTTTTCTGGTCATTATGGAAACTTTCCATCTTTAATACAGGACTTGCAGCTTCCACAGCCACATTTGAGCTACATTTGCTAAGTTGACTGTCCAGACATAAACACCTTCCCTTTCTTGCTCTTATTCCTCGGATATATTTTTCCTTCTCTAACCTTCCCACACTGGGTTTTTTTTTTCCTGTCTTCACTTCCTCAAGCATTGCCTAATGTCAAAAAATTGTTGCCTTCTTATAATCTTTGAAATCTTACAACCTTTGAAATCTCTTTGCAGTCATTTCCATTGCAGTCCCACTGGTGCCCACTCTATGCTCACATGACAGTTTCAATCAGTGAGCAAATTTCCAGCTGTGCTGTTTAGCATGATGCAAAACAAGCTGATTAGTAACAGTGGCAACAGAAGTAATTTAAAAAGAAACACAAAATAATTTAAAAAGAAGCTCCTTGAAAACTGCGTTTTCCCTTAACACTTAAACTTTCTTCCTTTTGGAATGTATACCAACGTTTTAGAACTAAATGTTTGCTTACATATATCTGATGAACCCAAAATTCATCTTATGTGTACAAAGCATCAGAAATTAATAACAGTTACTGGATCTACTAAATTCAAACAGATATGTGATAGTACCATTACTATTTATATTTGACATCTTATATTTATATTTATATTTAACCACTTTTGAAGACCAAATCTTATTTCATGAAAAATGTTGAGCACTCAATCCTCATTTACAAAACTATTTTCATGCATAGCACATCCTAAAGGACTCTAAAACAAAACAGATAAAAATACCAGTGACAGATAAAACAGACCTAACTATATTAAAATATTATTTTGAGAAGAGTGAAGCTCACATAAATTATGAAAACAGGATTTTATCAAACATCTTTAATTTAAATGCAGAAGCTGATGTGTCTGACTCATCAGAAACAACAACGAAAACATGCAGTCTTCAAAATGCAGAGTATGAGAGCAGAGTTTTTTTCTCTTTTAAGCAAACCAGGTTGAATCCCACCAATGTAAAACCACAGTAAGAGAAATCAATGGGAATATTTTCTATAAAGATTAGTGAAATTTGGACTGCACACTAAATGGAGAAGTGGGCTGTGAGGAGAAATTCCATAAATTCTCATTAAAAATGTATACATATATATATATATTTATTTAATGTCTGGATTCCTCGTGATCACATATTTATTTCTGAAAATGCTCTATACTGTATTAACTACCTACTCTCACTATACTTTCTGAGAGGGGAAGTAAAAGGAATGACAGAATGCAGTGTGACAAAATGGATACGCCCTTCAGGGGTAGGGTGCTCTTACGAAGGTAGATGTGCAAGAAGAATTGAAATGTATTTGGAGCAATGGGGAAATCTGAGGTCCTAGTTCCTGAAACCCTAATGTCTACATTTTTCACCAGGAAATGTCTAAATTAAAAAACTTAACAATGGGGTAGTTGCCTTCCAGTTGTGTGTTCTGGCTGGTGAGTTTGATCTCCTTTTGACTCTCTGTAACTATATATTTTGCACTGCTTTGTACGCAGCATCAAGCATCAAACACAAGAAAGCTTGACTTCCTTTTAGCTATCATCCCCTTGTTGAGTTTTGAACAGAGTTTAAATCCCTGCTTGCTGAGTATTTCCCAAAAAATTTCCTCTTCCCTTGCCAAGTATTTTAGATATGTGTACAATAATAAATTGAATGGGTCTGGTGTGCATTTGGCCTTAATTATCTGCACCCATTGTGTGCTAGTATGCCCCCTGTCACCTTTTGACAAAGACGAGATTCCTCATGTTCAAGTCTAAAAATAATCCAGATGTGTTATCCAATAGTTAAAATAGATCTCCTTTTTTTTTGAAAAAAATATTATAAAAGCCAAAAAAATGCATGTCGTGACATGCCTTATGCTCTTCTGGTCAAATGGCTCTTATTGGCTGTTTTACTAAGTAGTGTAGACGTAGACAAAATCTCTTTATTATCACAGACAGTTTAACAGAAATAGGCTCTGGCCTCCTAAGCCTATTTCTTCATTCCAGTTCCACAGAGATACTGAATCTTACACAAGTATCTTGGTCCACATTCAGACAGGATTTTATACATACCTGGGGCTTCCTGTTGGATATTACAATTCAGGCATTTAATTTCTCTTATCTAGCATGTAAGATATCTGAGCACTTACTCCCACATTTTGAACCCAGCTCCCTAAAGAGATGGGTGACAAAGCTTCAGATTTAATATTGCCAAGCTTTCTGAAATGCCCACGTCCCTTTTTAATTCTCAGCCAACGTATGCTGCTAGCTAAGCCTGAGTACTTGTAGCTTTGCTTCATTTCTCATCTGCTGTCATTCTTCCTCTTCTAGGTTAATTCCTTCCACCTCTCATTTCACATGCTAGTAGAAGCAGAATATCATCAGGCAGACATCACTGAGTATTTGTTTTTATCTCTTCAGTTTGGTTGGTTGCTGTTAACAAAATCCTCTCAGGGTAATTTGAGAAGTGTCCTTTTACATCACCTTTATGCTCTTATACTCTGGGAATGAACTGTAAGAGAGTAATAAATAAATTCATATGAGGCTGCTTTTTTTTTTCCCTTTTCAACAGATTGTGTAACTGCTTGTTTGGCTTGGGGTAGTATATACAAAACATCCCAAGAAATACTTATATAACAGAAAAAGAAGGAGGTATTCTAAAGTCATCTGTTAAGGATAAGGAAAATGTGTAGCTGCCTTGGCCTACTTAGTGAATGTATATTTCTGCATGTAGGAGCTGAGAAATGATGGGAGCAGGAGTTTTGATATGACACCCCTATCCCTATCCTGAGCTGACTACCCAGCAAGATCAGCCCGAGTTGCCAGTTTGGGAACAGGGGCCCCTGCTTGTTAAAGCTGAGCTGCGGCTGAGAGCTAAGGGTTATGTGTTGGTGCTCATCCAAATTAAATCACGCCTGTCTTTGCACTAAACCTCCTTGCTCTACAGATCACCTTGCAGAGGAGACCTGCCATTTTCAGCACTTGCGTGTCTTCTAAATATTTCTGCCAACTCTGTGTTTCAAGTCTCCTTCATAGTCTCACAGGACCCCACAACCACATCTGGGTCATTGATGACTCCTTATTTGTAACTGTGTTTACAAAAACTGCAGTCTCGTATACCAAGTGTTTAACCTTTACAATCTGAATCAGTGAGAGCAATATGCAGAAATTTTAACCGATCTCGAAAAACTTCATAAAGAAGGTCATCTGGCATTTGTTCAGTTTCTTTACAGACATTTAGAGGTCACTCAGAAGGACAGGGGCAGAAGGGGGAATCTTTAATATCTACCTGAAAAGTCACTCAGAGACATGCAAAAACAAATCTGTATTTTAATAATGCCAGAGGAGACTAAAAGCTCTAATTATAAATGATGCTTCTTTCAAAAGCACAGAGCTCTGACTAAGGCCTGTTACTATACAGTCATTGAAAATATTTCAGGTTTATGAGCTAGAGCTGAGACTACTGGCTGTTCAGAATAACATTTAGTTTCCAGCTAAAATATTTTGCAGACACATAGGTAAAAATCTGTGCAGAAACTTTATGTCTTCATACTTTGATGACACGCAAAAGTCATTACAGATACTTTATGTCTTCAGTTAGATGCAGTCCAGAATGGCAATAGGTCCCTTAAGCATATAACATTAATGCAAATTGTACAGTCCTTTCTGGAAATACATTCTGTGGTTTATAGTCAGATAAGTGAAAATTTGTCACAGAATTCCAGTCAAAGGACTTGCCACCCCAATTCTCCTTTTCTTCCCCATAATGATCATCTCCCCCAGCCATGAATGTGTTATCTGCAGTGTATTGCTAATCCTCAGAAACAAAGTTCCCGAGTTGAGGAAATGGGGTGAGACTGAGAGAGTGAAGAAGCCCATGAATAAGAAATGGGTACTCTGAACCATCTGCTGTTAAAAAGGAGGACAGATACATTCAGATTTATGCAGGATAATTTTAAGCCCCATCTCTAAATTGTGCTTGATGGTTCATATTGTTAAGAACAGACTTGTCCTCTTGTATGTAGTTAACATCCTTAATTTATTTTGGGGATTACAGTTTCAGACTTGCTAAGCGACTCACAGTCAGCAGATGATGGAAATTGCATCAGTCCATGTTGTCCTCAAAACAATGAAGTAACTGTTCCATTTTCTCACACCATTACAAAATATCTGAAATGTTATGACTTTGGCTTCAGGAGCTCTCAAATTACTAGAAAAATATTTAATTATTTTTCCAGTAATGCTGAGCATTATTTTACCACTCTTGTTACACTCATACTGGTGTATCTCAGTTTCTCTCCACTAAACATAAGAAATATTAGAAAGTATAAATGTATGAATACTAAAATAATATAGTCTGTTCTTGGTTTTCCTTCCAGGTAATTGGAATGACTGTACATATTATTCTATTACTTTTTTTTTTCATTACTTCAGAATTATGAAGTAGTACATTCCTGTCATCATTTGTGATTTTTGAAGCAATGGTAGCCTCTGGTCATTGTCCTGTATCATATACAGTGTTTTCTGAAGACATGTTGGAACCACTATAGACACACATAATTTAAAAATACTTCAGGGATGCTCTCTGTACATCCAATATAGTCCTTTGTATTGCTCAGATATTTTCTCCAACAGGGCAGCCAGATAAAGACAAGGTAGAAATGGCAGCTCCAAATTGTTCAAAGAAGATGTTCTCCTATTTTAAAGAAAATTACTGTCAGTCTCTGAAGATTTCCAACACATATTGAGCTACCAGAAGGATGACAAAGAGACTTGTTAGAAGAGATGAATTGCTATGCTGATTTATCAGCAGAAATGTGCAAGTTGTTTTACAGGATAAAAACCAGGAAGAATTTCTGCTCCCGTTTCATTCTCTTACAAACCAAGTGATAATGCTTGCATGAGACTTCCTGCCAAGGAAGTTAGCATTTCTGAAATAGGAACCTTACAAACAATCTTAAAGTCAGTTAGTCTCAACTGTATAGGAATATATAAACTGTGCACATATGCATATGTGCATGTGTCTGTGTATGTGCTCTGTGATTAAGATAGTTTAAAATTGCCACGGAAATTCTATTCACTAAACTAGAATTGACAAAATGCATGCAACATTTGCGAGTGCCAAGTAAGACTAATTACAATACTCAGCTGGTTTCCAACTAATGAATGATCTTAACTGTTTGTTTTTCAGCTGCCAGATGGAGTTGAATAGTCTGCCATGCATCCAGGGACAATACCTAAAAATTCAGATTTATGGTTGATTGGTTTTGACAAGTACATTTTGTACCTGCTAACCATGTATGTTTGTAATTCCAAATTTCAACTGAAGAAACAACTCTTTATTTCCTCAACTCTCTCCTAGGGTAAGGCTGCATGATATAACTTTCTAAAACAACACACCAAACCAGATATTTTTACAGATTGAATTCTAGGTCATACTATCTTGTATTTAACTGGTGGTATCTAAGAGCATTGCCTGAGCATTGCCTTAACTCCACAAATAGCCCTGTTGTCTTTTACTGATATCAGGGCAGTACAGAGCAAATAAGGTAAAAATGTGGGATTTGAGAACTGCTCACTGTTTAGGGAGGGCTCACAGTGCTACCGACTGTGCTTTGATCAGAAAATAGCAGAACCCAAAAGAGTTTATAAAGGACTATTTTGCAATGAGTGTTCTTAAATTAGGAAGGAAGCACGGGGTTTAAATAAGCCCAGCTGGCAGCACTGCTGAGGTGCCTTTTACGTCTGGCTGGCATCGGGGAGCCGGATTGTGATCCCCTGACGCAGCTGGACTCCATCTCTCTTTGCGGGGGGAGATGGCACCACATGAGGGCTGAAGTGCAAATGAAGTTACTGCAGCCCGACCCTTTTCCTTGTATAATTAGGGCAATCAGAGGGGAACAATGTATTTGAAGCAGTGACTGCTGCTCCAGCCACATCCAGCTGATAGTTTGACACATCCATGAAAACAGTGTGTGTCATGACATTTGAAGACTAATAAGCAACCCAGGAAACTCTCCAGAAGAAGAGATTGTATATGTCTGTGTGTATGTATCTGCTCTTTATTTGCTTTTAAATAATTCTCCATGTAATTCACTGACGTTTCAAATCCCTTTCCCCTCACTTCATGTACCAGCAGGAGCTTGTTATGTAAGAGAAGTGAAAAAAAAAATATGTTCTTCACTGCAGGAGACTGAAATGTATAAAAAATGGTGCTATTATGTCCTTATTGCTTGATAAGGACATTGCAAAATTTACGCAATCCACAAACATAAAGGATTTCACCCATCACAGATTTTACTGTGGCAGAGAACTCTATACCCAGTGATAATGAGTGAAAGAATGAAATGAATAATAACGAATAGTAGTTATTTTGATATAGGTAAAGTCAGAGACTGTCCTAAATGTTTTGCATTATAGGACCAAATATCTCTGAGCTATTCAAACAGACAAATGAAACGCATGATGTTGAGAATCCCTGGAGGGATCTCTAAGCATCCAGCGTTTCAAGCATGATTTAAGGGCAAAGATTAATTTGCTTTATATTTAAAGTGCAGCTGCAAGATTTGTCAAAATAATTCTTACATGTATTTTATATTTTTCTATGATATCCGGTGTTAATATTTTAGCTCCAGATGACTGATTCCATTTCTCCTAGTGAAATCTGGACTCTTTTCGATTAAATGTGGATTTGTGTATACACTTTTAACAAATAGAGACTACCTGAAATTCTATATCAAAAGCACCACCAATCAAAAAGGTTTCTGAGGATTTTCTTCTCCTTTCACAAGTGAATAAATAGTTAATGATGTCTTTATCAATTTTTTTGTACCATAATTATTCCCTATACCTATGAGCTTTGAACATCCTATACCTAAAGTTTTTCTTTTGCTTCTCCCCGGCCCCGTTCTGTTTGATCACAAAACGGTCCATGCCAAGGTTGACTTAAATTTGTTTCTTTGTGCCATCTGGTGGAGGCTATTTGTAAATGCACAATGGCGTTGAAGTATTTCTTCCACGGTTGCTTTGCCAGAATTTCCTTTCTTTTTTTTTTTTTTTTTTCCCTTTCTCCTGCAAAACAGTAATGGCTCTGGAAGAACTTTAGCTAATGTGAACATTTATGCATGTAGTACTCAAAGAGAATGCTACATTTTTATTTCCTTTAAGAACAGAGAAGTACAAAAGTTAAATTTTCACCTTGAAGAAACAATTTTAAAGCAGGGTGAAAAATTGTTCTGTCGTTTGCAGACTATTCTGCATGTTGAGAGCTGTCATGTTTACTTCACAGGCTTTTTCTGTAATGCTACTCCAGGGAAACCAACTTATGGTAAATCAAAAATAGCTAAGAGTTTCAGGAAAACTTTTCAAAATTCTGCAGTTGCTCCTTTGGTAAAAACAAAGCTTTCTGTATTTCTTAGTTGTTTCAGAAACTTTAATGAAGAGAAATTTAGAACTAACGAAATTAATAACATATTGAAAATTAATTGATGTAGCTTACTGAAATATTTTAAAGTCAGTAGTACAGAAATAGTTATTCTTCAAGTTAAACTTATCTTTTCCATTTGCTGCCATATTTACATTTATAGAAATATTATTTGCTCAATTTTAACCAACCACATAGAATATGTCCATCTCTATTTCTCCCCACAAAACTACAGTTTCATTACTTTTATTAGCATAAGTTATTTTTACTGGTCATAAAGTTTATGAAAGTAATTTTCTAATAAGAGATGGGAAAGGGTCTAAATTACTTTCTTACACACACACACACACACGCACACACACACACTCAACACACAATCCTTCAGGATTTAAAATTTTCCTAAGGAATTTTCTCCTCATTTTTCACTTGGGTGACAATCTCAAGTAATGTGAATATAGAAATTCAAATTTATCTTGTAAGTAAAGTAATACCAAATCAATTTACATTGATGCTTCCAGTTTAAAAATTAAAGAGTGATGAGGGACTTGAGAATGTTGTTCTCATTGAATTTAGTTATTTTCCAATAAAGTTTATAATTTTCAACATTTGTTAAATGGAAACACCTCTGTTTAGAGTATAAGCCTGCTGTGTATTACATCCTTCTACACATTTGAACCTTTGTGAGAAAAAGTCTCATTTGGTTAAGGTTTAACTTGGGCTTTCAGAGCTTAGATAACTATTATACTGAAAGTCTTTCATTTCTGGTCATTTATGTCTGCTTAACAATTAACCAAGAATTACTTTACCAACTGTGTCTAATTTAGCTTTTGTGCCTAATTTCTAGGATTAAATTAAAAACAGATGGCCCCTGAGTGGTAAAATTAGCATAAATTAGTCTTATATATTGAAATTAACATGGAAAAATATTAAAATGAAACTGAAGTACATTTTAAGCGGTGCCTTGCCTTTTATAAAAGTTAGCATGATGGTGAGTGTAATTGAGCAATCTTGCACTACGGATCTGGAGCCTTAAAAATCCATCTGTCCAGAGAGTCACTTCCTAGAATGTGGGGTACTTTTATACAGAAATATGCAGAAGGATGTTATGTTCTTTATTGCATACGCCAATAATAAACCAGACAGGAAGAATATTAAGATGAGATATCTCCTCAGGTTTACAGTGCAATGTGGGGGCATAGGCCCCTAAATGATGCAGAGCAATTTAGGCACTTTTCTTACTGTGTCCTTTATGCTCTCACGCTCATCTCCCTCAGCTCAACATACAGTCAGCAAAGAGCTCCCTATCTCAGCATGCAAGAACAGTCAGAGCTTGAGAGTTTAATTTAAAGGAAAGCTGGTTTAATTCTTATTATTTTCCTAGAAATTCTCTTTGAGAGGAAGGGAATAACTTCCTTAGACTTTCTTCCTAAGATTTTGGCATAAGAGAGAGAGATCTCCTTACTCTACATGTACTTCTTATGAACAAGAGTTGGGACTTGCACAGACAGGAAGAGATGCTTTTATGAGCAAGTGGGATATCTGTAAACATCAAGAGATGAAAACCTTCTACTCATTTAAGATACATTAAAGGCATAACCTTGCTCAAGAAAGACACATGAAATAATTAATTTATGAGACAGTTTGGAAAGAGGGCTTAAAGGATTAGACAATATCAAACTTCTTTCATTGTGTTGTAACAGGTGGATGGTCCATGAATACTTCTTTTTTCTGAGGAACAGCAAGCACATTCAAGTGTTTCTGTTTTAGCTCTAGTCTTTGCAATGGCTGATAAGTACCTTCCATCTTCTTCCTCTCATTCATCCTGCTTCTCATCACTTGACACAGTAGCCACCAAACCATTCTTCAAGAAAGCTGTGCCTCCAAGCACAAAATAAATTATGCACACAAATGAAGATGGCGAAAGTGGAGCTGATTTATTGCTTTCTTCAAGGCTTTTGTTCAAAGAACTTCTGCTGACAGTGGGGACAATAAACTATCATTAGGCCACTGAAGTTGTGTCAGAAATAACACTCTGACCTCAAGTTCTGTTTGTCCTCCTGCCTGACTCACACAAAAAAGTTTTCCTAACAAAAGTTATTCTTTTTTTATGCATGAAGACAGAAGACATGCAAGCTTCTCACTGATACATCAGTGCCTATGAAAGGCTATGCCACATCAAACCAAATCAAGAGACACTGTTTTACCCTCAATTACCCCAGGTTTCTGTGTCAGTCTACACATAACCACCCTGTTCCTGCTCGACCAAGCTCTGAGCCAACTTGCCCAGCTGTATTTTTGTCTGGGCTTCCTGACCAGGACTCTGCTTTGCAGTGGGGTGTTTTCTGCCTCCCTTTCCTCTTCTCAGCAAAATGTCAGAGCAATTTATGCAGAGCACACAGCTGCTTGAGCAGGGTCATGGGAGACTGAGTGGAGAAAGAGGTTTGGGGAAGCATCCCATGCCCTCGGTCAGCAAGGAAGGAAAGTGCACCAGTGCCCCACTCACTGGATTGTAGCCTCCCTCTAGCATCTTACAGAGGAATGGAAGTCTGACCTTGAAGCCAGGTCCCATCTCCACCAAGAGGAATATTGAATTTACCAAAAAACAAATTAAGGTGTGAAAGAAATTGGGGAGCCTGGGAAACCTCCACAAATACTGATTTGCCTCTAAGACCAATAAAGTTGCCAGCCCTAGAGATAATATTTCTAAAGCAAAGTATGGATTGCACATGATTTCTGAATACACTTTGTGTATCTGCAATACATCTGAACTTAATATCATATTTAACAAAACAGGATGCAGCACTGCATATATCTCCCTATTACCATGCTTGTTTTAAAGCTATACCTAAATCTTATTATTGAAAATTTAGATTTCTGACATCTTTTAGTAATCATAACACTTGAATTATACCCTGTTAGGCCAAAGAGATATTCATGATTAACTTCACTGATGAGGAAGAATCACATTAATTTAAAAAAAAAAAAAAACAACACCAAAAAAAGAAACCACCATCATTTAGTTGCAAAACCCTTCATAAATTAGAGATAAATCTGCTGAAGCAAATTCAATGAAACAAGTTCTTCCTTCTGATGAACCTGTTTTGAACACAACACGGTTCCTTTAAATGGCTTGATATATATTTTTCTGTGAACATTTTGCCTGATGGGGTATTTTGGGGGAGAGAAGGAGGATTTTTTGATTGTTTTTCAATTTTTCTGCATCTCTGGTGTGTCTACATCCACCATATAATATGTTGTGGTCCTACAATCACAAGTTTGAGGCAGGTATGTCTCTTGAGCTGGCTCAAAATTTCCTATGAGTTATGATGTAGTGTCAGAGGTGAAATCTCCAAAGATGAGACTTCACACTTCTTATGAGAAAATATTAGCAGGAAGTATTAGAGGATCTAATCCCTCCAGCTAAATTGAAAGCAGCAGAAGAAATGTCGTTACCTCCTTGGTAAATCAAGAATCAAAAAGCAAAAGGAAAAAGAGAAAAATACTATGGTGTTTTTCAGATTGCACAAACCCTTCACTTAGACAAGAAATTCCAGGGTTTTCAAGAAAGTTGAACCAAGCATAGAATACCAACAAATGCTATGTCAGCACCCCTATGCAGACCTCAGAAATTCTGTCTTCTGAAAGCTTTCAAGGACTAGAGAAAATTAATTTTTAGAGGCATCAGAATGACATTTTAAAGGTAATAAAAATAAATGCAAATAAGTTAGGAAATGGGAAAAAAAGATCTCCAAACATTAGGGGAAGGACCCACAAAGTGTACTGTTTGCCTCCTCTGAACTGTAGCATTTACTGCACTCTTAAGACACACTGAAAAATATTTAGAGCACTTTAAGCAAATGAGCCAATGTGATTGCCGAGAGAAAAAATAACACCGCCATTTTTGTGTACTTTCCTTGTAAGTTATTCAATTTTCCAAGACAATTATTTTTTATTTAGTGTTGCTGATACTAGGTCTAAGAAACAATTATAAAACCCACATTTTATTTGCTATTATATCACTGGAACAGTACAATTTGCCAAAGGACACATGACAACAGGAAGATTTGGTGGTTTAGTCATGAAGGAAATTTCTTGCACCATCTAATTTAAGGGAACTTATTTGGGTACTAAGTGGCTGTAGACGAGCTATTCCAGCCCACTGGGGACATAGTCCTCAAATCCTAACACCTAGCGTAGAGGGACTGAGACAGCAGATTTGCTCAAGCAGGCAGTAATAAAAGGGGGTTGCAGGGCTGAACCCCACAGCAGGGCACTGTCAGGACCAGAGGACCCACTGGCACCAGACAACAGGAGTGTCTGTCTCTTAGAGGATCACTCTTCCCAGGAAAAGCACAAGAGCTGCCCAGAAAAGTTCATGAGTAACCATCCCTGAATGTCTTTAATAGACGTGAAGACATGGCACTTAGGGACATGATTTGGTGGTGGACTTAGTAGTGCTGGATTAATGGTTGGACTAGATGATCTTAGATGTCTTTTCCAACCTAAGTGATTCTTTGATTCTAAGTCATGGGAGGAGGCATGCAGCCACACGATGTTAATTGGCTGTGCTTGAGTTGGTTGGGGAGAGACTGTATTTTTCAGAGGCTGTTTCTGGAAGCCTTCCTGGTCAAACAGAAGCCAGGAAAGAAGGATACCGGCTGTGATAAACTCCTTACCTTCCAATGGTCTTTCACTACATATCCTTCAAAGTATTTTTTGATTTCCCATGTACCTCAGCTAATTTTGGAAAACAGATGTTCTGTAAGATGGAGCTCCCAAACCACTCAAAAGCAGATATTTCCAGGAGAGACAAAACAGGTCATAGGTCTTCTCCTTGGCTGAAGAACTGTCAACATCCTTCCCATCACCAGAAATGTTTCATTTCCCTCTGAAAAGCCACACCACCACAGAAGGAGCACCATAGAAGGAGTGTCTCTCCCCCATTCTGCCCTATCTGCCCACAGAAATGCAGCTTGCTCTTTGGCATTTCTCAGCTACCCACGGAAGAAAAGTGACAGATTTGAACTCCATCTGTGAGACAGACATAGACCTCAGGCCTTGGCCTATTGGTATGAGATGATAGGCCTCGTGGCTGCAGCATGAGAGACAAATCCTCCTCAGCTCTCTCAGGAAAGTACAACTTTGGGGAGTAGAACTTCAGCTGTGGTTGGGTTCAGGTCTGCAGTGATAGCCCTGGCTCAGGTGCCCATGGTCTGGAGAGACAGAGAATTTCACACAAACCCCTGCATTTGATGCCTGCACCGCTTCTCAGCTTTCAGTTTTATCTTGACAACCTAAAGAGTATGGCTTCTGAGGCAACCCATGCATTTTATGTAAAGTATATGCTTATATATCTTAATTTAAATGCAATTTATATGCATACAAACAGGTTGGTACAGTTTCCAAACCCTCAATCTCTCACTAAAAAAGAATAAAACCAAATCAAACCAGCCCCTCTCCCATCCTGGGCACTTACTGATTTCCAATTCTAAATCTGACAGCAAAACAGATGGTGGAGAAATTGCATTCCCACGAGTTTCCTGAGAACAGGACATTGGTTTTCTTGACAAGCTGAGGGAAAAACTAATGACCCACCTCTCCACAGAGTATCAGCAAACAAGAACAGTAATGTAAGTCTCAACCACTAAGAACATTTTATGTGGACTTTGTATCCTATTAAGTGTAGAGAATTCAGCAGTCAGGAAGACCCCAGGACATAAGTGCTGATATTTCCTCTGCTAACGGAGCAGCATATTGAAAATTGCTCTGCAGAGATGCATGGCAAGCCCTGCCCACATTGCAGGAACCTCTTTATCCTGCCTGGATCTTGGATCACATGCCAGAGTTCAACCAGACCCTAATTAACAGATGTTGCACTGAAGAACTTATTGCCAAGTGACCATTGATGATTCAAAATGTGAAGACATAAACATATTCACTCTTCAGCAGGAAAAAGAATTAGTAAAACCTTTACTCACAACATAGATGACATGGAACAATTCAGAAGAAATGAATGTTTGAAAGCCTGAGCCATGTAGGGAGAGTTCCAGGGAAAACTCTGTGTATCAATATTTTATTATGAAAGTGCATGAACAGTAAAAGAATCTTAATTCATGAATCTTCATAAATATTAGATTATTCTAAATGCATTCATCATGCAATTCACCTATCATTTGTGCACAGCTTAAAGGTGAAGTGCTTCTCAAGATCCTCTTCATTTTCCAGGATTAGACCTTGATGTTATTCTGACTACTCTAACTCATTGTTCTTTTTCCTGACAGAGACAACAACTGCTGAAGAATAATGAATTTGAAAAATTAATCATTTGATGAACAATCAGAAAATGAAACAAGTTCACACATTATTAAATGTGCAAATATGCAGATAAGAGTGCTTTTTACTTTCATGTTTCTTGGTGAAACTGTAGGTTTAATCAGAAAATTTAGTATTTTCTGTAATTTGCCAGAACACATAATATGCATTCTCTTCACTGTCTTTCATGAGAATACCCAAATAACAGATCTTTGCTAAAAGGCAGGGGAAGAGTTGTAATTTTTTCAGGAAATGATACAGAAAAACTTTATCAGCTGTTTTGAAATAAAATGTTTTTTTCTATAAATGGCAAAGTTTGAGTGCTTTTCTCTGTTAAAATAAGACTTATTTTGGCACATACAAATTTCAGATGTTGATTCCAATAGCAGATGTCTACATTTGTTTAATGTAGGTAAATTTCCTTTGGGGTAAATTTCCTTTGACCTCTAGATACCAGAACATTTAAGGAAAGGTGTCTACATCAGAGCTGTCTTCTAATTACCATTAAGTTTGTGGAAAGAAATAGGCATTTCTGGGATGTAATAACAAGTCCAATGAATCACTCTTCTCTCTGTTTCCTTCCATTGATTCTGAAGGTTGGCTAGTGGGAATGTGACATGCTCTACAATAAGAGTGGTAGAGGAGTACTGCTGGCAACAAGCTTTCATGGGAATCTTGAAGTCTTTTGAAACCATCAACCAAGAAAATAGTTCCTGCCTGTGACACTGCAAGAGCTCAGGATCTACACCATCTACATCTTGAGTGGATTATCCTTAGACTGTGCATTTAAGTTGAATCGCACAATTGAATTGTATGATTGAAGGGAAAGGGGAGAAGTGTGACCTTTGAAAAATAAACGTGCTCCAGATGGAGAGAAGGACAGAGCAGGAGCTGCAGCTGGCCTAGCATCTGTCACTGCTCCTGGGGCTCTCTAAGACCCTGTTTTCACGAGTTTCCCCTCTTTGAAAATCTTCTGTGCAGAGGCATTTGATAACACGCATGATGGAATGGCTGCATTCGTGAGATTTAGGCAAGGACTGTCTGGATGGAGTTTCCCCTCTTTGAAAAAGGGAAACTTCTTCTTTCTTCCCTTCTTGAAGAAGAGCTCACAGACTGAGGCCATTCCAGAAAGGAGACACAGTCTGTGCAGAGGCATTTGATAACATGCATGATGGAATGGCTGCATTCGTGAGATTTAGGCAAGGACTGTCTGGATCAGAGGATTGGACTCTGAACTTGAACAGTAAAGACAGCTCAGATGGCTTCTCAGGGGTGCTTACCTACTGAGTGGTGGGACAAGCTGGGTCACAGGAGCGGGACAGGACTTACGTAAAGAAAAATTCTCTTGCCATGCTTGCTCATCCTTTCTTCCTCCACCTATCACATTGCAAACTTGTGGAGGTAGAGGAGGAATATATTGTTTCTTCCAAGTACCAGTTCTCTGAGTACAAATGAATCAGATGAGAACTGTGTGAGGTGCCTTATAAATAGAGATGAGTAGAGTCTGAAATAGCTCATCTGAGAAAGTACACAGAGATACCATCAGAGCACTCATGGGTGAATGAAAAATACAATCTGCTTGACATCTTAAAATTGGTATGTTGGATGTGTGCTCTCTAATGTTTGCATAAAGCCATTCTGTGGGGTCACCCATGGAAAAAAGAAATTTAAAAAATGAAATTGAGCTTGTATATAAGAGTGCCTTTGTGACTTCTGAACAAGGCATTCAATACTTACACATAAATATTACACTTCTCAAGACTCCAAGACACACCTGCACTGAGAGAGAAATGTTGCCAAGTTGCTTCTGGTATAAAATGGTTTGAACACAATAGATGTAAGTGGATAATTCAATAGAATAGTTGTGGGTTACATAGAAAATTCCTTTCAATGTCATCTTCCCCCAATAAAAATGCAAATATAAAACTTATTTAGTTACATGAGCACTTAATAAATCTTAGTAAGAGCAAAACAAACGTGTTGGATTGTTCTTTCAGTACATTATGGTCACATCTGATTCCTTCACTAAATGTTCTTTTAGGAGTCACTTGCTTCTGTTATTTGAAAAGGTCACAACTCATATGCCAAATGATTCTGTACTGCTACAAGTCCAGTTTCAAACTAGATGAATAACAACTTCTGGTTGCTGTTGTCTCTATAGTACTTGGCTTGTTCGAACATTTTCTTTGTGAGGTACAGTTAAATTAATATCAAAATCAGCAACCCCATGAGTTAGAGCAGTTTATCTCACCTAGCTTTAGTCACCTAAGTCAGCTATCAAGTCAATAGGATTCAATGATCTGTATGAACAACAGATTCTAAAGATTCTCATTCTCTACCCTTACTTCATAGGTAACAAATGGTTTAATTTATGGGCAGATCATATATGAATACAAATATATATACAAATATTCACATTTACATTTATATGTGTTTTTTAAGGATAGGTGAAGATATAGTACTTCATACTTTGGTTATACTGCTGTGCATTCCTTTCATTTTTTGAGACTGGGTAATGTTCTCATTCAATCAGTTTTAATTACATCTGCTGTCAATTATCTTTCTATTGGCCTGAAGACAAGATCACTCAGCTCTTCACTTTCAGAAATTCACATGAAGAGTGAACAGGACTAACATTTCCACAGATTCTAATTCTTGATGAGCACCTTGATTTTCCAAGTAAATTTAAAGATATGCCACCAGGCTAAGTATCAGGGATACAGAGGAAGAACTAAAGTATTTGATTACTAGAACTGACAATTCACAGTGATTTACCTGTGAATCTATTTGTCTAGCTGTTAAAAAGTAATGTCAGGGTCAGAAAATATTAATATTATTAAAAAGCTCAGTGATAATGGTCATGGCCAGTTACTGAAAAAGTTTTGATTTGCTGATTCACAGCAAACTAACAGAAGAACTTGTTAGAGCAGATGTTAGCTGTGTTATAATTTTGCTAATGACACAACACCACTTTCTTCCCTGAGAGCACATCACCCATTGCCTACTGACTTTGCCTACTAATGCTGCCATGACCATGTGGACATATTATTTTTTCATTATTACTGTGGTTTTTTTAATATATTTTTATTAGCAAAGGTTGTCATCATGAGCCAGGGACCCTCATTTGACCTGAAGCATGGAAGAAAATGCAACCCCTCCTGGGGGCTGCACACAGATGGTAACCTTAAAGATCTCTGTACAAGTGCTGTACTTGCATCTGCTGAAGAGTGACACACTAAGCCTGGGAGACACCAGAGAACACATCTTCACAAGAATAATATATAGGAATGCTTTCAGGGTATGGGAGATTGTGTGTGTACTCATACACAGACAGGTATGCTGAGAGCAGCAAAGGCATAAATCCAGGGAGAATACAGTAGTTACCAGAGTGCTGGAGAAAAAACATGGGAAGTTCATCTGTGCCCAAAGTGTGCAAGTTGCTGCACTCAAATGCTACATGGCAGTGAAGGTACTCAGGAAAGAGAGATTTATGGATGGATACTATAGTCAAAATAAGTGACCTCCAGCTTTCCTATTTTACTGAACGATGTTTTCCTTAGAAAGAAAGAGAAGGATTGCTGTATATGTCTAGCTGTCAGCACTGAAATGTGTAAAGCATCCTGCAAAAACCATGAACTGCAAGGAGAACCAGGAAAAACAAATGCCAATGACCACACTCAGTAAGCATAACCAATATCAGTGCTTGCCAGAAAGATGTAAATAGCAAAAATAGTCACTGCTTTAAGTAGAAATATTCATCCATAGAAAAAAATAGAATAGTAAATAACCAGACTGGACTGAAAAAATTAATTTTTAAATTCATTGCATTAAGAATCTATCATTAAAAACACTACCTATAGTAGAAAAATTAGAATGTATATAAAGAATATATATAGACAATAAGAACATTTTTGAGGAAACAGTGATGACTTTAACAATATATTTGAATCTGTTGAATCAATTTTCAAGCCCTGATCTTTTGGGGACTAATACCTTGAAAGCGATGAATTTCATGCCACAATGCTCAGTCAGATTTCAACAGGAACCATTCCTTGGCAGTTGACTTCTCAGTAACAAATTTCATTTTGAAGTGACACTAGAGAGCTGGTATCTTGCTGCAGATGTATGTTCCTCTGTAATTAATATCTGTTATATATACACTGAGTTCCTCTGGGAAACATGTGTTTGAAATGGGAATTTTAGCGGAATATTGTTGATTCCAGATACAAGATTTCAGATCCCCTGTTTTGTTTGCGAGTTGTATGCATAGACCAGAATGTTCTCCAGATAAGGATGAATGTGCAAATAAATATATAAAAAGCCAATACTTTTTATTATGATAATTCTGCTTGTCTCCATTTGAAGTTACAGGTTATTTTCAGTTTAGTGCTTAGAGGGTAGTGGATCATATTCTACACTTTTGTTTAGTGATTCTTTAAAATGAACTATTTTTTTTCAATTAAATGTACTCTTAGGATACCTTCATTTTTCCCCAACAACCCTAGTCATAGCCAGCATCTTCTTCTTTTTCTTCTTGTTAACACAATATAAAGTTTTATACACATACTAACCACAAATACCCATGCACATAAATTTCTAAATATATTCATATGAAAACTTACTCATTTTATAAACACAACGAAAGTTTTACTGAACTTTAAGCCACAGCCAAGTGACTATTTTGGTTATGGCTCATTTCATAGCTCATCACAGAGATGGGCTGGAGAGCTGATACAGGGTTTGGTGAGTCAGCAAAAAACTGTTTTATGGAGACAGCAAAAAACCACACAAGTTCTGAGCAACTGTGTCCCAGTGGCAACCAGACAGACGGACAGACAGACAGATACAATGACATGTTGCCCCAGGCTTCAGATAAGCAAATGGGCAGCAACTGCATTTCAAGCCATTAAAATTCTCAGGAAAGAAAATAAAAGAGCCTTTTATTCACTGAGCTCTGTGTCCATTTTGTCCTATACTCTCTAAGAGGAAAATGTTTGCAAATGTCATGCATAGACATTTTACAAAAAGTGTGATAAATTGATACAACAGTTTCCTGCCCACACCCAGTATTTGTGGCTCCCATTACAGGTATGACAGGATAGATAAATAAGGAATAAATGTCATTACAATAACTGGTTATTACTATATGAGAAGTTAAGTTAAACATAAAGTATTAACTGGGGAATTATGTGATTTTCTTGACAACGTCAAAGCAATTTCTTTATTGAACTGAAGAAAACTGAATCACTGCTCTGAAGATGTTTAAAGAAACAACACATTGTGTTAGAATTACCTTTTTATGTATGCAATTTTAAAAAATACTTATTTCAAGAAACAACAAAAAAATTGTCTTAGTGGTGAACTGAAGAATTCCGGGAATCAGGCATTGGATACTGCTAACATCCAGCCTCTCCCCCATACAAAGCACTGAGAATATAAGGGACAATTCAGCACTGCAAAATCCACTTGCACACCTGGAATTAATCATACTAACATCTCTTCATGAGTATCAGCCTAAACACTCAAATTTCCATATACTTTACTAAATCTCATTCCACCTCATCCCAGTGTGCAATCCTCATTTAACTAAACATCCTCACTGGTGGTACCACTATGAAATTTATATCCCTATTAGAAGATATTTACTTTCTTAATTCTCTCCCTGAGGAATTTTATCTAGGCATGTTTGTGTTTTCACTTTATCTCTGCCCAGGCTTTCTATTACTGCGGACTTGGGAATTTTTGAAAAACAACTGTGAAAGGTTATTTGCAATTAGCTTTCATAATGTAGTTAATTCTAACAATGAAGTAGAATTTACTTTCCCGCCTTCACATGACTTGGAAGAAAAATTCCTGATAAAATTCATATCAATTTTAAAAATGTTTGCTGTAGTCTGGTTTTCTCATTGTGATCATTTAGGGTTTCTAAAATTTTTGTTCATTTTTTAATAGTCTTTATTTATTTTTTCTTTATCTTTTTTTCTTTTATTTTCTATAATAATTTCTAAAGAAGGGATGATGCAACTTTGATTACCAAAAAAAACAAAACAAAACCTGAGAAAAAGTAGTTATGCAAAACTTAATAGGTTCTTCTGGTATCTCTTCATCACTCTATGGGAGCAAAGACAGTTCATTAGGACTCCGTCTGCAAGAACAGCTAGTGAGAATCAACAGGAGAAGAGCTGTGCTGAGAAATACTGATAATGAGAATTGGATGTCAAATTGCTGTGCATATTTCACCTCCTATAAATGGAAATACATATTACTTCTGCACCAAATATGCATTTCTATTTGCATAGAGGAACAGAAATAGATATAGGCATACGCACATACGTAGACATAGGTGGATTATATAGATACAGATATAAGTAAAATTAAGGAAATAATCCACTTTTCAACTTTGTGTTTTGTGTCTGTGGTGATCACATTGCACACAATCTTAAGTAAAAACCTTGATAGGTTTTGTCTGGTCATGCCAGACAGTGTTACAAAATATTTGTGTTGTGTTTTTTGTTTTATTATTTTAATATACTTTTCTTTGGATTCAAGGAAAGCTAATATGCATGTTATTGTGGTTTGTCCACTTTTATTTTGCAGATTTATAGCCTCCATTTCAGCTACAAACTAGGATGTGAAACAAAGCTTAATAAATGTCAATGATCAAGAAAGTCACTACAGAAGTACCTTTTATCCAAACTAGTTTATTAATGTGCACCTGTGTTCTCTAGGAGTACTGAAGTCCACAAAGCACAGATCAGTGGTACCCAATTCAGAGGTTATTGTACTATATTGATTTCATGGTCATTGCTCTATTTCTTGGTTATAGACCCTCTGCTGTTTCAAGAGGATATTGTGGAGCTCTTATACCAGAATTTCTTCGGCCTTTAGGAAACCTTTTCATCATAGCAGGCATATGCCAGGCTAGACAAATATTGCAATGTACCCTAGGTGGTTTGAAAGCTTGTGCTCCCTTAGTGTGATCCACGAAGCACTACCATCTCCCTGAAATAGGAAGTCAGGTCCTCCCCCTACAAAACAGAGATGCTGACATTTCCAGCTCTAAGGTCGTTTCCAGCCTTTCATTTGAAACAAGTCCAACAACTGAAAACATTGAACATTTCTTTATAACAGCAATGAATGTTTCTTGATTGGAGACATGAGCAAAACAGAGGTGCTGACGTTTCCAACTCTAAGGTCTTTTCCAGTCTTTCATCTGAAACAAGTCCAAAAATTGAGAAACATTGAACATTTCTTTATAACAGCAATGAATGTTTCTTGATTGGAGACATGAATCAAACACATGGAAAATACTATATGGTTCTTGGTTATCCTGTTTGCCCAGGCACAAGCTGGCTTTGAGTGCTCCTCAAAACAGTACAAGAGGGACAGTAACTGATGCAGATTGCTGTGGTGCTTAAGAGAGTGAAAAACCTGTCATCTGTCAAAATAAGCACTGACAGTTTCAATATATGTGTGAAGGAAAAATGCAAAATCAAGCACATGGACAGAGTAGCCAGCCAACCTATAACTTGAACATATATAATTTTTTCTTCCTTTGTTTTATCTATTGCTTTAATGTCAGTCAATCCCTTTTAAAATATCTAGGTATATCTATGGCAACAGTAAGCTCAAACAAATAGTGTGAAATATACTGATGTTAACCATCACTTAAGAATCTGTGTTAAAATTAACATAAATATATGAGATTTCAAATGCTCACAGAAAATAATTTTATTGATGTTAGTTATTTATCTATGCTTCTCAGTCACTTTATATGACTTATTTTCAATCAAACAGTGAGGTGTCAGGACCCCAAATAGCCTTAAATTGATTTTTTTTTTCCTACCTCAGCAATAAACTTGAATTTGCTTTCAGTCCCCGTGATATCAAACTAAAAATACTAATATTTATCCACTATTTGTGCCTGTTTCTGTACATCCTAAGGCTGTATCTGTATTAACAAATAATGCAGGCCAGAGGGAGCAGGTTTGTATAGCACAACAGTTGGAGCTAAGGACTGATGGCCACGTCAAATGCACTTCAAAGGGTTTCACTACAGATCACCCCACAGGCTGGATGCTTGTTAGCAGCTGGAGCTCATTAGGTGAGTCCGTGGGATCAGTTTTCCAGCTTGGTTTCATCCAAAGGATATTCAGTGAGCCTGCTTCAAGACAGCTTTGCCATGTGTACTAAAGAGAGGCATGTGAGGCTTTCAGAAGTGCACTCCTGATCCAAACCCAGATGCTCCTGTAAATGCATCTCTTGAATTTAGCTGAAGCACTTATGCAGCAATGGAAAACATGGGAAGCAAACATTTGAGGAGGAAATGTGTCACACAAAGGGGAGGGGTACCATGTATTTATCAAAAACTGATAAAGCCAAATTTTTATTTAAAGTTTTTGGGTTTTGCTTATTTTAATCACTATTAGAAAATCCACACATTTTTCATTTGTGTTTCCCAATTCCCTCTGAATCCTGAATTGCCTGGTAATCTAAATAAATTGAATCTAATAAATTCCTTTAGCTGTCTATTGTGTAAATCAGCATTATCCCTGTGTGTTTTGTGAATCATATTGCTTTGACCTACTGTGCATTCCAGCAGTCCAAGTGAGACTGTTTTAAGTGTCTTTTGTTAAAGTACTCCTTTTCCTGTCAATTCTCATGAGCAGAAGGACAAATTAGCTATGGACCTCTTTCCCACGAAGCAGTTTTGCCATTCACCACAAATCTCATTACGCTTTAAGGTCTCCTTGTGGACTGTTTTATCTGCTTTCTGTTTCAGTTGTCAGCTCTTTGACTTTAAGGTCTCCTGCTTTCTGTTTCAGTTGTCAGCTCTTTGCTTTTTTTCTTTTCTTTGCCTCTCTCTTCGTTCATCAGACATGCTTCTCTTCTGGAATGCTTTTCTGTCACTGAGGTTTACCAGCTGTGGCTGTCTGAGTAAGTATGCTTTTACTTCACTCAGACCCTGATATTCCATATTTCATCTTCTTATGAGTGCTAAGAGAAAGGCAGTGTTAGGCTGGAGCTTACTGAGAATGGATGTGCTCTCCACCAGCAACTTTCTGTGGTAGTTTATCCATGCAATGTCCTCACCTTGTGTCAGAATCCCAGACCTTTTCATCTGTTTCTGAGGTCTGTGGAGTTCAAATCACCTGCTCCTTGGAAAGAGAACATAAGTAATACCTTAAAATTCTTTTTTTGAAAATGGGATTTTTTTTGAGCTTCCAATGGAATTTCATCCTTCTCATTTTTATGACTACATGTGATTCTTAAACTACTTAAAGCTTACATCTTTTTTACTGTTTCTCAATGTTTAAGATATTTTGATGCTTTTACATATTTTTTTTTCACTCTTTAAAGGTGAACAAGAAAAGTAGAAATTGTATCTGAACAAACATGAACCTTGTAATTTATTAAAATTCAGTGTATATTTTTTCTCTGAAAACCTGGAACCAGAAAGCATCTGGTGTTATTCTCTCCCTGATCAATTTAATTTCTGAAAGTTCTGAACGCAGGCCAATATGTTCTATGAAGCAACATCTGTTATTTCCCCTTTTTCAGACTACTTTGAATGTTCCTAATTGTTGATAAACACAAATAAACAACTATTTATTTATATATTGTTTTTTAGACAGTTGTAAGATACATTATGGTATTTAGGGAACTGACAAAAGCACAAGGGAAAAACTTCCACTTGAAGTTTATTTCAGGTAGTATTAAAATCTTTTGTGCTGCTTCAGCTGTGTGTGCACATGATAAAAATTTATTGCCTTGTGACAAAGTTCTTCCTTTATAATGAGCCAAATTCAGTCTTAATGGCTTTTCATGTTAGAATATTGATATGTTTGGAAAATTCGCAATGTAAGTGCAAGTTACTAAGGAATATGATAAATTGGTTAGTAATAGCATGGCTTGTATTCAACCTTAAGAAAAGGAATTAAGATTTAATTTGCTTGGATGCCTTATGATTTTGGAACTTGAGAGCATGTCCTTGTTTCTACTTTTTACTCTATGTTGTGTAACATGATTTAAGAAATCAGCACACTTTGTAGATTCAGTGAATATGTTATATGTTTAATTTTTAATGTATACAAGATATGGGTTTTAAAACTTATTAAGTTCATCACTTTCCAGGAGATGCCACACTTTTGTATCCATGATACAGTTTGTATGAACTTTAATGCAGAGTTAATAAGAATTGTTTTAAAATTTTCTACCAAATGGAGGAATAAATAAGAATAAAGAACAAGTCTTCCACATATGAGAATTCAAAGGCATAAACATGGCAAAACTGGAGAGGAAAAGGTTAATAATTTAGAAATAAATAGATGTATCCAAACAGAAACCAGAGAAACAGTCTATGTGCTCCATTATACGGGATAAGATAGGCCATTTAACATATAATGTGATATCTAATATTTGTCCTGTGCAAAAGACCTTTTAGATATGCAAGAGCTGCAAATTATAGGTTATTTACAGTAGAAATGTCAGCGCTAAATTCCTTAGCCATGAGTAACAAACAATAAACACTTCCTGAATTTCACTGGGCAGTCTGTCATAGAAAAATTGTTCATAGCTTTTTATCTTTCCACATAAGTAGCAGCTAACTTTGGCTTCATAAACTTCAAAATGTCACTGCTGTATGTGTCATTCTGAACTTCTCTTTGGGTCGGAATGTGGAATGAACTGTTGAGGGTCAGATTATTATATATATAATTATTTTTCCTTGAAGTGAAGTATGCAGCTTGAACACCTGCACTTCTTCAAGCAAACCAGTAAAATGACCATGGATAGTACAGGACTATGCAACATTCAGCATGAACCACAAAGAAACCTTCACCAGAAAGCCCTTAATGCAAAGGTAGAGGTCAGACTAGTCACCTACTATTCTGTGTAGGATTCCGGAATCCTTTTATGAGGGTAGACTCACATCATTAAATCTATGCTCTTCTTATTTTTTCCTCCCATTATAAATACATGGCTCAATCCAGAATCCAGTTTGGAATTCAATATTTGGTTCAGCATGAAGCTGTGCCTGGAAACTTGAAGCTCTTTGCCTGTAGTTACCATGGTCATTTGCTGCTCTGTCGTACATGTTCTGCTTGACATTCATTTGCCCTCCTTTTCCTACTCCACACTGAGCACTTGAATACCCTTTGGATCCAGTTCACTCTATCTGAAGCAAAGTACATCTGGCAGCTTTCCCTGTCTGCAAAAAGTCTACTCATGGAAAAAACTTTCTATCAAACTCAGACAACAGGCAGCTCCTCTGAGGCCAATGCTCTTTTCAGGAAATACTACTGCATACCTGCTCAGGGATTTCAGCACCAGGGTGGCTTCTTACAGATCCAAGTATTATTTCATTTTATTTTGAGCAAGGTTGACTCTCTTGTGAAGCAAACAGCAGATTTGAGGACAAATCTGTGTATTGCATCATATTGTACTGATGAACTTGAAATGAGGTTTTGGATATGTCAAGACTTATTCAGGCTTAAGAAGAACAGGCTAATGTCTTCATGTCCTTAATGCAAGACTATAGTGAATGCAGAGAGACTCCTGGGGATTTGCAGTGGAAATATGGCAGACAATAGATACAAACTGCCCAAAGGGAAATCCCATGCAGACAGAGGAAAAAATGTATCACCATGACAGGGGTAAAACTGTAGAACAGATTTCCCAGAAAGGCTGGGGAATATTAAACCCTGGGGAACCTCAAGACTTGACTGAAGAAGGTCTTGGTCAGCAGACCTACCAGAGGAGGCATGTTGGCCAAAATGGCCTGGAAAGGTCCCTTCGAAACTGTTTTATTATTGTCTGATTCTGTGAAACAGTACTTTTGAGCAATATTGTTTTAATACTACAATTGTTTCAGTGAAACCTGTGGTATATCTATTAAATATGGCAGGAGAAAATATGTAGCCCTACTCATTTGACAACAGTCGTGTTTCTTTCTTTCCTTACAAAGAATCACCCACCATGCACCATGCTCCATTTTTATCAAGGCAGGTGCAGGCTCCATCCTCAGCAGCCTCATTCCTGAACTGCTCGTAGGTTAGTGTCTCTGCAAAACAGATACTGCATTTTCTAACTTTTATTTATAAGTTCACAACCACTTTAATAGAAAAAAAAATGACAGCATCTTATTATGCAGTTTTCCTCAGCACAGATATTATCTAGACACGTGTTTTATGAAAAGGTTTGCAAGTACAAACCCTATTCACTGTGAATAATCATGCATCAAGGTTTTAAATGCAAAGCAGTCGTAAAATATTTTTCCTTTCTACTCCATGCTAGCATGCTTTTGATGCTGACACAGACTAGTTATAAAAAATTCCACATGAGACAATCTTTCATCTGCTGTGAGAACAGTACAGAGGAATAATACAGAAGTTTAAGACAGCTGGGAGGATTGGGTTTTTTTGCATTTTGGGATGTTATGATGTAGTGAGCATTGTGGGTCCTGATGGCCACAGTGTATCAGAAGCAAAATGTACCTTTAATCTTCTTGGACAAGTACTATTCAACAGCTGGTAAGGGTGCTTTTTCCCAGATGACATCACTTCCTTATTTCAGTCCAAAATCTGAAAAAGCATACAGCTACTGTGGCACATTCATCAGAACTTTCTCAATATACACACCATTTCACTTTGTAAGCTGGTCAAACTAGCTAACAATTCTTTGATTGAAATTTCTTTGATATTTTTAGTCTTCCTTGTGATTGAAAACTCAGTTCCACAAACACAGAGAAGCTTAGAGGAATAATGGCAATAAACTAATCAGAGAAAGGTACCTTGGTACATCTTGGTACCTTCTAGGGCTGCTTCTATCCCAGGTGACAAATTAGTCACATAGATTTCAGGGGCCAAACTAATGACAGAAAAAGGAGGGATCAATGGAGTTCTGGAAAGGAACAAGGACAGAGAAACAGAGGCATGTTGGGAATGAAAGATTACCACCAATCACACTGTCAGTCTGGCCAAACTGTGCATCCATTTAACAGTTGACTCGCTATTAAATGCCAATTATAATTATTTCTGTGGGCATGGAGCATCTCCATTCAGTGTAAATGTATGAGCATGGAGGTCAAAGTACCAGCAGCTGGAAATCAGACCCTAGATCATACTGGCCATGGTTCCAGCAGCTAGAGAGACAGGACTGCACATTGTGTGTGAATGCTAGTGCACAATCATTTGTAAGCATCAAGCACAATACTCTGGTGAGCAGGATATGTGACTTAGGAACCACACACTGGTGCAGCCATCAGTCAGGGCTGGATATTGGAGAGGACAAAGTGGTCTCCAGATTTGCTGAAAGGACTGCAAGGTCCACACCAGCAACTGGAGATGCTAGGGTGCCTGAGAGTCAACTACTCTAAGGTCATAATTCTTGGACCTACTATTAGACATATTTCCATGTCTGTCTCTGTGTGCAAGGTAATTGGGTGTCCAGGGGATCCAGACATCTGAATTATAGACAAACTGGACATCTAAATACAATTAATGGAGGTATCCAGAGTGCATTTGTAGGCTTGAACTCCAGCAACTGAGTGAGGCAAGGTGCCACAGGGGCTCATGTGCTCAGATACCTGCAGCTAGGGAGAGCCAGATCCAGGGGCAACAATGGGATGCAGTGTGTGCCTAAACCTAGCTTCCAGACGGGGGATTCACAGTGTACCTGAGTGTATAATTCATAACAAGGAAACTATATATACATGTATTTCTCACTATCAGGCCAAGTAAGCCAGAGAGGGGAACTGGATAAGTTTGCATGAGTGTGAATTCTTTATTAATGTGGGGCTAACTATGAGTATATGTGCATGTGTACTGTGTCTGTGTGTGTACATTCATGCTGCTAAGACCTATTATTAAAAATATTAGAGATGCCTTTGCCCAAACCAAAGTGCAAAGAAAACCATATGCCAAAAACAATAGAATTGATTTTTATTCAATAGTAAATGTGAGGTAGAAAGAGATGAAAAAAAAAAAAATAGAAAGAGAAGGAGTAAGACTGGAAAGGTATATAGCATCACACACGGTGACACAGGATCCCACAACAAGGCTTGATTTTGCAATTTTTTATGTATGTTGATCAACGTGATTGTCATTGTCTTGATCCATCAGGTAGAGGAAAAACCACAAGCCTGAAAATTCCATGGATTATAAATGTTCAGGTTCAGTTGGGAACCCAAGTGCCTCCCCTGGAGGCGGGGACTTTCACATTAAATGATGTAATGCTGTGACTCACAGGACTCTTCAGGAGTCTCTGATGGTCCATGACATATCCCAAAATGCCACAGATACCTCTCACATCAGAGTAGTTGGGTCAATTATGGCCCATCAGGAGGAGTGATTTCCTTCAGACCACCTATGAATGTCCTTGTTCTATGGTTGGAGTCCTTAATCAGCCCAGTCTCTCACCCAGGATTACTGGGAACACGTGTTCCGCCTCACTGCCTGCTAAGCCAGTGGACATGGAGCTTCAGCGACCTCACCTCTACTGAGCTACCAGATTTGGCAGCTCCAAAATTGGTAATATCTTCCTTTCTATAGCACATCCTGACAATATGGTATGCTTGCTCACATCCCCCATACTCTGAGAAACTGAATATGATGTAAGTATTGATAATGATGTGTAAGTACCTGACAAAAGCTGTTAGTGTCTGCCATGGGGTAAACTACCTCACAGGCTGTTTCATGGCCCTTCAGCTAATTGCAGTAATAACAGACTCCTGACTGAAGAAAAAGAGGTGGATAAAGAGAGGTAAGGGAAGAGATGAACAGTTAGCAAACTTTATGCTAGGCACGAAGAAGATGGGCAGGAAATAAATTAGGGGATAATACTGCATGACATTGCATCACATTGCTTTTTAATGATTACTGACAAATCCCTGATTAGCATTGTCAGCTTTTATAGCAGCCAGAAGTGTCAATTCCCAAATCCTGTTGTATTTCCAGTGATAGATATTCTGTTAATTTTCACTTAGTAAATGATGCAAAATTCTGGAGACTGTGATTTTATTTTTAATGCTAATATAGTCATTGGACAAGATGCAGTGTCAGTGCTGGTTCGTTATAAAACTCATTGATAAAAGGCTAACAGAAAACCTGTCATGGAAAAGCTGAAAAAACCTCAAGGGTTGTATAAGCATTTATGGAGAGTAGTACCTGCAACACTCTACAGAAGAAAATGTTGACTATGGCTGAGTTTTAAAACCCAGGGTTAACAGGAAAAGGTTTCAGATTGAGAATGTAGCCGTTTAAAACAGGACCAGCTGCTGGAACTTGTGCCCCAGGTTCTGATGTGGTTATAACACACAGCATGAATTAGAGGGGCCAAGTTTCCTCTGTTGGCTGTTGAGGTGTCAGGAAGCTGACTCTAGAAGAACTGTACTTTGTTCCCTATATATGCTCAAACACAAATATTTCTGAACCTGAAGGAATACAAGTTCAGGAACAATGTTTAATAATACCTAGACCTCTTAAATTCTGGAGCTGTGTTTCACACATAAACACACACTCCAAAAAAAAAAAAATGGAATCTGTGCACTAAAACATCATTTGAGAGTTCTGGGCATAAATGAATAATTTACAATGCCTGAAAAATATATTTTCTCCTTTGTCATTGAGTCTTTTTATTTGAACATCAGAATATCAATGTGACTACCTGTTTATACTGTAGTTTGAACCACCATCATATCCTGAATAAGATCCATATCAACAAGAAATGGAAAATTAAAACCAAAGGGATCATTTGATTTACAGCTTATTTTTTATTTATTTGCTGGGGTTTTGATTTTTAGTGGGTTTTTTTTTTTGCATTGTTCAGACTGCATTGAAGTCTGAAGAATGCAGTAAAGTGAGCTGAATGAACTGCCCCGCTATTAATGTTAAAGGAACTTCATATCCTATAGTGTGCCATGATATCATCTCGATCTGTGGGTTTTTCTGGGTATCAGGGAGCTAGAAAGGTTCATGATGCAGCACTTCAAATACATTTCATGACAAATTTGATTAATTTTTCTCTGGAAGTGAGTATGTGAATGTGTTTATATGCTTTCTGTAATCATGGTCTGAAAGACCACTCCTGGAAAGGAAATTTAGAGAAGGAGGCAAACACATCTAAGAAGGAGACTTTGATTCAGTGCTCATTAAAGCCAAGGGAAAGAATCCCAGTGGGTCAATGGAGCTTTAGGTAAATTCCAAGGATTTGTGTTTCTACAGTTTTATTTGATTTAAACTATTTATTCTTCTTTTTCTTTTCTTTTTTTTTTTTTTCCCCAGTGGAGCCAGCGCCATCATGCCCACAGAATCAGAGTAAAAATTCTCTGTCTGTGTTTGTCATGCATGAAAGACTCTTCTAACATCTGAAAGGTTTTGATATTCACACAGCATATCTCCCACTGTCAGAGGCAGAGCAGTGAATGTACTTCTGTGACACAAAGAGATGTTGCACCAGCGTCAATTAGTGAAACACTGCAGGAAATATCCTAATCCTTGCTGAAAGCAGTTTTGTTACCTAAAGCAATAGCATTTCAGGCAGGTGATATGGAGCTTTTTTCATTTGAGAACTCTCTGAGCCCTACCTGTCTTCTCTGTGTGTCCTCTGTGCCGCCATTCTGTGAATAACATATCTGCAATACAAATGCAAAAACTGCACTTACTATTGAGAATTCAGCCTTCCCAAGTATTCCCCAGCTACTCTACGTGTCAGAGCATAATTTTTTTTGGCTTTGGACCTTCACCATGTTGAAATATTTTACAATACTTACACAATCAAATCCCATTGGTAAAAACAGCAGGACAACTGCTTGAAATTTTGTTCATCTGAGTAAATCCAGGGATTTTTGATGTACCAATAAAACCATTGTCAGCAAACGTAATGGGCTGGACTTAATTTTTTTATTTATATTGATGTATTTACAATGTGACACTCTTAAGAACAGCTGTTTGCTCAGAACTGCTACTTCTGGAAAAAAACATAAATTTCATGTTCAATTTTTATAGACCGCTTTTATCGCAAGTCACAGCTGTTTACTTAGAACTGCTACTTCTGGAAAAAACATAAATTTCATGTTCAATTTTTATAGACCGCTTTTATCGCAAGTAAGGCTTCATGTAAATTTAGGGATCTAATCTTGATATTGCTTCCACATCTGTATATAATAGTTCAACTGATTCTCCAGCATTTGAAAACCTGTATGCTGTTTTAAAAAATAAGTAAACATAAAGCTAGCATATGAAGAGCTCAAGTGAAAATATTTTCCCTGATATCTTACTCCATTAGGAATCCAACCATGTGTGCCCATTTCTGTCTCTGACTTCAATTAGCCAGAAGCCTTTCCCTGTGCATTCATCCTGACATTTGTTGTAAGTGCCTTTTCCTAGTGTTATTGGTCAGTCACAAAATTTAGACTGCCCCAGCTATCAGTTAGCACAGCTCCACTGTGCCTGGGTTCCTTCCTGGGACAAAGGAAAAGCTCAAACCAAGGAAACATGAGCAGAAACTTGGGGCACACATGCTAACAATCACTACAGCTGGTAGTGAATTTGGACTTCATGATAGAAAAAACAGAGCAACCATCAATGTTTTTTGTGTGAAATGAAGTTTTCAATGAATTTTCAAATAAGGACAGTCTACAGATGTCTCCAATGTCCCTGCATTATCAGAAAGAAGACTGCATCATTTAACGTATTTGTCTTATGTCCTCCACCACCACTGAGTATTTTGAGGGGACCTACTCCAAAAAGTATTAGCAAAGGTCTCAGAGAAATTACACTTCAAACTACTGCCTGTGGAGCATAATGTTTTTCAGTGTGACTTACATGTCCTTCCTTAAAAGTCAAGACACATAACATATGTACTCATAAATATCTATGCATTAAATCCTATTAATAGTTTTTAACAACATTCATCATCCCATTGGAGCATATAATTTCATTGCCACTTGCTGTCCTTCAGAACTGATATGGACAGTGCTGAGAAGTCACAATGGAACAAAAGGGTGGGGACAAGCAGAAACTTTTGTTCAGGCTGGAGAATAAATGTACAAAGTACTCCTTGAGAAGAGGTGGTGTAAGACCACTACATTTCTTTGTGAGTAGCCTTTGCTCCTTTAAGAAAACATACTTGAAAATTCACAAAGCAAAGAGCTCCCTGTATTGTTGTGACTCCCATCTGAGGAAAATAAACCTTTTTAAATCAGAGTCCTTGCAATGAGCTTAGAGAAATACATAATTTAGGGGGAAAAAACCCCAAAGAGTTCATTTTCAGCAAACAATATTAAGTGCTTCAATATGCCGATGGAATCTAACCATCCTTGCTGAGTGAATGTGCAAGAGCATCTGGCAGCAAGTACTGCCTGATAGTGCTCAGCTGACTTTGTACCACCTGTAGATGTTTCATGGGGAGTAACTCAGGGGGCCACACAGTCCAGAGTTTTCTGGAGTCTTAGGCATTCAAAAAGTCTCTGAAACTTCCTCTTCTCATAAATAGGCACTGTCTAAACAATGAAATTACATGAGACAAGCAAAGGAAAATTTTTCAAGCTGTCTACACTGAAATAATTTAGAAGTACAGGGAGAAGGAACAGAATCATTCCACCCACAATGCAGATCTTTTGTGTATAAAGACCCTCTCGAGCACCCAAGTACTACTCTTGTCTAAAGTGTAGACTCTTCAGCTGAGTTACAATTACAGATGCTTTAGGAGGTCCTGAGATGGGGGTGCTTATTTCTGCATTGCCTGATCTGCTCTGACTGGTAATCCATACAAAAACCAGCTGAATGGATATTGCTTACACTCAGCCCCAGCACAAAAATAAAGATATTACTTTGGTTCCCATTATTTATTACCTGCTATCTGCACCTCTGAACCACTCCTGCTGCAGGAGCCACCATGCATTTATGGCAATTCATCAAACACATATGCTTTCAAATTCCCTATAATGCCATCAACAGGGGTGCCATCTGCCAGCTAAGTTTGAGAAAACTTGATTTATTGGAACATATTTTTCTATTTAAAAGTCCTAATGTACAAACTCTGGGTAAGATAGGCAAAGGCACTTTGGTATGTTAAAAAAAAGAAGAAAACTAAAACCCAGAAATTGTTTGATGTCCAACCATGTGGCTACTGCATTAAAGACAGATGGAAAGAGCTGCAAACACCTACTTTATGATTGCAATTCTGTTATTGCCAATTCTCAATAGAGCTTCCCCAGTTTAACCTGCTTTGCAGTTTGCAGTCATAAGCTTACATCCTTAACAGCCAAGCATCTCTCACAACTCTCCAGGCAGAACCAGTTCAGAACCTTTTTTCTTTCTATAATTTGTTTTCTGCAGGTTTTGATCCTTCAGAAAGTTATGAATACCTACTTTATTCACTGCAATCACTGGGGATTTATAGGAGTACAAATACTTGCATTCTAGAAGCAGAATATGCCACATGAGTTTCCATACAGATGTAGGATTTTTTCATTCTTGCTTGCTCTTACTTTCTTTCAAAGTGTATTTTTACTTCTAGGTCATGGATTGATGTTATTAAAAGTTTCTCAAGCTTGAAAAGTTCAAATTCTCTAGAAATACAGGTTCAGGTCAGAGGTCTGACCTGAGACCAGCTGATATAAATCAAAATATCTCCAATGAACTTTGAATTAGGTGATACATAGTGCATGTGTACTTCAGTTTTCACCTGAAACTCCTTCTCTGTGGCTCAGGTGGGAGAAGTTCCTATATTTGTTTTCCTAAGTACTAAATTCTTTCTCTTCTGTTAAGAATTACAGCCTAATTTTAACTAAATAAATTGAATTGCAGCAGGAGGAACTTCTATTTGCTCTTAGATTTCCTTCTGGGAGCAAGTAAATGAAATGAAACAGAATCCACAGTGCAGTCTATTTTAAAATAGTGATGAGTCTCTCCCATTTTTTAGGTGTCTATGTATATGAAACAGAAACATCCAGGCAGTAAATAGTCCATGCTGGCTAATTGATCCTGTTGGGAAGGCTCTGTTATCCAGGCAGAGCCCCAGTTTGAGAGAGATGATAGTGCATTCAACACCAGGTCAGGTCAGAGTGCACAGTGAGCTGTTCTACCTTGCAGAATAATTACATGTAAAATAACAAACTTGCAACATACCTCCACAGAGGAGAAGTCCAGAAACATAAACAGAGAAGGAAAAAAGGAATGCATTCACTGTACTAAGTTGTCAGTGAACCACTTTTATTCTCCTTATTGTCTTTCCCTCACTTTCTGAGGGATACTGACAGTGAAAGAGTCCTATGGACCATCCTGAAAATGTGTCCTACCACAATCCATAATAGTCCATTGCAGTTGTTAGGTTCCATGTATCTCAGCATTGTAAAGCTCAGAAGAAACAGTGTACTAGAGCAATGATGTTGAAAGATTGTGTTCTTTATTAAAATAATTATGCAACTAAAGAAGAATTGTCAACAATTACATAAAAAGATAAGGAAATCAGACTTCAAACTAAGGAAGGAAAAAATCAGAAACAAGTTTTCATTCAAAGCTTTGCAGATCTAAAACAAATTTCATCAATCTGAGGCAAGAAGATTCCTTGAAGTTCTCTCTGAGTCAGAGAATTGGGGAGGGTGCTCAAAAAATTATCATATTCTTTTTGCTTGTTTGCCTACTCTTCATCTGGCATCCACCCTTGGAGGCTTGTCAGAGCCTAAATAGTGAAGTGGGTGGTTCTACAATATAACTCCATACAGCTACTCCTATGCTCTCCCAATGCCCTGCTTATGTGGGCACAATGCAAGAGTTACCAGGATATGCAGCTCTTAGGCTGTGGGAGTAATTTGAAAGCATTCCCTGAGCTAGAATCTGTAGGTTGGGGACTTTTAAAAATTTGAATTATCAACTTGAAACATGTAGTTTTCATTAACAATTGCTATCATTATAGTGACACAAAAAATTCACACTTCAGTAGTGTCTTATCTGATTTTAATCAAAGTTTGCTTAATCAGTAAACTTCTCGCATACTGAGACAAACAAGTAAATTTCAGCTGCCTTCCAGATAATTAGTTCATTTAGATGAACAGACCCAAGTACCAAGATCTGTGCTTTTAAGGTATGCCACTCAAAGTCTGCCTAATGCCCAGGCCTGCTAACATCTGAGTCTGGAGTATGAGTGTCCAAAAGGATCTGTTACTAAGACTCCTCTGCATGTTATCAAATTGGGTCCCCATCAGGCCAAGTATCCTTCTCACAGTCCACATTTCTAGATCCAGCCAATGACTCTTCAGCACTTCCTGAAATACATCTACAGTATTGAAGAAGCCACAACACCTAAGATGTGTTCATAGCCTTTCAAAACACTGCTTGTGTTCCCCTGCAGGATTTTACCTGTGCCATGACAACATGCAAGAATTATTTAATATCAGACACCATTTAATCTATAAGAGAATTAAATGGACAGATTTTCGAATACAAGAGATAAATAACATGTACAGGTGAGGCACTAAATTTAGGAGAGATTTTTTTTGTGTGGCTGGATAAGGAGAAAGCTCTTACATTTCAGGTAAAGAAGTCTTTTAAGAAGATACAAAGAGGATTAACATGGAAGTTCTGAAGTACTTTTCCTAAAAGTGTGTTCATCACTTGTAAGGTTATATTCCATTAATTCTTTAAGCTATTTGAATCAATCTGAATGTAAAGATGGTTTTTTTATTATTTATTTTCTGCAAACAAGGCTTCTAAAATAATTTAAAATTAAAGTTACTGGGATAGAAACAAAATATTAGAGCTTTACGTTATATTAAACATGGTTTTTAAACAATAAAATATGCCTCAGGCCTGTCACATTAGATATACAGCTTTTTATCTGAAAGGACAGATTTAGAAAACTAGACTTAACCATCCTAGATAGCTCATTTTGTACTATTATCTGTAGTTCAATATAGTATTTTATAGCTATTGGAACACATAATAAGAAAAAGCAAGATAAACATTTCTTTCTATCATTGTATTTCCCCAAAATTATAATGGTCTAGTCCTGTTTATCAAGTAGAGACACCATGCAGATGAAAAAGAAAGAGCTCGCTATGAACATAAAAGCACTCAGGATTAATCATAAAAGTGCAAAATACTGTCCCAAAATATTTTTGACTGAATCCCAAATTCTCAACATAGGCCTAAAAGTTGCCTTTAAAATACATTCTTATTTTATAGTGAAGGCCAATTTTATATTTAAATTCTCACAGAAATACAATGAAAAATCCTGAAATAAAATGCATAGTGCTGTACTTCTGCCAAATTACACTGTGTTCTATTCTGTGTTGAATATTGATGCAAATTTATCCTAACAAAGCCAAATTTCTAGGGTTTTCTTCCAAATTGAATCCATCAAGCACAATAACTGCCCAAGGATTTTTTATGAAAGCTGCTACTAACAGACTGCAGAGAACCCAAAATGCAGCCATCCAATATTTCTTATTCAGCAGCTCCACATGTTTGATTCATTCCTACGTTATTCAGATATAGCTAAGAAAGTTTTAGATTGTGAAGCTGTTCTAGTTTTCCAAAGCTTGGAGAAAGATTATCTATGCTTTAGAGACCCATATGGGCATGGTTTACAGTGCAGAGATTTCCACATGGTCTTTTCCTTGAAACTGGGGAAGCTGGAGCTGCCCTTGTTATCTGGAGAATTTTTAAATGGTTTTTCAATAGAGCTGTGGCTTTAGAGCTTCCCACCAGCTTGATCAGAGCACTATACCCTGCTCCTGGACTCTTCTCACACCAATTTTCACCCTTATGACAAATGAACCAGAATAGTCCAGTTTCTTCACTTGTTTCTTCTGCATCCAGAAGTCTTATCTTTGTAAACTTTTAAGGTTTTCCTTAATAGAAAATCTTTCCTAAATGAAATCCTACCTATCAATAAACTCTAGATGTTATAGGGACCATTGTTAGAAGAGAACAGATAAGGGTATGGTTAGTGCTTGAGGCCTTACGGTCTCGCAAGATCTTGAAGCCTTTCATGTTTACCACAAAACTTCTCTGCAACAGCCCTTGATGAAGTAGAAATTAAATAGAGGCCAAAAGAAATATGCAAGCACATCTGATAGTCAGGACAGGGTTGGAAGAGAAAACCACCAGAAGTAATGCTGAAGGAGATTTTGATTGCCATTGTGTTGAGATTGAGGTGGAGCTTTACATTGGACAAGGAGATTGTCCTGGGGAGGGTGGTGCCTGGAGTGAGCTGGAGCTCAGTAGGTTGAAGAATGCAGACAAGATGGCTCATGTACTTCAGAGGAGGAGAAATACATTTTGCATACCTGCCTGTCAGAAGCTGTTCCCCCAAAGTATAACTGCTTTGAGCAGCAAGGCATCAAAAGAGAGGTGAGAAAGGATACCAGTGTCATATCTAGGGTCCCAGTCCACTGCTGCTCATCAGAGAGCACAGTGAGCAGGAGTTGCCCTCCCCACACCCCTGTGAGGATTCAGCTCCATAGTTCACTGGTACAAAACAGTTCCTTGTAAGTGCAGTATCTCAGAGATAATAATGTTTCTTTGTATTATTAATACTTTTCTGGCTTGTGCTTCCTCAAGTCTGCAATACAGCATAAGTTTTGTGTAAAAGGAATATATACATGTTATAAAGGGCGTATTGAACCCTTTATATTTTGTACGTGTTTATACACAGAAATCAAAAGTTGTTAAACAAATGTATGAAAATTATTGGCCAGGTCATTTTTTATCAGTGTGCAAATGAGGAGCAAGCCCACTGACTCAATAAAGTCACAATAATCAAAGGAGGAACATTCCTCTCAATATGTCATTGCTTCTTTATGAAATCAGAATGTCCTGTGCTTTAATTTAAAAGGTAGTCTATTTTTACTGTAGGCAGTACAATAGAAACTGCAGTGCTATCCTTTTAGGTGTTGTGAGACATGAAATCATAAGTTATCCATATGGATGTTCATCATTCATCAAACACTAATGGCTGCTCTTTGAAGCCTGAAAGAAATATAAAAATACAGAATACTGCCTTTTAAAATTTTTAGTATTTCTCTTTTTCAGTGATGTTTCACAATCTGTGGAGAGTCCATTGCATATGACACCTGCTATGTGAGCTCTAAAAAAGTTATCTGTGGAAAGGATTTACAGTAGTTCATTAATGGTTAGAAAACAGCAGATCTAAACAAACAGTGAGTGCACTTCCTTTTTAGAAATGGTCATACTATGAGATGTGAAAGCTGGAGAAATACAGGGTTTATTGTATAGCAGCCTATCCTTTGATTAAAAATGGGACTTGATTGATAATGAGGAAATTCACAAGTTGGCTTAACAGGAAACCTGACTTCTATGACTTCTTAAGTCCTCTGCTGTGCTGTCATCAGGAGTCTTTGACATTGATTTAGCAATGCTATCAAAGCACTGACCCATCCTCAACAGATCCTACTGTTCTCATTTTCTCCAGGCTATTTTAAGCAGCAGCTGACATTGTTCCTCCTGCCTTTCATCTGTTTATCAGTCACGTTCAGGCATCAGTCAGAATTTCCCGCATCAGCTTTCTACTTGGTGCTCACCTCTGCTTTCTCTTCATGCTGTCCTGTCGGGATTTGTCAGGTTCTGCTTTCCAACACTGGACTGTAGCTGGCATTAATGCAGCTTCAGCACAGAAGCAATATACCTCAAAATGGTAGGAATAACTGGATGTTTGAAAATTGAAGTATGATCCTTAATATTGTAGCGAGAAAGTGATCTTTTTAGGGATTGAATTTGAAAGTGCAGTGTATCATTTGTCTGTTAGCCTGGAACCAGTTTAAGAAGGGCATAAAGGAGGACTGAGAAGCAGAACTGCAGGTCAATTGCAATATAATTAATTACAATTATGCAACTCAGATTTCAGGCTAGTGATCATTCAATTACACTTGCAGGAGATGGAGCACAAATTGACTTTGTCACAAACAGTTCATCAGAAAGGTCGTTGTGTCTTTTTTTCTGTTATGAAAAGAATTTGCTGAGAAACCATCTATACAGAAAATTTAGCAATACTGTTTGAAGGCAAATTGGCAATATTGTTTGTTTTTAAAAAATAAAAAATTTCAATAATTTCAGCTTTTAAAGAGAAAACTATAGTATATAGAACCTCTGTTATGCAAAATCAGAGGGCATCTAGGGTTTTTAGTCTTTCCATCAGCTGCTTTGGAAAAGTTATAGCTATAGCCTTATATATCGTAAACAAAGGAGTCTCTGAGAAATAATGTGTTCAGTTTGATATCAACTATTCACCCAGGAATGACTTACCAGGAACTACTTATTCCCGAGGTTCATATTCTGGCAAATACCCAGCATCAAGAGAGATGATTTCTTCTGACTTTGGAAGAACTTCATAAGAGATTGCAATGTACTCCTAGGTAGCCTAAGCATTATTCACTGAACAGATATTCAATGACAGACTTTTGAATTTCTCCCTGAATTGCACCCTGTGCTGTTTTGCAGTAATTAGAGATTCTGTGGAGGTCAACCATTATTCCTTTGGAGCATGTATGGCAGAACACTATTTCTACTGATGAAATTCATACATGGATGCTTAAATGGAGAGATGAATTCATAAGTTATACAATTTATTTTAAATTTCTAAAATATCTTTTTTCTATGTGATAGATGACTGTAAGCACATCAATTATTGCACCAGTTTTTGTGGAAGCATTGAGTTGCTCAGCAATAAACAGCTGTTGAACAGAAATATTACAATATTTTATTAAGAAAATATTAGTAAACTTACATTACCCATATTTGTAGATGAAAGTTGGTTTTGGTTGTTTTTTTTTAAATTATAAAATCAGACAAATTTTCAGCAGTAAAAATTTTAGACCAGTGAAAAGGAAAAACACAAATTCCCACAAGGAGGAGATAGATACTTGCTTATGATCAGCCACTGAATGTCATTTTGCTGCCAATGGAAATATACAGTTCAGTCCTTGGAAAAGGAAATGTGAGCTCTGTGCTTTGAATCTAGATCTAATGATCACATTCACTGGTCTTTGTTCAGCTGGATAATTTGTGTTGTTTTTGCTCATGGGAGTTTGCAAAGCTAGAAACATTCTTAGGTCCAGAAAGATAAACACCAAAAGACTCATAGATATTGAAGAAATAAAGCAAATGGCAGTCACCTAGACCAAAACACATCAGCAGCAAGATTTGAGTTCTGGGGTACAGACTCTGTCTATTACCAACTTGTTTCCTCAAGGTAAAATAGCTCATTTCAGGGGTTAAATAAATGCACCAGTTTGAATTAAATTAAAACCACTTTTAAACTTATCAGAAACACTTATACTCACACAAAAAGAACTACAGTTCCCAGGCTCAGCTTGGATTTGAGTTTCTGTAACATTCAGCAGGTTGCATGGGAAGTTTATCTTTTTCACATGGCCATGTAAGACTGACCATGCACTGTTGAAGTTTGCATTGGACCCCAAAAATCATTTATAGGTCACTCATTTACCTGAGATAGATGCTACAGACTGCAGGAAGACCCACAGGTTGTGGGGCCAGACAACCATGAAATCTACTTTTCTATAGTCAACAAACTGATCTAGAAAATAAAGTAGGGGTAAAAATCACATCTCTTCAAGAGTAGAATTCTGTCACTTGCATTATTCAAAGTTTCTCAGGTGCAAATAGTCCTCATCTTCTGGCAAGCAACCTTAAGAATAAACATTTTTCAACAAGACTGCTTTTAAAATTGGGGGTGGGGGGAAAGAGAGAAGAAAATGACAGAGAGAAAATCGGGGTTTGATTTACTTTGCTTTTAAACACCTCAATCAATACCAGAAGGAACTGGAACATTGCAGGAGTAGCAGAATAAATGTAGGACCTGGCAAAAACAGATAACCTAATTCCTCTCACAAGGTTCACATGCATCCTTTTATTTCTTTTAGAGAAATGTACACAAGTCCCACTTGGGATCAGCCCTGTACTGAGCAAAGAGCATACTAAGAAAAGCACACAGAAAGAAGGAAATCCTACCTATGCCAAATCCTGTTCAAATGCAGTTGAAATAAGCAGCTTTTTGTGCTCCCTACAGCTTCCCTGCCTTTGACCTCACATTATTTGTCAAAGAGAAAAATAACTTAAAGACAAAAACTCTGAAACTGGAAATATTTCCTATTGTGAAACTAATGCAGTTTGGGCTTGTACAAACAAGCCTTTTTTATGTTTATTCCTAGCAGCTGTGGTGTGTTGTTTTTTTCTTTTCAAAGAAACAACACTTCTATAGTTACCTGGTAGCAATAAAATCTATGCCATACCTACATAGTAATGTTAGTTTGGGCAATATAATTGAGATACATTCTAAGATTGTGTCTATTTTTAAAATTAGTGCTTCTGTGCAATTTTGGTACAATGCTTTTCACTAAAATAGTTTTGTAATCTTGTGCTAAAATGTGCTGTTTTACTTGCACTGACAGTATGTTTTACAAAAAAAAAAAAAAAATCACAAATCCCCCACCACTGATTGAAATAATGCATCATAATGCTAATTTTGACTCATTTCAGTTAATGAAGAACGTAATATCAAGGGTAAATCACAGCTTAAAGATGGAGCTGAAGATTGGAACTTAAAACACTTTAAAGCTATCCATCAAGTAGCAGGGTTGGAATGAGATGGTCCTTAGGGTCACTTCCAGCCCAAAACATTGTATGATTCTATGATTCTATCAAATGGGAAATTGCAGTCACACAATAATATCAAGGGTAAATTGCAGCTTAAAGATGGAGCTGAAGATTGGAGCTTAAAACACTTTAAAGCTATCCATCAAGTAGCAGGGTTGGAATGAGATGGTCCTTAGGGTCACTTCCAGCCCAAAACATTGTATGATTCTATGATTCTATCAAATGGGAAATTGCAGTCACACAAAAAATATTTAGTTGCCCAGACAATTAATAGAATCAGTGCAAGATGCTGTTATTTCTCTCTCTCTCTCTTTGCATCTGTGCCAAAACTCATACGTAAGGCTACGTTACACCAAGACCCTGATGCTAGGTTTTGATACCACATTACTATCACACTGGTGGAGCTTTGGAACCAGTTACTACCCAAGACTACTGGAAAATCAACCAGCCATTCAGGACCCCATCACTGAGCCAGATCATAGCATGCAGCTCAAGCAAGGGTTGTTGTGGGTACTTGATGTGGAACCTGATGTGTTAAACTGATGTCAGTGCTTCTCTGACCTTTGATGGATTTATTTTCTTGTAGGGATTATAGGCACTGAGCCTGGATAGACCTGTGGCTGCCCTGGGATGCAGTGTGGAGCAGGAGTTGAGTGCACACTGTGATTGACTGTCCTTCAAAGGCTGTCCTGTCTTGACAAGGTATTACACACCTGTTTCTATGAATGTGAAAATGTTTAAATTAAAAAATTCAAACCAGAAGTGCTTTATTTTGCCCTTTCCATGATGGCTAAAAAGAGCTAAACTGATTACAGTGCCAGGATGCTTATAGTGAGCAATTTCTATAGCAACAGGATGAAACAGGCTGGCTCATCAGTTGCATTGTTGCTCCACGAAAGCATATATTGGAATAATTAACAAGTTGGAGGAGAAAATGCTTGATCTATAGCAATATCCTGCATTTACTAAGAAAATATTGCTTTTGGTGAGCGTGCTGTAATTTCCTTCCTGCATCTACAGTTAAAACAAAACCTAAATGGTAATTAAATTCTGGAGAGGCACACTCATGGGTCTCACCATGGTCTCCACACTTGTTCTTTGTTTGACTGATAGATGGAGGCATTTATACCTACTTACACAAGCTGAGCTGTATATTCAAAAGGAGGGAGTAATTAATTAAACTACTGCAAGTGACAGGAAAACGTGGGGCAAGGGACAGCAGAAGAATTTTTTTTACCTGAACTGGACTTTGACCCACTGACTTTGTGTGGACAAACCATGATCCCTGATCTGCTTCTTACATGAGGAGCATGAGGACACTCTAAGCAACTGAGCCAACCTGAAGCTGACAGGAGTCAGGCCCAGGTTTGAGGACCAAAGGGCTTTGTCTGTGGTTGCAGGCTGTCAACAGACAGACTGCAGAAACTGCAGAGGAGACGAGGCTGGTCATGTAAATAACATTGCATATGAGGACAGCACAGTGATTGTGATCATTACAATAAAGCATGAAATGATAACAGTAACAAGGAATTAGGCATGTATTTCAGAAATTACTACAGTAAGTTGAAACAGCTGTTCAACTCAATTTTCTCATATCTTTAGTAATGAATATGAAATGTGGCTCCCCAGGTGCTTCTGTGAAACAATCTAGCTCTGTAAACATAGCCTTTAACACCTTATTTTAGACTAAGTTAAATTTCTGGGTTAGGTGTCTGAACTCCAGTAGTCCAATTATAAATAAAAACTCTTGCTAATGCATATTCCCAAATAGACTGTGCTGATAATTCTTAGACAACTAAAAACAATTAGGATAAATTTCAATCACAGTAGAGAAGCTTCAGAAGTTTTGGGTTTTTTAACGAAATATAATAATCTGCTTAGAAAGCAAAGAAATTTTATCCCAGAAAGGAAGCAAAGGCTTTCTCCCACAAAACTGTGCCAGGGTCACTGGCACAGGCCAAAGAGAGAATTCACCTTGGGCAGGTCCTTGTTGGTTTTTGTTTTTTGGGGTATTTTTAAATTTTTTTCAGGTTGGGATTAAAGGTATTTGACATGATATTTTGTATTTAGGTCCAGACATTTATTTTTTCTTATTTATGTTATAGTTTTATAGTAGAGAGTTTTGTAGTATTTTATTAATAAGGTATAAAATGATAATAAGGTATATAATCTGAAGGAAACATCCACTGGGAAAAGAAAATAAATTAAAATTTTTAATTTAAAATAAATTTCACTTACACTGAATTGCTGTCAAGGGCAAAAATTTATCCCATGTCCATGTCTGCTGCCTACATATTTTCCTCCTATCCCAATACAGTTAATTGTCTAAACCCAATGTTATTACACAATCAAACAGACCATCTCCTCAGCTTTCTAACCTCACCATGTCATCCCAATTTCTTTCTTGGGGCGCATGCCATTTTCAGCCTACTTATATAGCCAACATTTCCTGCTTTATGGTCCAAATTTCTCTCCTGTACAGCTATCATCATCTCTTTTTTTTTCAGCTTACTCTTGACCTCAAGAAAGCTTCAGAGCATCTCTTCCCAACTAGGGCCAGAGAGATTAGCTTTCTGTAGAAGAGAAAAGAAAAAGGAGGTGGGGGGGGGAAACCCCTACCTAAATAAAATCTTGTTTCCAATATAAAAACATACCTTCACTGGTAAGGAAAAAGGCATAACAAATACTTACCTTTAAACACAGGTTTCTCACTCATTCAGCCAATGTGTGTGGTGAGAACAGCTACAGTTTGATGACCATTTTTAGTTTCTGAAATTAGCCTCTCTCAAAAGGAGAAAATCTCCAAATACTCAGACCAAGTTTTGTTAAACCTCTGCTTTGAGCATAGTGTGATTCTGTGTAGATTATGTCCTGACATATATTTATGAAGATGGCCAAAACCATGTTAGTGCAAACAGGTATTTTTTCCAAATTCAAGCTAGTGCTCCAAATTCAAAGCGATTACTGATGGAAAAGGACGGGTAGGGTTTGGATTGGTTTGGATTGTTAGTTCCAGAGATTTTTGTTGCCTTTTGACAATTAAGTGAAAAAAACAACAAACTTCTGAGAGATGTGCAGAATATTTTAGTATTGTTTAAAGTATGTGATACTTTGGGGACAGGCTTTTTGAGAAATTAGTTCCCTGGTCTAGACTATGCAGGAATCAAAGTCTTTATCATTATCATATATTAGAAGTTATGGCAATTTATCTGGAACAATTATTAGTTTTGTATTTAAAAAAAAAAAAATTGGACACTCCACAATATGATGTTATCCCAGAGCAGATGGGTATATTTGCACTAAAAATGATTGAATAATACAAAAATAGATTTTGCAGTGAGCATAAAATTTATAGCAGAATAAAGAATGAATTAGTTATATTCATACACTTTCTCTCCAAATTCTTATTGTTTTGTAAAAAAAGCATAAAAAATACTGATGCAACATTGCTCTTTGAAATGTGAACTGTTTCTCAACACTGAGCCAAGGAAACAAACAACTATATTGGCCATTTGTTGTATAAATCCATACATATAATCCATGAATCCATGGGAAATGTCTGCTTTCCAAGACAGCAAAAATTCTACATGACAAACACAGAAAGAATGTTCAAAATGCATCTTAAAAATGCAAAAAGCTCTTTAAAGACAATAAGAACTTTATTATTGACTGTTATTGCCAGGCTAGAACTCTCAGTAAGCCTCAGTACTTCCAGAACTTACTAACTTTGAAGCATCTTGATTAATGACTGGGTCAATGATGCAGTCTCTCTTACTGCCATTCCCTGATTAGCTGAGAAAACAAGCTCTGTTAACAGACATATATATGCGTATTAGCAAGGGGGATGGCAAAAGCACTCATTGAAAGTCCCAGTTTGAAAGGGGTCAAGCAGATTAATTTGTTTTCTCAGTGTTTATTGGAAGTGAGCATAAAAAGAAAGCAAATAAAACCAGATGGAAGTAATTTTTTATTACATTCAATAGTATAAAATTCAATAGTATAAAATGCAGAGTTGTGCTTCTGAGAACCAATAATATAAAATTCTGGTAAAAACTCAACTGAGAATCCCTCAACTAGAGAGAATAAGGAAGAGAAAGACCTTGTAACATAATTAATCACAGGGGATGACTCAACAGGATATTGCTATCATTTAAAAGGCATATGATCCAAGGATGCCTCTGATGAGGAATTTCTAGTAGTGAAAGAATATTTCCATTCTATACAGTACCAGTGAGTATCTATATGAAAAATGTTAAGCTACATGCGATTCTGGCCACATATGTCTGTGAAAGATTAAGGGAAGCTAGAATAAGTGGTGAGAAGCTTAGAAAATAGGGAGCCAGTCTTTTAGGAACTGAAAAAAAATGAATTTTGCTAGTATAATGTAGTGAAGTTGTAGTTGGGATAGGAAAAAACAGCTTCCATCAAAGTGCTAGAGACTACTTAAAGAGAAGTAAAAGGGAGTTTTAATGGTACAGGAACAGGTTAGTGTTAAGGAACATGAATGTAGATAAGTTGGAAACCTGAATTGTAAAAAAAATCCCACCATTTGGGCAGCAAGGCTTTCTTTGTGTTAATTTCCATAATGGTTACATAAGACCTAACCACTTCTAAAATGTATCATTGTAAGTTTAAAAGAAAATTATAAAATTATGTGTCTTTGATAAGCTTGTTTAGAACTTGCTGGATTATCACATATTTACCAATAATTGACTTAAAAAACATTACTGGATATTCTTCACAATTATTCTTCATTGCTTCTCTCTTCTAGGTATTTAGACTTCTGTGGCACACTTGATTTCCCCTGTGGATCCTTATCATATGTTTGGAGCACTCAGTAAGATTTTCTCAGTTCAAGCAGAACAATGGCAGGAGGTTGCTTATGCCCTTCCACCTCCTTAATATGGGAAACACCAGTCATTTTCTTCCAGATTAAAATTTCAGTTGAAAAAGATTGAGCAGTTCCATCCGCTCAAGGAAGCATTGATAATTCTTACAGCAAGCAGAATAGCACTAAGGAAAAGTTCAATTTATTCTAAGACACACACACATAAACATCTGTATTTCTAATGGCCATAATAAATCTTAACTCTCAGGGGAAAAAAAATTCCCACATTTTGTCTGTCTTGATAATTAGATCAATTTTTCACTTATGGTTTGTCAATCACTTGACATTTTATTGCATGAACAACAGACCTCAAAAGTATTTTAATTAGCACAATAGGGCTCTAATCTAACCCTAATCTTCTAATGGCAGTTCTAAACCATGTCTGAACATCTATTTACTAAACAGAAGTTAATTAAAAATATGGACCCATACCATACACATAGCATAAAACTGAAAGCTGAAAGGATATGCTATGTGCAGAAAAATAGAACTAAAGTGACAACTAAGGGTCTTTATGGGCTCATGAGCTCCTTTCTCTCCCTATACTACTTTAACTGCTTTGATTGTAATCAAAGCACAGTCAAAAGGAGATACCCTCATTTAAATTTCTTATGTATTGATTTTTAAAAGAAATTAGCTTCCGAACAAAACCTAGGATGAAACTGTGTACAGTTTAAAGTCGCATTTTTTTCCAGTCATTCTTCTCAATCGTATATTTGCTTCTGAAATTGTAACAATGCTACTGTTTGTAGAGTTCTGCAAAACTGGAGCAGTTAAGTGATCCATAAACTGGAGCAGTTAAGTGATTCAATAAAACAAGGAACAAAACTTGAAAGTGATCAATTCAGAGTACAGTCCTCCAGTGGTTTCACTGGCAGAGCCAATGAATGCCTTCGATGGCAACCCACCTATGGAACAGAAATCCACAGTGAGGAGAGGTGCAACTTCTGCAAAGCAAGTTTGTAAAAATAGAATTACAACCTTGAAATGTCAAGAAAATATGAACCTGTGTTCATCAAGAAATAAAAGCTTGAGGTTTTTAGTTACTTTTTTTTTTTCTGTTGGTCTGTAACACTCCTGTATTTGATTATTTTTGCGCATGTTGACCACTCCTGAACAAGAGATAGGCATCTCAGAGGATTTGGCCACATAAGATGTGTGACTCCAGGGAGCTACAGGAGTTTGGACAAACACATATATGTCCAAAATTGGGCTGGTACCTGTAGGTGTCTTTATTTAAACAGAAATATTCAGGCATGTATCAGAACAGTTCTCTGAAGGAAAAGCAGGAATCATTAGGTCAGCTCAAATGCTCATAAAATCATTGCCTCAGCACTCATAGTAATAAATCATGTTCTAATAGTCAGGAGTAGCCCTGCTCCTAATCCTCAATTCCTTGTCAACAGCTGCATTAACACTCTACAGGTATCTGGTTCCTGCAGCGTTCACAACTTGTAAAGTGGCAAGAATGAGAATGGTCCAAAGGTAAACATGCTTGAGAAATGCAGATCAAAAGCAGCCTGTAGGGAGCAAAGAGTCAGGCTACTGAAAACCGTTCAATCCATCCTAATGGATTCACTAGGCAATACAAACTACTTGAAAATAATTCACACATCAGGCCCTATGTGATGAGCAATTGATTCCTAGGAAGCCAAAAGTCTTGAACTTCATTGCCAAGGGAGCTGAAGGTCACTTTCATGTCCTTAGAAGTCCAAACACAAGGTGGATTACTGATTAAATCCTAAATTTTCTCCCTTGTGTAAAATACTGTAAAAACATCTCTAAGTAAAAGAAAATCTCTATGAAGAAGAAAAAGGTATATGAAGACAAGAGAGACACTGTTCATTTTGCTGTTAGTTCAGCGATTATAAAACACTCAGGAATCTGTGCTCATCTACACTTAGTGACAAGGCAAGATATGTAATTTTACTGACTGTAAACCAGTCTTTAATTCTCATTGGTCTGAACTTGAAGGTAGTCTACTATCCTACTAGAAATCTGTGTAAGAAGGTGATTTGTAGAAGAAATGGTTTAAAACATCAGGGAGCACCATCACAGGTGGTCCAGAAATGGGAAAGAGGCAGGAGATGGCAAGGATCAAGTTCCCTACAGGTTCTAGCATTAAGTTGCTTAAAGTAACATGAAAGTTTATTTTGATAACCAGCTGATATTGGGTGAAGTGATTGGAAAGTTGTTGCTGTGACCACCTCCCTTCCACTGCACAGAATTTTGGGTTGCTTCATCTACAGACCTTGGCTTTCTGATATTAAATTAAGCAGTCTACTTTATCACATACCGGAAAAAAAAACCTGAGCTAAGAGTTGCAGAGGTTAACTGCAAACACTAGAGATGTTTTACAGAAAAATTACGTAGAAGTGAAATTAGTTAGATATGCTTGATTTTTAATTCATACATTAAAACTGGCTTTTGACAGACTCCCTCTTTTTGAGGAAAGCCTGAAAAGTGCATGAGTTTTAAGGCAGATCAGTAGGTAATTACACTAGTAAATTATAGGACTACATTTGAGGTACTGCTTCTGAGCAACTGGAGTGTAATTAAAAAACCAGCTACAGACCATTTAATATGAAGAACTACCTGTGGCTTTATGATTAGACTGGAAAAACATATTAATATATTGATAAAGTAGAAAAACAGAAGATTAAAATTATCTACACTCAATCTTTTTTTTTTTTCTTTCAGAATTTAGTTGCTATTTTTTAGTGTTGCCCCGAATTTAGTAAAGTGTTCATTTCTCAGAGGAAAAAAAAAAAGACAAGTGGAAAAAATTAAAATCGGTGAAGTTACACATATGTTGTCAGGAAGAATTTTCTAGACTTTTCATGCACTGGACTAAGAGTCTGCATTCAGATAACTGTCATGAAGCAATTCCAAATAATTTCCATAACAAGTATATTTCCCAACATAGCTGACATGCAATCCAGACTTCAACTTCCAAAGAAGGAATGTTTTAGTAGAATAATTTTGTTGTACTTCTGTCAGTCTTATTTAGCCCTACGAGATGCACACTCTTGAATACCCTTTGTTATCTACAGCTCAGGAGCAAGCCCCAGATCTCATATGCCCGAGCCATTTAACCTTAGCTCATACTGCTAATGGAACCTGCTAAATTAAAAGAAAGAGCTGTGAAATAGTCTGTGAAGCAGAGACATGCACACTAAAATATATTAAAAAAATAATTGTCCCTCTCTACTCTGCATTGGTGCAGTCTCACTTCAAATATTTTGTGCAGTTTTGTTTGCTGCAATATAAGGAAGATATCAAACTATTAGAGAGTGTCCAAAGGAGGGCAATAAAGATGGTTAAGGGCCTTGAGGGGAAGCCACATGAGAAGCATCTGAGGTCACTTGGTCTGTTCAGTCTGGAGAAGAGGAGACTGACAGGACCCCTCAGTGTGGTCTTCAACATCCTCACAAGGGGAAGAGGAGGAGCTGGCATTGATCTCTTCCCTGTGGTGCCCAGTGACAGGACCCAAGGGAATGGCCTGAAGTTGTATCAGGGGTGGTTTAGGTTAGATATTAGAGAAAGGTTCTTCACCCAGAAGGTGGCTGGACACTGGAGCAGGCTCCCCAGGATGTGGTCACAGCACCAAGCCTGACTTGAAGGAGTGCTTAAAATTGCTCTTGGGCACATGGTGTGACACTTGGGAGTGGTGTTCTGCAGGGCTGGGAGTTGGACTCAATGATACTTGTGGGTCCCTTCCAGCCCTACTTATCCTGTGAAAATTGTGAAAATTGTGGAGGAATTGTTCTGTGAAATTGTGGAGAACTGTGGAAAATTGTTCTATTATCACCACAAATTTTTCAAATAAGAACCAAAAAGGCAAAGTATAAAATTTACATATACCTGGGAGATGATGGCATCTTAGGAGCATAGAAGACCAGCTCAAGGAGGTAAGGGAATCTAAACCTTCCTCTCCTGACAGATGACTGACTTGCAGTAAAGCTCTGATAAGCATAATAATATATTCTGTTGCTTGCTAATCCCAGTTCACAATTGTGCATTTTAGCTAACAATCATTGTTTTTAAGCAGTATCTATCCTGCTTGTGTAGTCTCTTTATGCATGGATGAAGATGCCTGAACAAAGTAATTCAGAGATACAGCCATTATATTACCTAAGATCACCCTATTGTTATTTAAAAAATGACTCTTTCGATTATGTTTATCACCATTTAGATATTCTTATCACTTAGACCATTATTAAAAATGCAATGCCAATAATTTTTACCTGATTTATGCTGATTATCAGGTAGGCAGGCTCAAAATCTCTATTTCTAAGGAAACAAATAAATTACCATGATTTAGCTATATATTACTCAGAGGAATTGCCCACATGTAACCACTTCTTGAACCATGGGACATTATTTCACACAGTTCAGTGCACAAAACACAACTGCGTTAGCTAACCTCTGCCTGGGGTTAAGAACCTTTAAGTAAACATTTGCCTATTAAACAGCTATTGTACCAAGTATTTATTCTCTAAGATTAGGGATATATAGAGGGAACCTAATCTGTGGGTCAGAAAAAGGTACATTTATAAAGGGTATAGACAGATTTTTACAACTTTCAGTTAATTCCGGCTTATAGCACAGAACAGCATTACAGTGTGCTTCTCTTCACCCTTATTCAATTTTCTCAGCTAGCTGTGCATTTGTCTTGTTCACAGTGCAGTAGTGTGAAGTAAACATTAGCTGTGATCCAAGTTTGAAAACATGAGTTTGCATAAAAACATGTTGAAATGATTTCCCAAGACATTAATATCAGTAACAATCACTGCCCTACTCTAATGCTTCTGCTAATAACAACAATGATCACTTCTAGGTGAAAGAGAAGAAAAAATTCTATATAGGTTAATGGATTCCATTTGGGTTTTTTGCCTTTCCTATTCCAGCATAGACCTTGGGTACTGTCCTGGTCTAATTCAGGGGCAGAAGTAGAGGATCATAGACAAGAAAAGAGAAGGTTAATTAAACTGAGTTAAATAGGCTATCAAAATTAAGTTGTTCATAATGGTCACTTCCAACTCACTTCTAATTAAAAAATAGGTATATAAAACCATATGGTATTGCTGGGGAAAGGTGTCATATGAATGTCTCACAGCTAAATTGATTTTCCAACATGATGCAATAGAATATCTCCCTGATTGATTTGACAAGGTGTATATATATGTTGCACCATTGTGCCTTTGCTGTACAAGTGTAGAAAAGGCCCTTAAGTATTGTTGGTGGAGTTTCTCACCAAGAGAAATTTTCTCTCTTCCCTATCTTTTTCTCTTGATTTCGGGGGAATTTTTTTCTCCTTTTATTTTTGCATTGCACCATACATTCATGGTTGCTTCACTTCTCAAGTTCCTTTGAGAATTGGTATGTCAAATAGTAGAAGGGGCATTCACCAGAAAATGCTATAAATTCCCAAAATATGAAGCAATATAGTAGAAAACCAGCTGATATTGTCACAAGGGAAAGTTGGGGCCCAAAAATTAGACAGACTGTACAGTCAAGAGTCTGTCTTCGTTCTTTTTTGAAGGAGGAGATTACACAGCTTTAGAATTTAATGAAGATGATTAATTTTGTATGAAAATTTGCTTATGAACTGCTGCTCAGTTCACAGCAGATATTTACACAATAATATTAAGGTGCATGTACATGCACATGCTGCATTATTGAGAACACAAATTCAATAAATTAATAACTATTAAATGGAAGGATTTAAATTATCTGTGCAAATATAATTCAGTTTTAATAACTAGAGCGGAGAACTGTAGAAGAAAGAGGAAGATTCAGAGTTGAATCTCTATAGACCTCTTACTTCTCCTGCTGTGCCTTCTGCCAACTTGATCCATTTCACTGCCCTGAGAAGGACATGGGGAGACTGAAGAGCCTGTTCAGAACATTTTATGTTTACATTCTTCTGGAAAATTTTCTTCATTTACATGCAATGAAAAGTGCTCAGTTAATGAGCAGTCATTCAACATTGGGTTTTACAGCCAGTTTTCACTGAGCAGTCCCATGCTTTATTTTATTTTGCTCAATTCTTATCATTCTCTGAGGACATAAATATTGATTTCCTCATGGTTTTTCTCTGTGGTACTTTTAATTATATGGTACTTTTAATTATATTATATGAGTGCTACAGAAAATAATAATTATCATATTTTGTGAAAGGACAGGTTAATATTCATTCCCCATTTTACAAGTATATGAAGATTTTAAAACATCCCTGAATTCTGGATGTCCATGTTTAAATATTTCCCAATGGCTTCTATTTCAGATATTTTGTTTTGCAGAAAGACTCAAAGCGTGTTGGCACCATAAAAACTGTGGAACTCTCATAATTATGACCCTTTTTCTCTGTGAAGACATTCAGTGGCATTGGGCACAACCTTTCCTGTTTTTCTTTCCTGTGTTTCTTAGATTATTCAGTCACAATCTACCACCACTGGCAACACATAAAGATGATTCTTATAGACACTTATCTAGTCTCTTCCATACTTAAATGATCCCACTCTTGTCTGTGGTATAGAGGAGGAATAATTTCCTGGGTTTGGGGAAAAACAAGGCTAGAAGAATTTCCTACAACTTGTTCGTGTTCCAGAAAAATTATTGTAACAGAACTAATTGTAAAATGAATTTATTCGTGGGGAATAGAATTTCCAGCATGTGAGACATAAAACAGCTTTTACTTCTTTCTATAACTTTGATTTAGAGGTTTTGAGCTAGATTTCAAGACATGGATCTGTAATATTACTTTATAAAAATGAGCGCTGAGACACCAAAAAGAAGAAATCTGCTCAGCAATTATCTGGAGTTGACACGAACTGAAAGTACTGCCACTAAAACCATCAGGCATTGGAAACCTCATTCTGTGCTCTTTAAATCATTTGGAGAAACAGAAGCTCTCAGAAGAAAGTTTATATTGCAATTCCAAATTTTAAATATTTCAATTAATATAAGAAAGAGTTGAAGTATGTAAACATGTAGCTTTCCTTGTAGGCATAAACTCTTCTGTTCATTGTTTTTTTCCTTTGCAATTTGACATATGTTGCTGAATCAATAAGGCAGTTGATCATTATTAGATAATCACACACCTGGGAGGCCTCAAGCCACAGGATATAACCAGAGAGTCAGAACCACAGGGGTATGATAATTTTTCAGTTTTATGTAATCATATAATTTCTTTAAATTTTACTACTGCGATAAATAACTTTGAGTGTGAATAGAGCTGCCAGTTAATGTCACAATATTTCACCCACAAGACTTGCACAGACTAATGCAGTTCTACAGAAACCCTAAAAGCTATTATAATTAGAAGGCTGATTCAGTCTAACATTCATAATCTGCACCTGACAATCTCCCTGCAGTCAGAGCATTTGCAATGCCTCTTCCCAGCAGCAACAGCTGAATCGGAATCAGCAGAATCAAAACAGTGGGCATCAAGAGGCCAAGATTTACATGTTTGCCTTATTGACAAACACGTGAGAGGAAATTGGGGAGTTAATTTTTACCTAGTGGCAAAGTTTTACTCTATTTTTCCAGTAAAATTAAGGGAAATTTTGCTGTCACTGAATATAAATATAGAATATGAAATCCTGTCATAAAAAAACCTTGAGCAGAAAAGAAGGAAAAATTTTGTCATGCTATTATATTTACAATTTTTATAAATATATACTTAAGGGTCTGTGTAATGTCTTTCATCTTTACTTAATAATATAATCTAATTAATAATTAATTTAATAATTTAATATAATTACATAATAATGTCTTTGCTTCTATTACTATTAGTGAAACAATGTAGGCATGAGTGCAAAGAACACAAAGAACAAGGTGCTGCACAGAGCTGCGTGGAGCACAGCAGAGGCTGCAGAATGATTCAGGGAACTTCTGGCCTGTCAGCCTCAATTCTGTGCCTGACAAGATGATGGAACAGATCTTTCTAGAAACTATGCTAAGGCATATGGAGAACAGGGAGGTGAAGCAAGACAGGCAGCACAGGCAAATTCTGCCTGACCAAATAGTGGCCTTCTATGATGGAGTGACTATGTCTGTGGTCAAGAGAAGGGCTACAGATGTCATTTTATGGACTTCTGTAAAGACTTTGAGACATTGGCCACTATCTAACCATTCAATCAATTCCTTATCCACTGAAAATCCATCAGATCTATCTCTCTTCAGTTTAGAGAAGGAGTTTGGGGATTGTGTCAAAGTCTTGATGGACATCCATGACAACTGGTATCCCTCAGGGGTCTGTATTTGGGACCATTGTTATTTAATATCTTAATTAATAATATAGATAATGGGATAGACTGCATCCTTAGCAAATTTGCAGATGACACCAGGCTGAGAGGTGCTGTTGATACACCTGAAGGACGGGATGCAATCCAGAGGGACCTGGACAAGCTTGAGAACTGAGCCAATGGGACAAGACTGAGTGCAAGGTGCTGCACCTGGATCAGGGCAGTCCCTGGTATCGACACAGGCTCGGGATGAACAGATCCATTGCAGAGCTGCTGAGAAGGACTTAGAGGTGACAGGGGATGAGAGGCTGGACAGGAGGTGGCAGTGTGCACTTGCAGCCCAGAAAGCCAGTTGTGTCCTGGGCTGTGTCCATAGCAGCACGGCCAGCAGGGCAAGGGAGGGGATTCTGCTCTTCTGCTCTGCTCTGCTGAGACCTCACCTGGAGAGCTGCATCCAGCTCTGGGGACTCAGCACAGGAAGGACATTAATGATTGATTGAGTCTGGAGGAGGGACACTAAAATTATTAGAGGGATGGAGCACCTCTCCTGTGAGGAAAAGCTGAGAGAATTGGGATTGTGCTGCCTAGGATAGAGAAGGCCTTGAGGTGACCTAATTGTGGCCTTCCAGTAAAAGAAAGATGGAGAGAGCCAATTTTTCAAGAGCATGTAGTAATAGGACAAGGTGGAATGGTTTCAAACTGAGATTAGGTTTAGATGAGAAGCTATGAATAAATTCTTGGAAACACTGGAACAGGTTGCCCAGAGCTGGAGCAGATGACCCATCCCTGTCAATGTTCAAGGCCAGCTTGGATGAGGGTCTGAGCAACCTGTGGAAGGTGGGGCATAGAGGACCCATGGCAGGTGGGTTGGGATCAGATGTTCTTTAAGCTACTTTCCAACTCAAACCATTCTATGATTAATGTTAGATAGTTCAAAAAAAAAAAAAAAAAAAAAAAACCCTGTTCCCAGAGCTGGAGCAGATGACCCATCCCTGTCAATGTTCAAGGCCAGCTTGGATGAGGGTCTGAGCAACCTGTGGAAGGTGGGGCATAGAGGACCCATGGCAGGTGGGTTGGGATCAGATGTTCTTTAAGCTCCTTTCCAACTCGAACCATTCTATGATTAATGTTAGATAGTTAAAAAAAAAAAAAAAAAACCAGACAAAACCCTGTTATCTGTATGTAACACAAAAAGAGAAACTGCTTGGCTTCTCATGTTCTTTCAACTGGCAAAAACCAGTCTTCCTTCTTAATACTTGAAAACGCAGTTTTCATTTTGAATGTACCGTTCCCATGTTGACAGAATTTTTTTTTTTTTTTAGGTGGGAGTCCTACTCAAGCAGCCTCAGCCCTGAGCCCCCATAACCCCCAGCCCCAAGGAGCTGTCAGCATCCTGACTGTGGTTGTAAATCATGGGCTTCGACATGAGATGTACAAAATGTGTTTTCCCTGATGTTTGGCTCAAAAAAAGAGCAGGCACCCAGGCATTTTTCCCCAGGACATTCATGTCTATGTAGCAAGGCAGTAACTCACAGACATTTAGCTTTTGAAAAAGTTTATTTTTTTTTCTGGTCAATGACCATGCAATATTCAAGCACTCCCTTTGGAAATTTCAGAGTGGTGGGCCATTTGTGGGATACAAATTATAGCATGGCAGATATATCCACATAATCTGTCTTTACAGCATAAGGAAACGGGGCTGATTTCACTTTTGATCCCCTTAGGAAGACAAAGCTGGTACAGCTTATTAGGTCACCATGTGAGTCAACACAACCCAGGTGACCACCAAGCCACGGCTGAGATGCAAAGAATAGATTTATTTCATTATTTCACTAACAACACTGGGCCACAGAGACACAGAGGAACACAGGTTCCCTTAGGCTTAGCTCATCCCAGTGACTGTGGGGGATGAAAGGGCCGCCTCTGCCTGTCCCAATATACCAAAGGGCTTCAGGCACATACGGTTTATGGGTTTATCTACAGGCTCTGTTTTTATGATCTCTCTGTGTTCTCCAGAATGAGGCTCAAGCACGTCTGTGAGAGTGTGTTGTCTCTACACAGGAATTCTGCTTTTCAAAACAGGCAGAGGATGAACAATTCTAGACATAAGAATGGGAGTTTTCCCACACCAGCATTCTTAGCATTCCCAGCTGTAAAATTGCTTTCAGTGAAAATTCCGTCTTTGGCAAATCTGGTTTTAACTGTTCCCTCCCTGCTACCACAAACCACAATGACTTACAGTCATTTTATGCAAGCTAATTGTTCTTCTGCTAATTGTATACATCTGGGAATTTGCTACTTCAAAATGACTCAAATATGAGTAGTTATTTTTAACACCTCTGCAATTATCTCCATCCAAATCCGGCTACAATCTCTTATCTTCCTAAAAACGAGGTTGATCAAAAGCACTTTTTTACCCATGCTCTCAATCATTTTGCCGGCTACAATCTCTTATCTTCCTTTACTAAAAATGAGGTTGATCAAAAGCACTTTTTTACCCATGCTCTCAATCATTTTCTGTTGTTTTAGCTGTCACTTTATCACCAGCTGCTTGGTGTGTTTTGAGTGAGTGCAGCAGGGGTTTTCTGGTGCCCTGGCTGTAGGAGAGCGAGGACATGGGAGCAGGGACAGCACAAGGTGCATACTTGGGCATGCTCATTAGGAGTCCTTCAGCTGGTCCCAAGAATCCTCAGTGCTAAGCCACTACTAGCAGTGCCTTTCCTGAAACACAAGAAACAGGACAATAATCAGCTCCCCAAGGCTCTGGAGTGCAAAGACAATCTTAAAGGTTTTAAAATATATTTTCTTCCTTGTTGTCTCTGACTTCATTGCAATCCAAAAACAGAAACTATGTTTTGCTGATAATAATCCAAAATCTCTGCTTGTAACCCATGCAAAATTACTGATGTGGGTAAGGCAGATGACTAGTTTAGTAGAAATGCAGGAAATTAGGCTATATTTATGTCAAGTCTTTATTGGGACTGAATACTTTAGTTTCATGGATTTTTGTCCTTTATCCTGCTCAGTTGTCATCACGGCATTTCAAAGAGCCCTCAACTCATGTGTTTCACTCAAATGATGTATGGGATTTGATTGGAATTCACACCAAAACTGCTGCAAGAATATAGCATCTATTCAATATGCTTGAAACCCAAGTGAGAGAAATAGCAAGAAGCTTATTTTCAAAAGAAAGCTTTGACTTTTGCATTTTGGTGATTCTTTGTTGAAATTGAGCATAGAGAGGCTCTGGGAGCATGCATGCACAGAAAAGCAAATTTTTATTATTTATTCTGCTCTGCTAGCAAGAAAAATTAGTCCATCTGCACATCCATGAAGTGAGTTAATGAAGGGTTTCAGAATTAAGATATAAAGCTTAGTCTTTGAGCTCTGGTTCAGCTTTGGTTCTGGTTCAGAAATCTACTTACTAAAGTCAAGAGTAGTTTTGAAATCACCAACTCAGATGATAAAGCAAATCATTTTTGGAGTCTATTTCCTAGGCCATATTTGAGTGCTAATCCTGAGAGAGAGTAACTAAGACAGAAAGTTCTCCATGGGGAGAGATCTGCAAGAGTCCGAAGATACCCAGATAGATCTTCCAGGGGATGGAAGGTAAAAAAAGCCCATAATGATGCATGAGGTTAGATCAGAGAACAGCCCTCACAATGGGCTACCCCAAATAGAAACAGGCAAAGCTCCAATATGTGAAACGGAGCACATTAATTTGTTTAATGAGTGAATAAAGCATCGATTCATTTAATGAACCTGATTCAAGGGCTACTTGACTGAAAATTGCATCTTTCTGAAAAAATAACTCAAACTAGCTGTGTCTAGCCTTCATGTTTCAACTCCCATGACTTCTGATTTAATACTACTTGACGTGAAAAAAACCCCAAACTGAAATTGCAAGGATTTCAAATCTCTATTATTTATTTTGTAGAAAAATATATTATGTGTCATCATAACACCTGGAATTAGAAACTGGGAATTGAGTTGTTAATAGGAAATTCAGTATTGTCAATTTAATATTTTTTTATACTGCTTTTAAAGTCTTTACCAAGGAAAGACTATTTTCTCTGTCTTCTAGTGTATAAAGTTTTCTCTCAGCAGACACTCTTTTCCCACTTGGTTCTCTCTGCAACTGAACAGAGAGTTGAGTTTCTTGCCTCTTCTAAGTGAACATAAAAGCTTTCTAGAATTTTATGTAACATTTTACTTTGTGTGTGTAAAATTGTATGAAATGTGTCTCTCCTAATGCTAACAGAAACAAGAAAGAGGTGACATTGCTCTTCAATAATTAATATTCCAGATTTTATATCCATATAGAGAGAAAGAGTAGGCACACTTGGGAAAATGTGAATTTCTGTCTCTGAGCTATCTTGTGGCAATAGAAAGGAGATGTGAGGAGGTATTTTAAGTAAATTCTGCCTCAGGGAGGAGGAGATTCCTGCAGAGTGCTTGAAAGGGAGTCAATATCATGTGAAAAGCAGACTTATGATCAGGAATGAGACCATGTAGGGTTCAAATCAATATGCACAAGAATTTGAAATGCAGAGTTCCTTTCTCAGTGTGTAAAAACATTGTTAAAGCCTGTAACCTTACAGGTGTCTTTTGTATGTAACAAGCAGCCATTATCAGCAGGTTTTCCTCATATTACCATATATATACACTTTATATTACTTGCTGGTTTTTCCTTTGGTCATTGTCTTTCCTAATCCCCATCAATCTGAACATGATTCAGACCTTTGCTCTGTGCCTGAACCTGGGATTGTCATATCCCCACAATAAATGTCCAGGACTCTTTGGTCTTCATGACACAATAGTCTGGGCTGTTTTAAGGACATGTATGTAATTGTACCTGAAACTGCAGATGGAGGGTTTCAGGACCCAGGGATTCTCTGCCAATTTTTCTGCAATGAGCAGGACTCCAATATTTGACAAAAAGATGATTACAACATTCTGGGGAAAAAAAAAAAGACAAAACCAGCTATGATTTAACCCAAATAGTCCTTTTAAAAAAAATTTCTTTAAAACAATTCATTTTGCAAATTACATGGAAACTTTTCACAATACCTTTATCTTAAGGTTTAGCTCAGTTTGGTTCAGTAACTACAGCATTTCAGTGACAAAATGTGCTTTTGAGAAATTAAAGTTGCCACAGAATTATTCTAAGAATAATACAAATTAAGAAAACTCCAAAAAGAATTAAAATTTAAACTTCAGCTGTGTTTTTATTGTACATTTCATCTGGGAACAGGAAAGACTAAAAAATTTGAAACTTTCCCTTCCCAACCTTTCTGCCTGCTCTGGAAACGGTGCCCATGCTGCCACCTGGAGCCCACTCCTAGGTTTGGAACCAGAAAACAAGGCTTGGAAGCAAATCCAGCAGCTGACGCCTGGTCTCAGTACAAGCAACAACCAGCAAAAACAGTCAGAGGATTAATGCAGGTTCTTATCTCCTCTGTGTGGTGTTCCATGCAATCCACAGCAAATTCAGTGCAAACACAGAGATAAGGACCAAGAATATATTTTTCTGGGATAGTGGATTCAGGAAAAACTATTCTCATTACTTGTCTGAGCTTGTTTATGTCTCAAAGAGGGAGTGAATGGATTTTGTGGGTTTCAAGCAAACCCAGTCAGGATGGTGATTTCAGGCAACCATGGCTTCCAGCAGCAAAGGAAATGAATTCATAGAGATCTCTATAAATGTTATCCTGCTATAAGGGGCTCTGTTTCATTTTACATTCACATGGCTTCCAGCAGCAAAGGAAATTAATTCATAGAGATTACAGATCTCTATAAATGTTATCCTGCTATAAGGGGCTCTGTTTCATTTTACATGAGTCAGCTTGTGTCACAGTGACTTCACAAGGCAGCCAGGTACCACTGTGCAACTAGGAGGGCAAGAGATGTCTTCTTAAACCAGCAGGAAGGTAAACCTTTCAAAGACATGGACTCATCAACAGTCACTGCATGAGAGTCTTATAAGAAAAAATTTAGGAACTGCTCTGTAACAGTATGGTAATCCAATAAAACATCCAATATCTGCCCCTAACAATAAGTAGCTAAGGCAGAAATTATGTATATATGACTGAAAAGTCCAAGTTTGTAATGAAATAAAGTTCATGTGGGTTAATTTATACTAAAAGTCATAGTAAAGAAGTGATAAATGGAGGAATGGATTTATCTATCTGGATTTATTATTATGCTGAAATAAGAATTATCTTACTGTTCCCTGTTTGTACAGCTTCTAACCATTTTAAACATGGTCCAAATATTTCAGGCTGGTCCTGCAGTGATACAAATATAAAAGGGACCTCTTGGCAATCAAAATCCCAGGCAGAGACCATTTTTGACCTGATATGGATTTTCAACACTGTCATTTTCACAGTTTGCTAAGCAACAAATATGTGTACTGTCAAAGACACATGCATTTACAAATGAATACAAATTCACAGGGAAACCTCCAAAATATAATACTATGTTTTGTTAAAGGGTGATTTAATTGTTATTTTTCATTAAATCAAATTATTATCTCAATTATTATGAAATTATTATGATATCAAATTATGATCTTTATTAACATTGTGTTGATGTGATGAGTGACTTAGAGCAGAGACTAACACTCATATGCTATTCATATACTAGCTTTGTGTGAAAAACTAGAACTTTTTTATTATTAATAAAATACAAAATAGTGATTCTCAGATTCTAATTAAAATAATGTACACTATACATAGGGCATTTAATGTAGAAAGCTGTTGAAAAATTGTAACCTTTCTTTAAAATTCACATTGCTTGTTGAAAATGTCAATGTTTTAATGGAACTTGTCAGTATATACAAATTGACTTTTTTCAAATATTGTAAAATTAACATCTTTGTTCTGCTCTGCTCTTTTCATTAATTTTTTGAGGAGGTTTCACATAAATGCATATGTCATTCAAGTCAGTTTCTGAATAACTGAAAAATCTACAGAAATGGTCCATTGCTTTTCCGAATGCTCTTTCAATCCTTTTCTAAAGGGTGCTTTTTAAATTGCCCAGAGACAATGACTCCACATAAGAATATCACATGTAGCAAACAAAGGTCACTTTCTTTTAAAGGTATATACAAACAATGTATCTTAAAAAGTAATTGACCTGATTTGACTTTTAGTTTCCCAAAATTTACCACACAGATACAAAGCCCAGAAGCATGACAAAGAAATTCAGATTTTAGTTGTAATTGAAAGGCAATTAAATGAAGCTTTTTGCAGCAAATGAAGAAAATAAGCTCTGAAGGGAAAGAACATTTGGGTAACTGAGCAGCTTTCCCTTAAACAGCAGAGCAACTGGCAATGCATATGTGTGTTTAGTCTACTGCTAATGTACCAGATTGTAGAGGGAAGGAGGTGCTGTGATAATAATTATATCTCTAGAAGACGGAGTAATTCTATTATCATGTGGGTACTTAATGTCTTTCATACTTCTTTGTTTAACTTAATCAAAAATAAGTTGTAACCTTTAGCTGTAGTCTTTTAGCTGTTACCTTACATGAAAGCTCAAGTATTCCTTACTGCTTTAGCTTCCTTTAAAAAACATGCAAAAAACCTCCAGGATCAGAAATTGTTGAGATTTATTTGATTACAATAAAGAAGAAAGTGGGGCCAAGTTGACTCAGAAATTTTTAATATTGCCCTGATACATAGCAGAAAACTGTGAGCAAGTTCTTGGGGCAGGACTGAGAATTTAAAAGGAATGAAAAAAAATGGAGCAGGAAATAAACAGAATACATGGGCCAAGTCTAAAATAATTGACGTGCAAGGAAAGACTATAAATGCCAATATTTACTAATGGATGTTTAATTCTCTTCCACTCCTGGAACTTTGTCATTTTTAGACTTAGCCTAAATAATAGACCACTATTTCTGGAGGTCATGACTTTTCTTTCCCTTTGCAGAGTACATGACAAAAATCTGATATTTGAAAACGTGAGAACATCAGAGCATTCCTTGTTTTCAAAGGAAATCCCACCTGTTTCTTTCAATTGATTTAATACTGTTTCAAAAACTGCTGTCCTCATATGGGCATAACTTGGCTCCTGCAATTTGGTCATTGAAAGCAGGCACCAATCATTTGGGCACTCTCACAAAAGCAGAACTTATACAAATTGATGATAAAGAATAGAATCCTTTTTTTTTTTTTTTTAGAAACAATGATCTTTGCCATCTATATTCATTTTTAAAAATACAATTGAATGAAATATTATATCTGACTAAATTCTTGCTTCACACCTCTTAAGCTGATTTTGACTGCCCTTTTGATGCAGGCAGGCTACAAAGGTGGAGTGATGACAATAACAAGCTAAGCAAAAACAATACTTACAGTATATATTTAGAAATGGAAGACATTGTCTCATTTATCACAGAATGACTGAGGTTAGGATGAACCTTTAGAGGGCATCTGCTTAACAGCAGAGCTCAAGCAGGGCCACCAAGAGTCCATTGCTCAGGACCATCTCCAAACGGAGACTGAGACTCCACAATCTGGGCAACCTGTGCCAATGCTCTGTCACCATTACAGTAAGAAATGTTTCTCAGTGTTCAGAGGGAACCTTCTGTGCTTTAGTTTGTGTCAGCTGCCTCTTGTCCTGTCACTGGACACCATGAAAAGAGCATGGCTCCATCCTTTTTGCACCCTCCCTTCAGGTATTGGCACACACTGATAAGATGCCCCTGAGCCTTCTGTCCATCACAACTCTCTCAGCTTTTCAATGGAAAAGATGGAAGAGATACTTCTCAATGGAAGAGATGCTTTAGTCCCTTATTTTTAAAGCCCTTTGTTGGAACTTCTGCAGCTGCTCTCTTGTACTGGGAAGACTGTAAGTGGACACACTGATGCTATTGAAAATTGAACTAGAATTATTATCAAAGAAAGCTTTTCCAAAAGGAAAATTATTTCCTTTTTACAGCAGCTGAAATATTTCCAGTTTTAGAAAGCCTTAACCAATAAATGTTGTGGTATGGTATACAGTAATTCCTAGGAGATCCTTTGTATTCCTAAGGTACCCAAACTTCCACAGAAACCTAGACTGACAGGGACTTGGTATCATCTATATTTCTGCATATAACTGTAACGTATTTCTATAGCTGCCACTGAGAGAATTTGTCTGCAAACACAGAATGACAAAATGACAAAATTCTGTTAGAAGACAGTGAATGATATTATGCAGAGCTCCCTGGCTCTAGAAGCAATATGTTCACACATGATTATTTTACTTGGAAGAACATAGGAGCTAACTGATTAAATGAAAGATTATGAAAGAAAAATTCTACAGACAATGTCTTTAGGATGAACACATGTCCAAAGGGCACATTGCTTTCCATTATGAGAGGTGCATATTCTTACAAGAGAACAGCAAGACACTTCAGTATTTTTATTTTAAATATATTAGTAGTTGTCTGTAGCCACAGGGTAGAGAGCATGTCTATTTGCTGGGCTTTTGGTCTTTTCAAAGAGCAGTCTGTTTACAGACTAGACAACAAGGCAGAGACCCGTAAGTGGAGAAGTTGTCTGTGATCTCTGTGTGGAGGCTAAAGGTTCTCTGAGACACAGAGAAATGTCTCTTTGGACAAGACCTTAGCCTATGGCACTGCACTCTATAGATGAGCCTATCAACTCAAATAAAGAATGAAATGCACACTATAGCACAAGCTATAACCTTGAGGAAAAAACCCCAAAAAACAAAAAAAAAACCTGAAAAACAAACAAACAAAAGAAACCAAAACAAAAACCTGAACCAAACCAGAACCAAACAAACAAAACAAAAACAAAAACAAAAACAAAACAAAACAAACAAACAAAAAACAAACCAAAAAAAAAACCAAAAAAAACCACCCCTACCAGATCTGATTCTCTCAGAAATCCAAGGCAGAGTATGTTGTCAGGGTTGAGTACTCCTCGGAACCACACACCCCCAAATCCTTACATGGCCAAGAGCATGAAACCACAAATCAGAGACCAGACAGCCAAGAGGACAAGAAACTCTGGAAACAGCAAGGGAGAACAACTGTTTTGTTGGTGAATGCAGAAAGGCCTTGAAAAATTCCAGTGCTTCTGAGCTGAAAACCTTTCCTCCTGTGATGATGAAGCTGGGTAGCTCTAAATCTGCCCCAACAGCCAGCCCATTGCTACAAGCCCCACAGGGGAACAGACAACAATAGCTGTATGTAGCTGCAACCACCTTCTTTCAGAGCAGGAGAATGACAGAAAACAGTAATTTCCTCTCAAGGTTATTTGAATGACAGCCTTTGAAAAGAATGAGGAGTGGAAACTGCCGTTCTCAAAAAAACCCTCAAAATACTCAATGTATTTAGATATGTGTGGTGTGTGTTTGTAGCTGACTCTTAATTTTGCATCAGAATATTTACATTTGGCATCATATTTGCCTTGTAATATTGTCACTTTCAGCTAAGCACTATGTGTCTGAAAAATTAACAAATACTTGCACATGTAAATAGCTCAAAAACACCATATAATTTGCTCCAAAAAAAGCCCTTATGCATGTTAAAGGCTTACCCATGCCTACAGAGTCTGGTGCAAAAGTTTTCCTGTTGTTATTAATTTATCCAAAATAAGTTTTAGGTAGAAGCTGTATTTACATGAAATGATCTTGCCTTCAGTGACAACAAGATTTAATGATGTCTGCGTGAGAAAAAAGGAGGATGTCCAGCAAGATTCCATCCTTCGCCTTTGTCCTGACCACACAGAAGACAAAGCTTAGCACATTTTGAAGAGAACATTACTACAGATTTATTGTTCAGCCATGGTTGCTCGATGAAATGATAACAGAAATCAAGTCAAAAAAGAAACTTGGGATAATAGAGCAAAAAATAAAAAAGCTATAAATTCATGCATCATTTTGGAAATATTCCTGAAAATTGAGGGTCTCACAAATACTCAGCAAACTTTTAAGAATAACAAAATTTAGTCAGTTTTTATTAATTCTAAACAGCCTTGCATCTGAAGAAAGGAGGCTTCTCCGTCACTGAAGGTCCCGCGAATTTTTCCAGGCCAGCAATCAACATCATATGCCCGGTGGTTCATCTGCCGGGGGGATTTCAGGGCTTCTCCGCGCGGCTGCACATCCGACAGCAATCGGGAGGTGGCACCTCGTTATCGCCGTGTCCCGGGATGCCGCAGCAGCCCCGCTCCAGCCGGCAGCGAGGGGAAAGGAACAGCGCCCTGAAAGGGGAAAAAAAGGGCTCTGCTGAGGTCATGGACCTGCTAACAGCAGGCAGAGGCATTCTTTGGAGGCGTATAAAACTCCTGATATGCTTACTTATAATTTGAATGCACAGAAATACATCAGGTATTGATAAAAAGAAAAAAATAATAATAAAAATTAATGCTCTTAATGCAAACTACAGAGTACAATCAGCTGTCCTCAAGATCTTGGATTTGTTTTTTTGGGGTTTTGGTTTGGGTTTTTTGCATTTTTGTTTTGGTTTTTTGCTTTGGGTTTTTGTTTGTTTTTCATAGGTGGTTTTGTGTTTGATTGTGGTTTTGGCTTCAGGTATTTTTTATAGCTTGATTTTTAGGGGAAAAAAAACCCCAAACAAACAACAAAAATCAGAGCATAGTTTTTGACTTTTTAATGACACCCAGATCTTTTCCATAACCACCTTGACAATGCAAAAATTCCATAACACAACAAGGCTTGCCCTCCCTCTAGTTTTTGGAGAAGAAGCAGCTACCCTAAACCTTGCATTAATTGAACACAGCAGCTCTAGTTTAAAAAAATTGTAAATGTTTGAAAATGTGCATTACATTAATGTCAGCTTGTGCTTACTGTTCTTGTAAAGCTGAAAAAGAAAGATGGGATATTGAACTTTTTTAGAGCCTCTGGCACAAGGCAGTTTGAAAACTGTGATGTTAGACAGGATCATTTTATTCTGAGCTGTAAAATTTCAAAGAATGAGCAGAACAGAACTGAATTCCTGCAGGCTCCTCACCTCAGCACAAGACATATTGCAGAGGTGGTTAAACATGCCTTATGAATCAAAAGCTGTTCTCATGGTACTTCCAAGATCAAACTGGAGCATGCAAAACTGGAGAAAATGTTGATATAGACCACTTTTACCACAATAAATGATTATTTTCCCTGCCTGAACTGGTACCTGCAAACTCAAATACCCAAGATACATTCAAATGCAGACATCATTTATACCGAGCATCAAGACCTGCTTACACCGTAACTATACATGTACATAATAAATTCATAACCAGGAGTCTGTAAGTTATTCTATTTCTTTTCAGACAAAAGGGCAATAGAAATAAATTCAATACAGAAATTTGAACATCATCAACAAAACTTGTAAAAATGCTGAAATTCTAGTTTTGATTTTCAATTTTGCCCTCCAGCAGCAATTCCTTTTTGTTGGCCACTAGCACAAACCTACTCCCTCTACCACGACCTTCGTGGTATGAATACTAGCATCCACCAACACCCAGAGGGACAGATCCTAGTTCTGCCTGGATTTGTTGGTAAACTTTGCTAGGAGAAGTTAGGATACAGAACATAAAAGTAGCCATAAAGGCACTGCATTGAGGTTCATTTAGAAATTGTTCACACGAAAAATCCTACAAGGGATTGCTGTTAACTCCCAACACTTCTTGACAGCACTTCTCTTTGGATTTGTTTCTCCAATAAGAGAGGGGGATAAAGGTCTATTGGACATTTAATCAGGCTCTGATTTTATTTTCAATAAACTTTAACTTACATAACCCCACAGATTCTCCGAAGAACAACTGATATGAACCAGTGGATGCAGAAGACCACTTGGTGGTGACTGTTGAAAGCCTAAGGCCACCAATGCTGTATGATCATTGAGGGATACTTATAATTATTGGGATTTTTAAAAATAAGAATATCAAAGAATCACTTTTGCAGTAAAACCACTTCAAATGGTCTGTTACTGAGCAAGACAAATAACTGAATTAATACATCTGAATTATATTTGAGAGAAAAGCAGAGGCAGAAAATTCCCATTTTCTACTTCCACGTTTTAGTGATTTAAAAATATTTTAACTAATGTAGCCAAAGTTTCATCAAAAGTCAACTTTTCTGTTTTATTAGCTTGACCTAAATGTCCTTAAACTGTGGAGTAGTTAGCTTATGGTAATAATTACCAAAATGACTCAATTTGGCACTTTTTAATGGAGCTGTCACAATGCACATGCTACTTCTATAGCAGCTGAATTACAACAAATCTTACTGAGTTATTATTTCATTAACTTTTTGAAGTTTTGGCAATGATTTAAATGAAAAGGCACAAACGTTATGCTGTTAATCTTTGCTTAGACATGTATGGTGTTTGCCATTAAATTATAACAATATTTAAAAATTAACTAAAACTAGTTCCAAGCTTAGCCTGGGAGAGATTAAATTTCAAAGAGGTCTCCCAAAATGATTGCTATAGTCTTGATTGCACAGAAGTGCAGGTGGACACCTAAATGTCTGGTAGGTGATCTACACTTCTCATTTAATACTCCTTATGTAGCCAAAGAGAAAGAAAAGCACATCCAAGGGCAGTTTCTCCTCCTCATCTTCAGGTAGCATGACTAAGTCAGGAAAAGCATCTGGCTCTCTCTCACTCTTTCATTTACTCATGTTGGAAGCTTACAGTCTGGATTACTAAAGCTGAGAGGATTCACAGCCAGCTGCCTATCAACAGCTGTTGTAGTCCCTGCTGTCAGCTAGAACAGACTGGTTCATCTCCTTTGACAAAGTGGAGGACCTGGTGTTACCTCTCCACAGCATATTACTGTTGCACACATTTCATTAAAAAAATGCCAAGTTCCTATTTAGATTTGTATTCCTTACTTAACGTCTTTCATTTTACAGTAACATTGTGGAAGTGAATATTATATTGGCATGGAATTTAGTGATACAGTCTTGAGTCTTGCTCAATCAGTATCTATTGAAAATTTACTCCAGGGATGTGAGAAAAGTGAATATTACATTGGCATGGAATTTACTCTAGTGATACAGTCTTGAGTCTTGCTCAATCAGTATCTATTGAAAATTTACTCCAGGGATGTGAGAAGTTAAATCTTAGGTACTCAATCAGTATCTATTAAAAATTCACTATTAGTTGTATAGTATCTGATTTAGAAACATTAAACTGAAGAAAGTGATTGTCCTACTTTCTTCTGATTAGCATGAAATAGGATAAATTGCTCTTTTCTGACAGTGAAACGTAATACAAGACACCGACAGTAAAAAATCTCTTTAATCTGTATTTTTCTACTAATTTGGCAGCATTGCTCCTAGATTGCGTGCTCCAGAGGCTTGCAAAGCATCAAGCAATTGTGTTAGAGGCTGATCATGTGAAGAGAACTGACACCAAAACTGGCAGCGCCCTCAAAAGGCCAAGCCTTCTGCTTTGCCTGATTTCCTCTAAACCAACACCAGAGGATCTGAGAGAGTCACCCCAGCTGGAGGTTTCCTCCTGTTACCCAGAACTGCTGTGGAGCTGCAATACTTTCTTCTTCATGCATGAGGAGACTCTGGGGGGGATGCTATGCTAAAGCCAGTCTCAGCTTCAGAGGGGCTACCAGCTGCCATGGGCAGTGCCACACTTTATCCCTGAGACCACGGTCCTCACTAGTTCTTCTTCACTTGAATGTAACCTCTAAGCCTGTTAGGACGCTGGGACTGTAAGTAAATTTTATAGTAGGAAGCCAAGCATGGAATAGAACAGAATAAATGAGCAAAAGCTCATCTCATCTTTATATTCTTCCAAGATCTGTAGGACACAGAGCAAGACTGTGTACAATATCTATCCTAGATCAATTTGTTAGAGCAGGGCTTACCCCAGGACTTCACATCTTTTATCCCTGTCATTGACCAGTGCTGTCATTTGTTACATTCATTTATCTACATTATTTCCAATAATGTAGGTTTATATAATATTAACCTTTATATGAAAGAAAAATAATATAAAGACCCTTGCATATTATGTTATGTCCAGTGAAAAACATTTGGATGGACATTTGAAAACACTAATTACCTTACTATTTATTTTATTTAAGTCACTTTTCTGCTAGACTTTATTTCTGCTAGTGGACACTGAAACTCATCTCATTCACGTCCACTGAGACATTTATAAGGAACATTTGTTTCAGACTTATCTACAGCATGGATTGAACCAATTAACATTACTGCACATTCAAAATGCATGAATTGGCCGTTATTTTGGTTGGAAATATTTCAACATTAGGTTTAAAACTGAATTACTTTGCCTGACTGAAATAGGTAGTCAGAAAACCTTCTGAGAGTGATTGATTATATAAGCATTTCTCTTGCTAGCTTTAAGCCCGTATTAATCACTTGCTGTGGGTACTACTGAATCATGTTCTCAAGTATATTACTGGGCCAGGGTCTTATGGTAAATAATCTTACCAGATTTCACAGCACAATTTGCCTTTCTACAGTGATCATGAACACCCATTTTCTGCAGTCTGTGTGAGTGAATAGAAGGCAGTGGCTGAATGAAGTGAGATGTCTGACAGATCCCTGTTGCACACTGACAAAAAGCTAAACATTTCACTACACATGACAGCTGCTGAAGAGATAGACTTGATTCAGTGACATACTGAGAACTGCATGTTTGAGCATTGTCACTGGTTGCTAGAAGCAAAGCTCATTTCCACAGCAATCTACTGGAAATATATTGTGCTTTGGGCATGGGATAGAGTCACAAGGGGCCTCAGAAAAAGACAAACATTGCTTCTGAAAAATCCTTGTAACAAGGAAGAATAGTAGTTTTCTGGCATTTTAACTAATAAGTGAATTCATGCAATCAACATGTCTAAATCAGAATGAATCATAGAATCAGAATGGGTTTGAGTTGGACCTTAGAGATAATCTAGCTCCAAACCCTTTACCATGGGCAGGGACATCCTTCACTAGACCGAGCTGATCAAAGCCCCTTCCACCCAGGCCTTGAACACTTCCAGGGATAGGGCATCCACAACTGCTCTGAGCAACCTCTTTCAGTGTCTCACCACTCTCATAATAAATAATTCTTTCCTATTATCTTATCTAAAACTGTTATCTCTGAGTTTGAAGCCATTCCCCCTCGTCCTAGCACTACCTGCTCGTGTAAATGGCTGCTTTTTTTTGTCAGCCCCCTTTAGGCACTGGAAGACCGCTATGAAGTCTCCCTGCAGCCTTCTCTTCTCCAGGCTGAACAACAACTCTCTGTCCTCAAAGCATATGTGCTCTAACCCTCTGATTCAGCTTTGTGTCCTCTTCTGGACACTGTCCAGCAGGTCCAGGGCCTTTTTATGTTGGGGATGCCAGAGCTGGAATCCAGGCAGAGTCTCACCAGAGCCATGTAGAGGGACAGAATCACCTCCCTTGCCCTGCTGACCATGTTTCTTTTGATGCAGCCCGGGACATGGTTGGCTTTCTGGCCTGTGAGCACACATTGACTGGTCATGTCAAGCTTCTCATCCACCAGCACTTCTCATCCACAGCACTCAGGGCTGTTCTCAGTCCATTCTCCACCCAGTCTGTACTGTGCTTGTTTGCTTGTACACACGTACAGGACTTTGCACTGGGCCTTGTTGAACGATAAGGGGTTTGCACAGTCCCCCCTCCCAAGAGTCCCAGAGTCCTGTCCAGGTCCCTCTGGATGGCATTCCTTCACTCTAGTTACATCAGCCACACCACCCAGTTTGGTGTCACAGGGAAACCTGCTGAAGATTCACCCAATCCCACTGTCCATGCCATTGACAAAAACAGTGCTGGTTCCAATACCAAAATCCTGAGGAACACCACTGTATAGAATTCTTGGTCAGATATAATTTCTCCTACAAATTTCAAGCACAGTTGAGGAATGTGAAAATTTTTCTGAAGACATTTTTGTTAAATCATATGCAAACCAGATTGTATTTTTTTTTTCCTCAGGAGTGTTGTCCCTTTTTATTTGTCCAATAGTTTAGTAAAAACAGTTTAATTTCTGAATCTGGAGATAATTCATATTAATGTAACTTCTATTATTAAGGATTTGTAATAGATGTTTTATCATCTTACCTACATTACAGTACTATGCTTTTAGAGAAGAATTAATGGTGGGGGACCTAAACTAATGGAATAGGGAATAATAGGGTGGTATGTGGGGGTTTTCCCTGTTCTCTAAATATTTAGGACCTACCCAAATCCGAAGAAAATTATGGAAAGGTTTCGGGGAACTTTTAATCATCTTCACAGAACCAAACACACCGTTACCATTTGTTCAATCATTAAGGAATACAGTGTGTGGTATGAAATTTAAGGATCCTTTTTCATCTTTTGTAGGAGATATGTTGCATACAAGTTTTCCATAACTTTTTCTCATTACTTTTCCACTTCTATGTGAATTTTTCAAAATCATGGCAATTTATACACACAGACAGACACACCATTTCTTTCAATGGAATATATATTCCTTCTTTGGCACAGAGTTGATAAACTCCCAACTAATTCTTCAAACAAATGATGGCCAAGGTTCCTAGTCACAGTAATGCAGTGCTGTTCAAATTTCTCATGCTATTCCCTTCTCTTTCACAGAATATGAAACTTTGGATCATTTCTTTCCCAGCTGTCATTTGACTGTTGGTGCTAGAGTGACACAATTTTTTGTCTTTGAGCTGACAGGTGAGTGGTCTTCTCTGCTGATCTTAGAAGGATCATCATTCACTGTCTGTGCCACATCACCACTCAGCTGCAGGATAACCCAGAAGATGGAGCCTGCCTTTCTGACTCATGTACATCATCTCCATTGCATACAAATCACGGAAGAAATTTGCCACTGCCATCCCAGATTCAGTGATATGAAGCAGAAAGTTCAGTGCTGGGCTCTGTAACTAGTCTCTGTAGATCAGCCTAGTTGAGCCATGCACAGAACTCACAACTTCCATGAGAAAAAAGGAAGCTGTGTCTCACGCCTGTGCTGGGTCTGGCTGCCACACGTGGCAGAGTGGGACTCCAGCTGCAATCTGCTCTTCTTTTCTTTTTTTTTTGTTAAATGATTTTCATCCCCAGCACGTGGCAGTGTCTGATGGCTGAGCAGGTGTCATGGATGAGGACAGCAGGGTTGGATGCTGTCAGCTAGGCAGTGGTGGTTCATTAGCTAACCCCTGGCACACCAGTGGAGCTGTTTTGTTAGCAGTTAAAGAGCACAACTAAATGGCTCGAACTTCAGTTGATGGGTCATTTCTGGTTCACACTGCCACTGTTTTCTGTCTGCCTGGAAGCATCCAGGCTCTCACATGCAGCACAGAGCACTGCAAGGTGAAGCTCTCTGCCACATCTGATTTATGTTGCAGTGTCTGAATAGAACCTAAACTAGGATTGCAGAGGATAGTTAACAGCAAGTGGTGGACTGGGCATGAAAAATAAATCCGTATGAACAAAAACATCTCTGTCTGATACTAACTGATCTACATATTCACTTTGACTGTTTTTTTCATGGGCAGAATTTACATTTTTATTTGCCAGAGACTCATCATTTACCTTTCTATCTTCTCTGGTAATATAAGCTGTTAAAATTTATGTTGTTAATAATAATAAAAAAATACAAAACCACTTTCATAAGTGTGAATAAACAAAACATCATGACACTGTTTTTATAGAAATTGATAACTAGAAGGGAAAAATTATAAAAATAAGAAGAGCACATGCAATATATTTAGAGAGAACCTTTTTATAGCATCCAGTTGCCATGGAAACACATTGCAGCAAACAAAGGCAAGCTCAAATATTTCCATCTCTAGTCTACATTTCAGGATCTGCTGTTTGCACTGCTCCTGTGCCAGGCACATGCTATGTGTACTGCAATGAAGCTCTTCAAGGCCTCATTGAAAATGTAAAAAATAGTCCTCCATGTGAAGGACACCTCTCCTGGGAAAAAAAAAACCCAGAACTAAACAAACACAAAAATCCAACAAATGAACTGATAACAATCATCTCGAAACTGTTCATGTACATTTATAAGAGACCAAAGGTGGTAGAAGTCTCTTTGCACTGACAACATTTGGAAAGCACAGTAAACAGAGCAGCTCTTACCTTGGGGGCAGTCCATCCCACCAGAAATTTATGAAAATCTCAAAATTTTTTGTATTTTTTCAGCCAACGCTGAATTGCATTCCCTGCACCCCAGGACAATCAATGTTAGAGGTGACTCAAGTCAGAGTTCCCCTTGCAGCTCTTATGTGCTTCCCTACCTAACTGGGTTTCTCTATTTTGCATGTTTCTTGGGTTGTTGGTTTTTTTTTTTTAACTTCATTCTAAGACTCAAAGTATCATTTTCAGGGAGAGCCTTTTTCTTTCCATTTCAGAGTGTAAATCACTCAGAAAGCCAATGCTCAGTATTGAAAGGCCCTCATTGTTTAAGTAAAATTCACTCCAATTTGGTGAAATAAAAGTCAGTACATTTTGGGAATTTAATCTGACAGATATGAAGCTTTTTACTTTGCTGTTTCTTTTGGAAATGACACACCCAGATGACCCTGTGATGTGCATAACAATAAAATAAAATCCCAGGGGTGCCTAGCAACCTTACTCTGTCCCACAATGCAAAATATATCTTGGTTTGGAACTTGATGGCATTCAGAAATGTCTGATGGTATTAACATGGGTAAAATTCTCGTTCAGTATTTCTAAAACCCTCGTTTCTTCTTTGAAGAAGCACACAGAGTACCCAAATTTAAACAAGCAATTGCACTCCTATTTTATTTTTTTCTAAGAAAAAGTTTGATGTTCAAAAGAGCCACTTAACTTCTTTACCTCTTTGACATGGCAATACAACCATGCAAGAAAGTACATCAGTATTCACAGTTAATCTCTTGAAACAATGAATGTTTTTAATAATTTTTTATAGGCAGCCATCAGCTATGACTCTCAGTAAAATGCTGCAGATCAAAAGTCAGTTATCAAGCTATTTCCTCCATACCACTTCTGAATGTGGTATTTCATTCTTTTATTTGTCTCTTTATAGAAATGTGCTGTAGCTTCTCTCCAAAGGTGAAGCAGATTTCCAAAACCACAAAAGATGTGGCTTCTTCTTCTGGATATTGCATCAGGTGCTACATTTTCTGTGTGGCATTTAAAACCTTCTATCATCAGACCAAATTAATTTGGTTCTCAAAGTAGTCTTCAGATAATGTAAAATATTGTTTTGCTGTAAATAGAAAACTAATTTTTCTTTCCTAAGAACACAGTAATATCACAGAAGGCGTGGTCAGTTCTACTGTAGAATGTAACTAACAAAACCAAATATTTTTCCCAGTGATTGTCCTCGTGACAGTGATTAGCATTTAGGGCCAATCCTTCATGTGGATGCAGTATTGTACCTCTGGTTCCATCCTGAACATTACCCACAATGAACCCTACAGGAAAAGATCTGAAGCATTTATCCATCTAAATTATTCTGTTTAGGCAATCAAATGAGATTTGAACAGATCTGGGTTACAAGATCAGGGTTGTTCACTGCTGAACATATTAAGGGAACAAAACTCAAGACATTTTTCGGTATTGGAAAAAAAATTAGGAGAAATTTTAAATTTCACATAGGTTCATATCTTTTAAAATATTTCAATTAATTTTTCAACATGATATTTTAACTTGGGCTCTTTGGAGTTATTTTCACTGATCTCTCACTGATTTGGAGTTATTCCCACTGATTATATAATATTATGATTTTATTTGGGGGCTTTCTGGTCTTTATACAGAAGATGGGAAACTGAAAAGAGCACAGAACCATAGGGTAAACTCATTATCATTAAACAGATCCTTGCTGGCCTTTGCTCACTGATTCCTCTCCCCTGTAGCTCATTGATATTTCAAAGCTTTGAACAACTTTTTGTTATATTTAAAATACAAAGTTGATTCCTTCTTTTCTCATGAAAAGTTCTGAAGTTTCCCTGAACCATTACACTGAATCAAGACATAAGTAAGGTTTTATTTTGAACCAGTCACTCCTTTCAACATTTTTAAAGTATCTGAATGTAAAAACAGATACCTCAAAGAATTATAAAATATCAAATGGGACCTTTAAACTTTTGGGGAAGTGATTTTCTTAGCTTCCCAATGAGACACATCAGTCACTTCTGTCTATCAAAGTACCAAGATGAAAGAGACTGAATACATTGCTTATTTTAGTATATAGCAATCTTCTTTAGATTATTTTTAAGAAATCTTTATTGCCGCCTTTGCAAAACTAGCCATGTGGTAATGAAGGCATTCAGTTTTACAGCTGAGGGAAAATTTTGAAAAATCGAATAATTTTAGAAGCACATTTGCAGAACTGTGTTCCTATGGCATATGTCATGCTGTGAATGTAAGAGGATAAGAGTCAACCTCAAGGTTTTTGAAAATCACCTGCAGGAAGCCTTTGTGGTTTAAACGATGCTGAGGAATGCAGACCACCAAAGGTTCAGCTGATAAGAGTTACCACTTGGCATTTGCTCCTGAGAGAGAGCATAAGGTTATTCACACAGAAGCAGAACAGAATTTAGAGGGATGACAGCAGGTCTCTGAACACAGACAGACCTTCCCCAGGAATCATCAGAGCATTTCAGGATAATAAATGTACATTACAAACATGGTTGTTTATAACCGCAATTTGAATTTATACAAGTAAATATCAAAAGAAAGTGGCTTTTTCTGGAGAACAACCAGTCATTTTTATTTGTGTATAACAAGTGAATGTATCATTTTTGTATAAAATATTTTGAAAATTATTGATTCTGAAAATCAGATTTTTGCAGACACTCTCCCATATTACTCTCTGTTTCATGAAAATAACAAGAATACAACTTATGTTTTCCATTACTGTTCTCTCAAGCTTGGCCTGCTTTGAGTAGGCAATTCAAACCCAGACTGGTGAAGACTGGTTTTCTCCATTTAACTGCAAAAACAAGGAGGGAGTATGCCACAAAGGATGGAAGAAGGAGGCTGAAAAAATATGAGATGGATATAAATTGGTCTGTTGAAAGCAAACCATATTTTCAGCTGTTATGACAATAATCTTGATGACAGATTAATTTCAAAGACATGGAAGCCCTTCTAGTGATAAGAGATTCTACAAGGCCCTGCAAACAGCTGACTCCTATGAAAGTGGCCTGTGGTGTGAAGGGAAGAGGGAGGAGAAAAATAGGAGAGAGGGGATAGGAAAGAGAGGTCTCTTCTTAAGTAATGGCAGCATTACTTCTCGGAGACAAATTGGAATATCAAACTTACAGTAAAACAGATATCCTGGGTTTCCACATGCAGAGTGAGTACAGCACAGCCATCTGGGTTTGAACATGAAGTTAGATGAATAAAAACCCTTGGGACCATGTGATGCCTCACTCAGATACAGCAACCAGGGATTCCCCTGCTTTCAAAAAAAAACCAACACACTCTCCTGCACTGAGGAGAAATCTTGCAGATTTTGGCAGGGATAAAACTGTTGAAAATTTATCAAAGTGAGGCTTTTGAAGACACTAAAGTAACATGAAATCTAAGGAGACCTAGCATACATAAAGACTCAGAAATACTTCCCACTGTAAAGAAATGTTGTAGAGGATTATTTTTCACTGCCAATAAACAATTCTCATGAGTTGTTTTTTTACACTAACCAGGGTTAAGCACCAAGAACTGCCCTACTATCAGACCATGCTTGATTTAAAGCCTTAGTTTCTTACTTACCTGCCTAGGTATTTTTGCATAGAAAGAAAACACTGGCCATAAGACCTCCAAAATATACCACTTGATAAAACTACTGCTCCGAGTCATTACGAACAACTTTAACGTGAACTGCTTCCTGCAAAGAAGAAACCAGAATGTGGATGGTTATTAGGAAGCCTTGACTCAAATTTGGTTTTTTATAGCTAGAACTGTAAACTGGATAGTGCATTTCTCATTTGCAGAGATTTGGAATTTGCCTTTCTACTTTGTATTTTTACATGAAAATATTTCCACTGAAATTGATTTCCTTCTGCTTTAAATAATTGCGCTCAAAAATATGCATATATATATTATACTAGAAAAGAAGCTTCTTTCGCTCCGAGTCATTATGAACAACTTTAACATGAACTGCTTCCTGCAAAGAAGAAACCAGAATGTGGATGGTTATTAGGAAGCCTTGACTCAAATTTGGTTTTTTATAGCTAGAACTGTAAACTGGATAGTGCATTTCTCATTTGCAGAGATTTGGAATTTGCCTTTCTACTTTGTATTTTTACATGAAAATATTTCCACTGAAATTGATTTCCTTCTGCTTTAAATAATTGCGCTCAAAAATATGCATATATATATTATACTAGAAAAGAAGCTTCTTTCACACAAGTATTTCTTTCTCTAGTATTATGCTGTCTGCAATTTCTGCATTACATATCTTTCATGAGGATGTCAAATAGAAAAAGAAAAATTTTGTGCTGAGCTTTACTTATTGTACACACTCCCTAAACTCCCTTTGCAAATGGGGAAAATTCTTGTGCAATTGACATCTGGATTAACTAGTTGAAATTAGAACAGTGCTTTCACGTGTTTGTCTGTGAAAACATAACAGCAAACACAGGGTAAATGCATACAGAACAATGCCTCAGCTGCCAGGAGAAGCAGTACAGAAGGGGTAATATTTTGCATGACATTCAGCCTACACAGGCATAGCAAAACTGGTGAGTGTGTGAACCCTTTGGACCCATGCAATCTTAGCTCTCCTAGCCAGTGAGAAGTGGAGACAGCTGAGCTCAGAATGAGCATAATTTTATTTTAAGAAACTCTTCCCCAGACAATATGAAACATGTCCTATACTGCTGAAGACCAGGCTAAAAGGACCTCTCACCCTAGGCTTGTCTGGGATCATTGTCCAACAGCAGAAAGTAGCAGATGTTTCAGAAAAAGGTATAAAACAGTGTGTTAGGAAGTTAAAAACAAAGATCCTCTCTTCTTTGACACAGTTATTATTTTCTTTTTCTGTACAGCCTATGCCTGACCATACAAAACTGTTCACACCTATGTGCCTGCTGATGAGTCTGGAGGAGTCTAAGGGACTCAATGCCACTTCACCTGCTCTGTTCTTGATTCCTAGTGTCAGTGCATTTGATGCACTGTGGGTTAGACATTCTGACAGAAAACTTTGTGCTTTGCCCACATAGGAAAACTAACTTCCTTAATACAAACACAGCAGGGTCCTGCACTGGTCTTGAAAAAGGAGAATAATCCACCTAAAAATTCCAGGAGGCATTCTTCCATTCTAAGTAGATTGATTCTGCAGCCTGGGAGGGAAGATTCATTTCACCTGCTTCAAGAAGTCTTCAGGGTCGATGCTCACACCTAGGCTGCTTTAATTGACAGACTCAAAGAGGCACTCACAGCATGTGATTCATCTCACCTATCTTCAATGCCTACTTTAGCATAAGATAAATTTTGCTCTAAAGCTGCCCATTTTTCTCCACTGACTTTAATGGAGACTGATAACCAAGAGAGTGCCAAGTGATTAGCTCAGATGCAGGTGTCAATATCTGGTCAAGGATGAATTCCAGTCACTGTGACCACCACTTAATGAAGACATATCCAAGATAGATTTAAACCTGCAGCAGCTATGCCATGTGCACAGATAGCAAAATGAATACGAGAAGCTGGCCCAAACCTGCCGCACCCACCAGGCTGCTGCAGTAGGGCACAACCATCTCACAGATAAAAAGTCAGTTCTTATCAGCCCTTGCCATGCACTGGTACGTGAGAGTAGCCACAAAATGAAGAGGTAGAACTAACATATGTTGCCTTTCCACATAGGCAAACTTGATGCACTTGTTTCTTAAAACACTTCCATGACACTCCAAGTCTGGAGGAACATGCATTCTTTGCACCGACATCAGAGAAGCTCTTCATTCCCCTTGGAAACAGCAATTTCTGATCTTTACATCCAAGATTCTCAATGTTGGCAGAGGGATTAACTCAGCATTTTCTAGCCTAGTGTTTAGAAAGCGGTTTAGTAAAGTTGCGCCTTCTTTATCTTACCATTTGACCTGATTGGAAACCAGAACTATAAATCTCTTTAATTGCCTTCCTGTTGTGACAACTTTCTGCAGTGACTGACTCTGTGCAATGTCAGCTAAACTTGATTTAAAACTAGTGCTCTACATGCTGCAGGCTGCCAAACTGGCATATTTGAATCAATGTATCCTGCATTTATTTACAGCACTTTGACATAAACACAGATGCAAAAGAATCTGTTCACAGTTTTTCCATTCTATAAATATTTTCTCAAACCATGTGCATGCTCTGGTGAATTTCTGTATTTCTTTACAATGATTGCCTTTTTGAGGGGAGGTTATAATCTCTATAATGGTAGAAAAAAGCCTGAAGACTTCTGACTTTTTATATGAAAGTGTTCTGCTTCACTAATATGTAAAAGAGATCAGAGTTCAACCTGTAATTTCCCTGGCTGGAATTAATTATTCAATCCTCAATGAGATATGTTTGTGATAAACACCAGAGAGTGTTTGTCAAATCAGAAACTAATACTTCTGCTAGTCAGAGAGCATAAGTTCTCCTTGCTTGGGAGAACAACACAGAGAAGTAGGGAATAAAGTACTTGATAAGGATACAGAGACAGAACTAATATCAAATTACAATTACTATTCAAGTTTCTTGCCATTTTAATGAATTTTTTAAGACTAGGTGTTATTCAGTTACACATATTAAAATTCAGTAAAGCTGTGTTAGGTAATGCATACTTATCCATAGAAGGCTTATAAATCCTAAAAATATCCTTCCGTTTCTTAAATATATACTTTGAACAGCACTGTCCTATACTTGAAATAGCTCTACTAAGTCTTCTGATTAAAGTCAATGCCAACAGCACCAAAAGACTTAATTATATTTAAAATTAAGAAGATGTACAATCCTTTGCCAGATAAGAAGCTTATGGAATGAAAATTAGCTTGGAACAACACTTTAAATCTATTCTCTGAAAAGTCCATTTTGCTGTTTTTCTCTTCTGCCTTCTCTTTGTCTATAATATTTAGTTTGAAAGTCTGAGCTGAAAAATATCACTTCACATATTGTAATTTTTTGACAATCAGTTCTGCTCACTAGATAGCTTATCTAGTAAATTAAGTATTATACTTTCAATTGTACGGTTTGTTTAAGAAAGGAATTGTATCTTAATACAAATTAAAACTTGTCTTCATTTCAATCAAGGAAAATATATGAGAATATGTAATGAAAATTGATGGGGCTGAGGAATGTGGTAAACTGGTGCATCAATAAAGTCTGGCAAACAGGAAGTTAAAAGTCAGGTGGATGGATACATCATCTAGACTTACACTAGATGAGCTTACACTAGCTGAATCTGATTGAGACCCAATAATACTTCAGATATTTCTCACAAATAATGCTTTCTTGTGGCTCTTGATTTGCTCAATCAGCGTAATATCTGAATAAAAATTTGTTTTATGTCCCTGTCAGTTGACAAGAGCTAATTCACTATACTTCACAGATAATGTTCTATCTCATTCCAGCTGCAAAATAAAACAATAATGAAAAACAGGTGAACAAGTGCACAAGTGTTGGTAGCAAAGAGGTTTCAGCTTCTTCTGTTGTACCTAAACCTTACCTTCAGAGAGGAGAAACACATCCAAGATCCGCAGGGTTATTCCAAATTACTTATTTTATTTAGATCAATAACCGTTTTTTATTAGACTAAATATAGTGGAAGAAGGATATGCAACAGACTTAATCAAAACACCCCCTTATTACACAGAATTAGAATTCAGCATTGATCTTAGTGCAGCATAACTGAATCCTTTGAATAGGCAAATAAAAGAATGATGAAATGCAATGCACTTTTGTCATGGGCTAATTTGTCTGTCATTTCAGTGGCAATCAGTGAGCTAAGTATCACCCCTCCACTACAACTGAGGGTAATGTTTTGTTTTACAGACTACAGCTGTCCTGCATGTTTGCTGAGGCTGACAGCAGTAAATTGTGGAAATAGTTACTCATTACCCCTAAAGACTTACAGATTGAACTTAGAGCCAGCTGTGCACTGCACTTCAGAATGAGGCTAAACTGCAAAAGGTTAGGTTAAGTACAGGAAAGTAAACAGTTCTTAATCTATCTGATCAAAAAAACAACATGCCTTGTATGCTTCATCCCTATCCTTATTTCTGACCTCTCCCTGAAGCCAGGTTGTACACATTCAGTTCAGAAGAATTTTCTCCTGTTCTTTCCACCTACCTATTCAGGCAAAAACTTTAGTTTCCCATGTAGATATGTATGTGGAGAAGGTGCTTTCTGTTTTTTCACATCTCCCATCTAGTTGAAATGCATTCATTTTCTATGTGAAGAACAACTCCAGAAATGAGTAGAGTAGAAGAGATATCTCTAAGACTCAAATCAAAAAGCTGGTGCTTATGACTGTTTTCCTGCCTACAATCAGAAAAAGAGCAGCCTCACACACAAGAACTGAGACAATGAGAGCCACATAGTAAAGTCATAAAGTCTGTGAGGATAAATAAACACAGCACTTCTCCTACAGAAAGCAGTTGTGCTTTTTAAGCACTCATGATTTTCACAAAACTTTGTTGTACTAATAAACAGATTTGCATAGTAAAAGTAACATTTCATAATAAATAAATAAAACTCAATTATACCAAAGGGCTCTTTTCCCCATCACTTTTGACATAACTTTCCAGGTCATTTAGGGGAGTCTGGTTGATAAACTTTTTAAAAGGTCTTGAGAGTTTTCTTATGAAATACCAGCTATACCACATAGGCAGTAGGATTGTTATATATTTTTAAATTTCACACTGACAAATCCTACACAAGACAGATTAAATAGACGATCCCTGGAGCAGTGAATTTGCATTAATGATTACAGTAAATAGGAGATCCCGTGCATAGACAGGACTTCTCTGTAGATGTGTGGGTCTTTCCCCATCTCATCCTAAGGGTGCTAATTCCTTCAAAATGTCTAGAAACATTTCTTGAAATAATGAGGCTTCCTTTTTTTCTTTAAAGTTAACTGCAGAATTACAATATCAGTACTGAACAAACCTATGTATAGATGTCATCCCACTAATCTGATATTATTTGAGTGTAGAAGAATTTGCATTTTCACATCTTAATTAAATTGCAATGACAGCAAAAAGCTTTATGTACAAGAAGCTATAATTCCTGCCTCACAGTTTATAACTCATTCTCCCTATATTTAACTCTTGCTTACTGCTCATCTTATATTCAAAAACTGTCATGCCTTGGTAGTGTTAATTGTTACTTGCCAGCTGGCTACTATTTTTGCCCTATACCATTAGAGGAATTGCAAAAGCAATGTATACTTCTTGGAAAAATTACCTCACTGCATTGCTGAAAGACATAATTACTTGGGTTTTTAATTGCAACATAGAAAAAAAAATTCAGCACCATTCAGTTTTCTGATTCCACAGGAAAGGGATAATGATTTTCAAAGTATGCTCTCTCTCCAGATATAAAAATTGTGTCTGTTTTCTTAAGAGAATTTGAGTTGCATAGGTATACATGTATATGGTTTCTAAGACCAATAGAATTTCACTATGTGCTCCCATGAAAATATAGTTCTGTTACATGATAGAAGCCAATAGTATCCTTTAAGTAAGTCAGACTTTAGAGTAAGAAAATATTTCGTTTTGAGGGTTTTTCCCCCTGCAATAACAACAAAAAATAAAATATTTTTATTTTCTAAAAGGACATACTTCATTGAATTTTTCTATTTTTGATTTGTTAGATTTAAAAAGTGTTGTGTTTACCTTAGTCCAAAACCCACCTACAAAAAGAGTTGATGAGGCCAGGGGTTTAATCTAGTTCCCAGACCCACTTTATCTTGCTACTGGAAATAGAATCCTACAGTATCTGAGTGGTGTCTAGATCTTGCCTTTGCCTAGTGACATACAGCCCATTCAGAATTATTGATAATTATAGTGCAGTTTTTCCTGCAGCAGCAGAAACAACGTTCCATTAAATACAGCACACACTGCTTATGTATCTACTAGAAAAACAACCCCTCACAATACTCCCTGCTGCAAACGGGATAACTGTAGAGACCACTCCAGCATTTCCTGTATTACTGCTTATATTATTTTTTTATATGTGACTTTTTCAAAATTGATGTTTTGAGTAGCAGCAGTTTTGCTTCCTCAGCCATGCATAAAAATCAGACTCTAGTGCCTTGATCCACTGGCAAGAGAGCACATCTGAATGCAATATAATTCAGAGGTGGCCTGATTAGCTCATTTGTTTTGTCTTCCACTGTGCTATTCATTTTTTCCTGAAATCCAAAATGCTGCTGTTATTCCTCAGGCTGGGAGTCAGAGGCTTATTTATGTTTCCATGATGTCATTCTTTCTGTGAGCAGCTAAGCAGATTTGTATTGATGTGATGTTTTTCAGCACCCTAGAGAGTCAACTAGTAGGGCTAAATGCCCCTTTAATCATTCCCAGCAGAGATGTCTAAGTCAATGACCTGTATCGTTGAGCTGTATTACTTTTTGATGCTATCATTTATTCTGTAATAAGCAGTTCAATGGAGTTGCCCTCTACAGCATCTGCCTATTCACATACTCTTCTGGGGAGTGTAATTTATATTAATTTTGTGCTGTATGCTGGTTTACATCTTTCTCAGCCATCTTTCCAGGTTTCCTTTCTGTATTGGGAAGTACACAACTGAATTACAGAACACATTCACAACTCTGTCACCAGATGCCTGTCATAAAGACAGAGTCAACTATATATCTATCATGTATTTTAAATACAAGAATTTGAAATGGCTCATACCAAACACAAAGTTCACTGAGGTTGATTGGAATCTGCCAGGTGTTTTTAGCTGATTTCTGAAGACTTGCAGTCCTATTTATACAAGGAGTGAGGGCATCTGTTGTATGAACAACAGGGAATTTGGAGATGATCCTGTTCTGAACATGCTATTCTAGAGACATCCATAAAATTACCTTTGAAGAGCAAAAAATAACTTTTACTAAATCACTGAAAGAGTTGTAGCAGGAAATATTAGCAGGAGCATGTGTCCTTCTTCAGGTCACATACAGAAGAGACAGCATTAAAAGCCAACACAAAAAGAGAATAATGGATCTGATTTTGCCCTGTTGAAACACAGGGCAAGTACTTCTCCTCTCAGTCTGCCTCAAATTCCCTTTAAACTCAGGGGTTGTTTTATATGCAGACAAGTAGGTTGGAAGACCTTGTCTTGTAATGTGCCTGTCAAATTTATGATAATTTATTTATTATTTTAGTTTCTGACATCAGTATTAAAGAATATAGATATAATTTTTCTGCTCTTTAAACCTTACTTATGAGACCATAGTCAAAAGCATTTGTAAAGAGGAAGTAAATGAAAGCTCTGGTATTTTCAGGTGGCCTGCAGGGGAAAAATATATTTACATTGTTATGTCCATTTTAAATGAAAATATAATTAATTTTCTGACTTTAACTGTACATCAGTATTCTCCTCACCCTCAATCCCACCCACTCTCACAAAAAAAAAAAAGAAAAAAAAAGTGGACATTATATAATCCTGATACAAATCTGTGTGGTTTAAAACCACTTGAATTTCCTTCTATGAACTGATATGTATATCCCACTCTCAGATTTCAAAATGAATCCTTTATCCTTTTATTTGTGTCTTGAGTATTCATCCTGGCAATAGAAAATCTGCTTCAGACTTTAAGCTAGCATGATGCTTAGCATGGTAAGATCAATAGTAAATTCAATTTCCTGGCAAAGCACTGCCAGGGCAAGAGAAACCCAACTGTCAGGAATAACAAAGAAATTGCCAAGGCAGCAGGAATGGGAGCCAAGCTGGGAGCAGATGCAAGCCCTGCACAATCTTGACAGCTCATGAAAAAGTGTTATTATTGAAATAGCCAACATTTGTAAATAATTAGTACATTGTAGATGGAACTATATTGTACCAACTAGAGTCTACTCAGAAATGTGCAATTTCCAGTGGATTATCCTTGAACACAACAGCTTTTCATTCCAGTTTTATTACTTGCCCTATTTGAGGGAGCAAGCATCTCATTCATATACATATGTGTGGAAAATGTCATAGGCAGACAGATTACTTCAGCAATCATTTTGATTTTTGCTTTCACTGGCTGAGTATGAAGGACTTCCTGTGCAACAGGCAGCTGCAGCTAGTTGTGGGGTTGAGCTATTTAATTCCATTTTCCAGCCACTGTCCTTGAGACCATGGGTTTTCAAGTAAGCTCCCTGGGTGATGGTGAGCATTATCAATGAGGGGCATTTTAGGAGAACTGCCAGCTGATTCAATTAAGTGAATACAAAATGACTAAATTTAATGGTCCAGTTGATTTATCTCGTTTCTTTTTAATTACCTTTTTTCCTTTTCCTAGGATCTCTCTAATATGAGGATGCTTTCTCCTACACACTCTTTTCTGAAGAACTAACTACTTAGCTTTGGATGAGTTGTGCCCTAGAAAACTTTTAATAAGACACATAATATCATTCCTATGCAGGTGGTTAGTACTGAAAAATCAAAAGGTACAAACTTGTTATAAGAAGTTCACCACCTGTGAAGTATTCACACACAAATTGTACTTGATCTGCTCTTTTATAAATGTCTTCTCTCATTCTACTCAGTTTTCAGCCAAGGAGCATCCTTGTGTTTGCAGATACAATGCTTCCTTGGGACTCTTCATTCCTTTCATGTATTTTTACCAAGTCTATTGCCTTGATGTACTTCCCTTGATTTTCAGTATATGTGTGTAACAAAACCACTGAGTACAGCACAATGACAACAAAATGGGCTGCAATGTTCTCTGTCCTCCATTTACATAATGAGAAGAAACAAACAGAATAGCTATAAGACATAAACAAATGTTTGGTTTAGTCCCTAACATCAGAACATATTAAAAAGCTGGTCTTTTATTATACCATCAAGATAGTACTTTACCTTTTTACTCTTTTTCATATTCTGTACCATTTTTCTTGGGAGTTAATAGAATTGCATAAGAGTACTTCATGCTCAAATGTCTTTGGATGCACAACAGCTAAATTAAAAATAATAACGAAGAAACACTAATTTTGGGAGACTCTTTGTATGTCAAGGAAGATAATAGGTCAAGTAGGTCCAATCTAGCTTTTAAACCAGAAATTTCCACATTTCTGTAGTTTCTGACCTGTTACTGAATTTCTTATCTTGTTTGGCCATCTATTTACATTCTTCTCTTAATTTCAATGCTTCATTTTTTATACCCCCTGCCCCTAGCTATGACTTGAAGCATATATAACAAAGTGTGAACTTACATAATCAATTTTACAAGTCTATTCCACCCTAATTCCAAGGCAGGGTTTGACCACAGTCCCTCTCTGAAGGCTCACCACCTTTCTTCCGGCTCAAACTACACAAAGGTCTGATTTCTAAGGAGGTGGAGCCATCTGGTGTCTGTCACTTATGTAACACATTGCTCTAACCCGCTTTTAAAAATACATGTAGCTTTCATATTGTAACCTTCTGAAATAATTGATAGCCTTTCTTTATTACACAGAAACTCCCTCAGTGATGTAAACTATTCGTAAATATTCTTAGCATTTTGTTTCATAGTCTTAATGTCGAATTCAACAAAGCACTTTAAGCTCCCAAAGAACTATAGTAAGCGTAATTTAGACTCACAAGTACAAGCTGGAAAAGGAGCAAGAAAGGGAAAACCCACCTTGCCGTCTAAAATTTTTGAGAAACCGTAGCTTAAAAAATTTCAAGAAGACCATTAACATGTTAGTTTTGAGGGTGAAGGCATCCCTTTTTGTGTAGAGCAGATTCCCCTTCACGGAGCTGCCTGGCATACTCACCAGATCCCCTCTTGTTCTCTGCCAGGTGGGATGATCCTGTTCTCTGCCAGGTGGGATGAAAGGGGGTGATGTGCTGCAGGTACAAACAGCCGCTGCCCATGGAGGAGTCCTGCAAGGAAAAACCTGGAGCATGGAGGCAACTGTGACTTTAGGCTTGAGGTAGGGGTGGGCTCAGTGAGCTTTGATAAAATGGGTCCTAGGAATGGTCAGGAAGAGAATGTCAACAACCAGGATTTTGTGTTAGGTGACTACAAAGTTAAATTGGTCCGTGAGTCATCGCATCAGCATTTTATTACATGTTGTTTTATCATGACAGTACTTTTAAAAAAAATCATGAGACATTTTCTCTGAGGTAGAAAATGGAAATCAAAATATCAGCTAAATTGTCTTGTTCCTGCTCTGGAATAAAAACCACAAGGCACACGAATGGGTGACAGAAAAAAAAATCAAAACAGTAGAATTCATTGCAAAGAAAAGAAGCCATATCAAATTTTTATGGCAGATAAAAACAAAATGTAATTTAATAAAGAAAAAATGGTGAAGAGTGATATACTCAGTGGCACACAATATAAAAAATTCTTTTATTTTTTGGCTCCTAAAATGGGGTCTAAAATTTCTTTGGCATATAATTAGTTTTAAGTTCTTTGAGGGAAACCTGTGCTCTTAGTCCTTGTCTTAAATAAGAGCCACACTTACAGCCTCACTGATTCATAATCTTTAAATGAAGTTCCTTTCTTTTGTAGTTTTATGCAAAGTTTAGTGACTAAAGCTGTGGTCTTTGCAAGACTCACTGGGTACTCCAGAATTTTAAATAAATTAAGAGAGATGTAAGGAAAGGAAGTCTAAACATTTTTTATCACACACCTTATGCACATCCTACAACCTTAAATTTGGTGCCTTTTTTTGGCTGTTCTTCTAAGGTGAGTAGGAGAAATAAGATATCTAAAGAAAACTCCTCACAACTGACTTGCTAACAAAAAAAAAAAATTACAAAAGGGAGCTAAATAAATTAGAATATCCCTGCAGGTGTAGTAATTCATCCAACCATAAAATATTTTCTGCATTTTACCTGTATTTCTGCAGGGTACTAATTCAGTTATACATTTAAGTACCATATGGTCCTTGGCTTTATAAATCAATAGAGCAATCTGAAAAATGAATTGAGTTTTCAGCTGTATACTGCTCTTGCAACTAACCTGGCACAGTAAATTAATTTGAAATTAATTCAGTTTTTGTATCCTGGCCTCTACAGAGTCAGTCTACAAAACAATTCTGTTTAATTTCCTTTTTCAAGGGTTTTCTCAGCTGAGCTACCACATTCAGATCCCCAGGTGTTGGTTTGCAGGTGACAAAAGCATGGCCATGGTATGTGTGGTGTGTGCATGTCAGACTCAGCCTGGTCAGACACTCAACATGACAGGCAAGAGTCCATTCCAAAGGATTCTTTCATGCTGTGTTTGGGTCACTTCAGTGGCCACAGCATGGTGAAGAAAGACCTCACTAGCTTTCGTTCAACAAGCATGCATTGCAGCAGAAGGCCAGCCAAGGGCACACAGGCAGCACGGCTCTGTGGGCTGTTGGAATATTGAGTGTTTTCCAGCCTGCACTACCTTGCTGCCATACCTAGAGGCTTACTAGCATCAGCTCAAGTCATGTTTCTTGCAGTCTGCAGCATTAAACTCTGGGTATGAGGAACAGTGTCCCATCTTCAAAGACCAGTGCCACTGGTGCCCAAAACCAAAGGGGAGGACACATATCCCCTTGCCAGGCTGGTGGGGAGGGACAGGGGCAGGGAACAGGGCTGGGATGAGGAGGGGAAGAGAGAAGTACCTATTGGGGGCATGAATGGGCCCATAATTTTGAAAAGCACTGAAAAGCACTACTGCCCCTCAGGCAGGCACCCCCCACTGCCACCACAGTACCTCTGTTCCCAACTGCAACCCTTCCCTCGACTTCCCCTTCCCCATATTGTCCCTCTCATCCCATCCCACAGCCCCATCTGAGCCAGTTACCTCCTCCCAGGGGCCTTCACCATTTTACCTGCTGCATGACCTGCCCAGGGAGGTCAGGGATGTGTATGTGGGTTGGAGAGGGAGGAAACCTTCTGGTGTCAGCTGTTGTAATTGTCTTCATATTTCATCAGTGATTTTCACCTTTCTGTAAAGCTCATGCACTAGCCTTTGAAAAACCTCCAGTTATGTTTTTCTTGGCAAGAGAGTGCAATGTAAATTATTTCATGGCTCTGCTAGATGCTTGAACCAATACTTTATCAGCTATTATTAGCAGTGTGAATAGTGTTTGTGATTTTTCATAAACCAAGAGTCTAAATCCATGCTGAAACTCAAAACTTCGTGCTTAATTTAATCCTTGCCACAGGCAATTTCTTGTAAGCAGCAAGCAAATTAGTGCCCAAGGGTCTCTGTTGTAAGATAATAGATCCTACAGTCCAATGCTGGGCAAAATGATTGTTGATGAAATGTCAGTTTTTCACTGCATAGTTTCTGCCCTACCAGAACTTGATGAATAGTTGTTTATTTTCATTAATAACAGACACATAATAAATTATCTTTTTTGCCCAGATTTTTCTTAGCATGACTATAAACTCTTCTAATATAAATATTCTCTTAATTGTGCATTGAAAAAGTTATTTATCAGTTCTTAAACTAAAAACTTCAAAACTGTTACTTTCACATGATGGTATTCATTGCTTTTCAGCCAACTCAGAAAATAAACCATACTTGGAACTTTCTTGAAACACATCTTTCTCCACGAGATCACCAGCAACTTCGTGTATGTGCAGAAGGGGTATGTGGGATACTTTTTTTTTTTTTTTTGTAATTTGTAGGAAATTTTGACATTTTTCCAGGAGGCAATATTTCATTTAAAACAAAATTCCCCATGTATTTTAGATTAAACTTGACTGTCTTTGATCTTCATGTGACTTGACTTCATATTACAGATAATTGTTAACATGCTTGTTTAGATTGCTTCATCCAGTAATGAAAAGATACTTACAAAATTAATTTAAAATTACAGCATTTGACAGAAGTACTTTCCATTTCTCCCCCTACAAAAGACAATAAATTCAGTTATAAAGTCAGTCTTGATGAACAATAATTATTCCTTTAGCTCTCTAACTGATGTGTTATTGCATGAAATTTGGATATGAGAAGAGTCCTAAATATGAATATTAATCCTCTTGAAGAATTCTCACTCCCTCACGGAAAAATAGATCTGAATTATTATATAAAAATCTTGAAGCAAATAGTGTTTAGAAATTTGAGATCTTCAGTGAATATCTGGTTCTTCCTGCTACTTTGTCACCTGATGTTCTCTATAGGTGGGCACAGAAACTCCCTGACTTTTAAGTTATTTCCACAATATTAATAATATTATTATTATTTCAAAAATATTTATATTTTCTGATATCAAGTATTTGAAGAACCTTTTGCTTCTGTGGATATACTGAAGTTTTTTTTGTCCTAAAATAACTTAAGAGGCTGGTTACATGTGAGCTCTTTTTGTCAAGGCTCCACAAAGTCTTGAAAAACCCTCACCAATGTCAGCTGTTCTGAGGAGTGAGAGTTCTGAGGGTGACTGAGGAAGAATGTCAAGGAAAAAATACAGGCAATAAAGGCTCTGACCACAGCTATGTTATTTTCGTAAAAGAAGTTGGTTGGCTACCCTAGTAGTAGCAATCCACTGGATAAGATATAGTAGGAAACTGCTAACCGGATAAGATATAGTAGGAAAGAAAGAGAGTGGTCTGGGGTGGCAAGACAAGCAGGGACATCTGCTGCTGATGCTGAACATCTAAGTTATAAAGTAAATAGGGAAAACAAAAGCGTCCTTATGAGAAGATACCCCCAGGAGTCCAATGCAGTGCAGAAGGGAATAATAACTGATTCAGGTTGCTTTATTCCTCCCTAGAGGTTCATTCCAGATGGAATTTTGTTGACAGAAACATGCTTTCATAAAATATTTACATACATAATTGATTTACAGTCTCAATTTGCAAGAAGAACCTGCTGTATTTTACCTCTCAGCACGATCCTGCCTTTAGCAGAATGAAGAAAAGATGCAGCAGATTCCAGTAGAAGTGAATATTAAATGAAACACTGTCAAAACTTAGCTGTTATTTCTCTACTTCTCTTGCTACACAGTATTTCCAAGCTTACATTGCCAATGATTTTAGTCTACCTCAATTTCTCCTTTCCAGGGCCAAGACTGATTTCATATGGAGCAAAATCATATATAGTTTCATTGTAGGATTTCTTTTCACACCCTTAAAATTTATACTTTTGTACATGGACTATATCAACATCTTTTCCCCTTACTAGTTCTCCCTTTTGCTTAGCTGCTTCCATAACCAGCAATTTAGCTACTAATGAAAATTTTCTTTATCTTCTTTAACCTTTAGGAAGACAATCTATACAATAGAGACTGTGGTTATTCAGCAAATTAACTAGGAGAACCGAGGTCTTTAAAGAATAGAAATAGGAACAACAGGAACAATGGTCCCTAGGAGGGAAAGGGCTTTGAAGAAAAGAAATGTTTCTAAGCCGTGGCACACAAAGAGAAGTTGCAATTTGCTGTGCAAATGATGACCCAGATTGAGAGATGTAAAGGAGTCATAGACCATGGGGAAACAAAACAGCAGCAACATGAGGTTGAGACAGGTATAAACTGAGAGGGTCCTTCATCTGCTATGCATATGGAAAGCATTGAATGTCCTGGTAATTCATATAAGAAAGGTATCATGACTTCTTTCAAGCTTATGTGCCCAGTTTCCCTGAAATGAGAAGAAGGGAGGAAAATTTTATGGTTTGGAGTCTTCTTCAGCCACAGACAGAACTTGATTGGAGAACACACAAAGTGTTAGGAGACAGGAAGTGCTGAAAGGACCTAAACATTGGCCAGAAGAAGACCTCTAGGATACCCAAACCCTATATCCACACTGTATTTATCTCACCAGCAGACTCAGTAAGATTAGTCCACAAGCCATTTTAAAAGAGGGTTAGAATGGCTGTGTCTCTGATAATAATTTCTGTTTGATTCAAACAAGCACACTTCACTTAGAAGAGTGTGTACATGGGAAGCCACAGAGAACAGCTGCTTTGAGCACGAGTGCTGAAATGCATCTTCTTTAGCTGGGTTTCTGCCTCTGTATACTGGCATATGGGAATTAGCACATCACAGCACAAGTTGCATAAGAGGGATTGGGAACAATTCTAAAAGTAGGATTCTCTTTATCACATTCCTCATTTCTTCTTTCTCTCTTCTCCACCTCATTTACAAGGGATGTGCTAGTCTAATTAGAAAGTTGAGAGCGTGAAAGATCAGGTTCTGGCTATACAAATGAACAGCAAGCCAATGATTTTAGACTGGACCTTACAAATTCTGTTAATTGCTCAGGCTATTCAACTATTTTCTGCTGGTTTTTTACACCACTTTCAGATGAAGTTACATGATTCAGTCAGGAACTGAATGAAAACCCTCTTTGCTTTCTGCTAACACTCTTTATCCACACTCCTTTATAGGACTTAATTTTATGCCTCCAGTTAGTCAGTTTTTACTCCAGCTGTATCACTCCACCCAACTGAGCTTTTATCCCAAGAGAATGGTCAGTCTAATTGTGCTGGGAGGGCACTGTGATATACCCAGCTCAGCTGTGCAGACACAGCCTGTGAATAAGATGATCCTAAAATAACCACCACAACAGTTGACTCCCAGGGAGCAGCTGGCTGTGCTGCTCATTACTTTCTCTTCAGGTATTTTAACACCAACATTTGACAGACATTTTATCTGAAGTCATAGAGATGCAGGACAGCTTCATAAAAAACCTTTCAAGGGATAAAAATATGCTTAATTAATACTGAATGGAAGATGAATGCAAGGTTCTTGTCTTCTTTCAGATATACATAAGACTTCTGTTGTTCTCTCCAGTCTTTCCTTCCTAAACACAGAAGAGCCTAATTATATGACATACTGCTGTATATTTGTTCATTTGACTGGCCAAATTACAGTTGTATGACAAATGATGAGGGATCCCTTCCTTCTCCACTTTTCATAGATAAAACTGACCAAAGGAAGAGCAAGTGCACAAATCTATTTTCCTGATACTGAAGTTGAGGATTAAATAATTGCCCATTGCATTCCTTTAGTCAATCCTTCCTTAATTAGGAGCAGAGACAAACACACATCTGAACTTGTATCTTGTCACTTTTTCATCCTCAGGGCTGTGGCAGAATTACTGAATGATGGCAAGCTACTCAAGCCGACACCATATTGTGCTTTTGTCAGTTCATTCAATAAAGGCAGATACAAATTTCTTAGTAAGCATTCCATATCACTCCTAGTCAGAGTAACCCATAACAATGAAATTATTTGTTCTGTTCCAATACTTGAACAGCTAATGAAGCAGACTGATCCTTTGGTCGAAATGTACTTCCTCTAATACAAAAACCCCTTCTGACAATTGAGAGGAAGAAAATGAAATATTTCTTTTTTCTTATTTGATTTTAGTGCACTACATTTAAAGCTATATTACTTCAGTCCTGTTTATTAATAATAGGGTCATTCTCTTGCAGAGTATCTGTTCCTTTATTTGAGAAACTACATGATCCTTGTAATCAAATACTTCTATACAGTGATGTATTAAGCGCAAGTGACTGCATTTTTAAGCCTATGCCTGACAAAGATCAATAATCACACAAAGAAAGAGAAACATGAAGCCTAAACAGCAGAACATGCTCATATAGTTTGCTAAGAAAGATTCTTCCTAACTTCTAATGCTGTGAAGGTAAGATACCCTGAAGCATTCCAGGAAAGAACTGAGTATTGTCACCTCAACTTTTACTTCTAACTATTTTTTAGACACATGTGCTATTTTTATTTTTTTAGTGTACTTTTTCATTATGAGATGTATCTCTTTTGATTGGCAAATAAACCCTTCTGTGATATACAAACGTATTTTCTTTTTCCTTACTAAATTTTGTCTTCTGAACTTTTGGCACACTGTGGGTATTGTATTGAGGGAGTGCTGGTTGCTACAGGATATCATGATCAGAGAAAATATAAGTCCCTTGAATCCATGCTACAGAGGTCTTGGAAAGAGCTGAGAAGGAAAGTCATAACACAGAGCAGCCTGAGCACCTCACCCTTACATGTCCTCTGCACTCTGGCATGTCATCTGTCTGATTGTCCTTCAGGTGTCTGTTAGTCTATTCTGAAACTTAATCTTACAACAATTTTCCCTTTGCTCTACATGAGATCTCTATCTGGAGCATTTGGCCTTCCCTTCTGTGTGCTGCCCCCAGTCTCCCTTCCAGGAGCTAAAGATACACAAAGCTGTAGTGTCCCACAGGGGAGGAATTACACCCTTCACCACTGTATTGCAATTTCAATGGGTCTTTGAAATAGCAGAATTGCTAAGTATTGAATTACTTAGGAGTTTGTAAGACTCCTTTTAGATGGTTTTGCAGGTCTTTTTCACCATCTCCCACTGATCACACTCTGGAGAACAAGCAGCCTCTGGAAGTATTGAGAACACCATGGTGTGTGTTGGGTGACCCAGAGAAGCTATTCATATCTCAGGGCACTGACATCATTGCTGGCCATGTTGGTGGTCTTCTTGCACTGACTGACTGTAAAGGGACTTTAGAGAAACTGGGAAGATAACCCATGCTCCTTGGATAAGCATTTGCAACGTAAAAGGATCAATCTGGGCTCAGATCTTCCCTGTTTTCTTGAAGTCATCACCTCTAAAATGTTTCACTGTTGCTTAGTTACCTCACTGACCAGACACCTTTTTCTCAGTTTCATCCCTTTAGTTTCAATGATAATTTTTTTGCTAATTTTCTACTTATTGTGAATTTCATTGATAGCTAATCCACAGAGTCAGAAGCTGTGAGGGTTAAAACCAAGTCAATAACATGGGGAAAGAAACAGTGAAAATAGTGTCTAGTTTTACTTGCAATTATATTTATGACTAGGAACAAAATTAAGCAGTCCACATAAACAGCCTAAACTACATTTTACCTTATGACATTATTGTTAAAAAGCAAAAAGGAAATGGTATGTAGTTGTGTCAGGGGAGGTTTAGGTTGCATATCAGGAAAAAGGTTCTTCACCCAGAGGATGGCTGGGCACTGGAACAGGGTCCCCAGGGCACTGGTCACAGCACCAAACCTGACAGAGTTCAAGAAGCATTTGGACAATGCTCTCAGGCACATGGTGGGATTCCTGGGGCGTCCTGTACAGGGCCTGGAGTTGGACTTGATGATTATTTATTGGTCCCTTCCAACTCTGGATATTCTATGATTCTATGTCTTTAAAGATAGCAGAATAATGATTTAAAATGTAGAGTTTAGGACAGGCTAGGGGATAAAATATCCCTGAGCCATCATTAAGATTTTCTCTAAAACACATTCACTGTTAAATAAGTTGAACTGCAATCTGGAAATCATTTTCTACACTAATCTATTGTCAAATACTAAGTACAGATTATATCCCTGATTTCACTTCCCCTTCCATGATTTTACTTGAATATAGTGGCCTACGTATGCTGATAAAGAAAAGATAAAAGCCAAGTTTTCACTTTGCAAGTGCGAAGTGAATCCCCAACATTTTACATTTCTTTGTCTTGCTATAGTGTTGTAGCACTAAATGTTTCTGAGACAGTTCAAATATGCCTTTGCTGTGAGACAGCTAAAGCTGTATTCTGACAAAACAGACACCAAGTGGGAAGAAGAAGGATGAAAGCCATGTTTCCATGGTTAACAAGAGGAGCTGACAGTATTAGAACACAGTTCTTCCAAGTCTCCTTCAGCCCACAAGCTTCATAAACTTGTATATAGACATGGAAATTCTCACTGTATTGACTAAAGCTAACAAATTTTTTCAAGCTTCTGTTTGGTTCTGGCACAACAGCAATTTTAATTTTTCCAGCCGCTGGTATCATAGGACAGAACATACTCTCTCTCCCATCATTTCTGAAATATGTGAAATGCAAAAGTAGCTGGTTGAAAAAATGTTGCCACTTTCCATTTTTTTCAAAGTCAGGAGCTTAAGAAGGGCTAAAGCTAGCTCTGTATTCAAATATCTATGCTACATATGAAGTCAGTAGCAATGTTCATTTTGCCAAGGTCTGTCTGTTCATTGCACATTAAATGAGATGAAGAATAAAAAGTGGTTTTTGGCAATGAGGGAGAAAATGCCATCTAAAAAAATCCCAAAGTACAAAATGGGCCCCGGGGGAAATAAGCAAAGTAATAAGCACTTCATGCACTTTGCAAAGATGCCTGGATTTTCTCATGACATGCTCTTAAAAGATGTACAAGCATCTTATAGTTCTCCCAGAGAAACACTTTCAGCTCGGATGCTGCTGCAAAAATAAGTGGGAGCAGGTTTGTCTCCTATGATGAGCTCTTCTTGCACATGAGTATCACAACCTGATTTGAAGACCTAATGGGCAGTAACGTCAAAGCAGGAGAGAAAATTTGCAGATGGACATTTAATACGACATTTAAGGAAGTGCTGGGAGTCCAGAAATGTTCTCAAGTGCCTCAGAGGAGGACAGCAACAGCAGCACGACCCCCAGGCAAAAGAGCTTTCAGAGTAGTAAGCAGAGAATGAAAGTGCAGGCTTCTGATTTAGAATTTATATCTTATGATGTTGGAGGGTGGAACACATGTTTCTCTACTATTTCTACAGCTTAAAAATTAGTAGAAACCACAAGTGAGCAATAAAGGAAACTTAAGCTTCATAATAAAGGTGTGTCAGGTCTAGGCCAACCTGTTAAAGCCCTTAGAGCCTTGGCATGAAGTAGTCAAGTAAGAGAGCAACTTGCCTTCTCCACCCAGTAGTTTCTTGCTCATATAATTGAGCTTCTTGCTGCTTTCTGTTTCTAATGTGCTTGTCATGCATGAATGCAGACAGGTCTTTAATACACCGAAAAAACCAACTCTACTGTTCAAATAATAAAATATTCAAATATTGTGAAATAATAAATTTATAACCCACTGTATAAGGTTGAGAAAAACAGTTTACTAGGTATTTGAGAACACACCTCTATTTAGAGGCAGTTATAATGCACTGTGATTCTAAATGGTGGTAAATTTCTTTCTTAACACCAAACTAAGACATTGCAATTCTTATGAGGTTTAAGACACAAGCCTCAGTACAATATTTTCTGTCCTTAGCTTCAGTAACTTTGCTCAGCTGTTTTCTTTTGCTAGACTTCATACACATACATCTCTCTATACATTGTCTGAAGTGTACCCATACTGTGGTTTTCAGTGGCAAGCAGAAAATACATTTCTGAAGTAACTAACCCTCTATTTATTGTACTGGGAAATATTGGGAGTGCATGAACTGAATTGCTTTTAGGAAAAGAATAAACAGGAATAAAATCTTCAAGAGTTCACATAGTGCACTCCATCTATAAATGGGAATTTATACCACAGGACCAGACTAGTACTAATCCAGAATAGAAATAAATCATAGTGGGAAGAGTAGGTGTCAGGCTATCAGCACCTGTAGTTTTTCTCTATGATTCTACTCTTACTGTAAACAGGTACAGATTTACATCCCAGATACCTTAATGCAGATGATAGCTATCTATCTCCCTGATAGTCTAAATCCTACATGCACTCTGTTCTGTACCTGAGAGAGCACTCAAAAGAATTTGTGCTGAAAACTAACAAAGCTGGCTCCTGGCAAGGAGCAAATGCAAAGTGCAGGGTGAGAGAGAATTTGGCAGTTGAGGATTGTGTCTCATGGTTTTATGGTCTCACATCTTTGTAATTTTTTTTTTTTAAAAAACAGAAATAATTAATAGCTGAAAAATATTTAGAAGGAAGAGGGTACAAATGTGCTGATTTTAGCAGAGTCTTTCTAATATGTGTCTCTGTCTAGTGGGTTTTACCTTCTTGCAGGTTAATCGCAACTGGACTGAAGAAAAAAACAAGTCCATAGCAAGGATGAGTCAACTGAATATGATTAAAAAGTCACAAAGCTTTATATCCTTTGTCCTTCATATGCAATTGATGAGCTTGGGTTATCAGTTTCACATTTATAAATGTATGAAAACACCTGTCAGAAAACAAGACTTCAGAAAACTGTTCTTCTCTCACTTATCCTCTCTTATTTCCCTTTATTCCTTTCTTCCATTTTCACTAAATTAAAAATGCTTCTTCTCTTTTGTAGCCAAAATGATTGGCCATTCATCTTGCAGCATTATTCTAATTTTCTTTTGAGAAAGTTGCTTTTAGTGAAACTTCTATTTCTGACTCATACCTCCTTTCTTAAGAGTGGCTGATAACCATAACATGAAGCAACCTAATTTAGGCTTGTAGGGTTGTCATGCTCTCTGTCCCATATTTATTTCAACAGCACAAACTTATAAAAACACAACTGTCCCTGACTTTGAAATGTTTTCAGAAGCACAACTCCCTGTAGCAGAGCCAGCTTCCTTGCAGCACTGTAGGTAAGAACTCCAAATACAAATGCTTTACATTGCAAAAACAGTGCAGCATGTTCATTCATTCTGCTAAGGAGGATTTTCTCATTCCTTTAATTCCTGCTGGAGCATAGGCAGAGCCATTGCTGATGGCCTAATCACATGCATTAATTAACAATCCCATAGCTGTCACATGTCACAGCTATGAGAACAAACCCATTCTCCAGATTAATCTGTGCTGTTGAATGCTGGCTGTGTCACTCTGACCTTGCTTTCTGTCACACTGTGGATCTGAAAGGCAAGTGATTTATGCACACATAATCTGGAGGGTGGCTTTGTAATCCATCAGTATGAGAGCTGCTACAAATCCCTGACGTAGTATGACTCGTTCCTTCCCAATCTGCAGACTATTTCATTTTCAGATCAGTCTGGTTTTGACTTGTCAAAAACAGAAACATGTAAATAAGGCAGTTGTGGTATAAATCACTCAGAAATTTCCAAAGTAATGCAGAGTGGAAGGAGATTTCTTCCTAACTCCATAAGCGATGTCAACACAGCTTCTGCAGTGTCTTAATAATAATTTCTGTGCTCTACATGTGAGACTTCTGCTGCATGGTAATTTATTTTTCTCAAATTTTTATGTCTTTATTATTTATTTTTAATATATTTCATCCTGACAAGAAAAGTCTAATAAAAATTAAAATTTGTCTTCTTATTTTGTTTTTTAAATTGTTTTGACTATGACACAAATATTTAATATAATTTTTTTGTTGTGTCAATGTCATACACCCATATGCTGTCACCTATGGATAGTGTTGCTGAGGGTACCTAAACTCTGATCAGAGTATGAATGACTTCACCAAGACTTATGATTTTGGATACCTATATTTTGTGCCTTATGCCTTAGAGATGCCTTAGGATGCCTTAGAGAGGTTGATTTTCAAAGTTTGGATATTTTTGCCCTTCCAAAAGTGTGGTTCTTTGCTTTTAGAAACAGGTTCCCATTTTAAAATCTAACTTGTTTTAAAGTTAAAATTTTTAAATTTAAAATCTATCCTCTGGATTTGCTAGTGATGTATGAGTGAACAGTAATTTGTACACAAATTAAATGGAATGTCTTCTTTTAACTGTTGAACACTATCTTTCTTTTATTGATAGAAATATCAAGCTACTGTGTGTAAAGACGACTCAGCATTATGTCCCTGCACTGAAGGCTTCTGGCAAGATATTCTGTGCTCGGATCTAGACAGTGCAAGAAAATAAGATCCCCATTTAATGAAAAAAGTGAAGCATTTCTATTTTTTTGCTGGCTTCCCAATATAATGAAATTTAGTTTTGGACAGACAGCTTTTGATAACACAATACAAGTGCTAATTGCCTTATTATTAGACTCTATCTTGCCTTTGGACTGCCCCAGGTCAAAATCCCTTCTTTACTGGATCTCTGCTAAATATTGAGGACTTTTCACAAATCAGGATGAATGATGTGTCTCATCAGAAAGTAGTTTTCATGTACTAGATCAGAAATTTTACCCTGAATCAGAGGAAATTCTTGTGAAAATCAATCTTCCACCACAATATGTCTTTTTTTTCCCCACCTAATATACCAACAATTTCAGAGAAAAACAACTTCCTCAAAAATATCTGAACTATGCAAACTATGCAAAACTATGCAAATCTATTTCTTTCCTTTTAAGACCAGTTGGATACTATGTGCCTTCCATAGTGTGACAACACATCATGGTCCCAGGGAATTTCATATCATATTCTCCCTGTTAACTACCACCTGGATAGTTAAGATACCTCACACCAGGGAAGGGGCAAGGAGGCATTTTAGGAAGCTATTAAAAAAAAAAAAAGGAAAAAAAAAAAAAAAAAGGAAAAAAAAAAAAAAAAAGGAAAAAAAAAAAAAAAAAGGAAAAAAAAAAAAAAAAAGGAAAAAAAAAAAAAAAAAGGAAAAAAAAAAAAAAAAAGGAAAAAAAAAAAAAAAAAGGAAAAAAAAAAAAAAAAAGGAAAAAAAAAAAAAAAAAGGAAAAAAAAAGAAAAAAACCAAACCTGGAAACTTCTTTTGGATATTTTGTAAAGAAAACATCATACTTGGCCAAAAGGAAATTAAATGCAATTACATATGAAGTGCTGAACATGCATTCCTCTAGCCATTAGCAATTTTAAGGCAAGTTAAATTTTTGTCCTCAGCTTATTGAGGGTGTAAATTTTATTCTGTAATAATTAATTTAGAGAAAATTAGATAGATCATGTCTGACTGGATATATCAAATTCGTGCTACCATCCAGGTTTGTCTCCTTTGTATTTAACATCCCCACATTAGTAATGATTAGTTGCTTCTGTGAAGTCTTGCCAGCACTCTAAATGCATCATACACAGTAGAGAGAACAATTCAAATGATTAGGAAAACTGCAGCATCAAAAAACTGCAGCTGCAGAGACAAGGTCATGGAGACAGTGATGCTCTTCTTTCATCAAAGAAAATGGTTGGAAAAATTGTTGCAATTCTTCTGCCTCTTTTCTGAGTGTTTTGTAAGTTTTCTGAGAGACATTCCTGCAACATCCACAAAGTTCAGCAACACAGATACAGCTCAATTTAAATGCTTTTGTACTATTAGTATGTGACATCCACAATCATCATCATCATCGTCGTCTTTGGACATGTGCAAGGCTTTAATCGACCAAATAACTCACTCTGCCTTCAGAATTCGTTATGGCTCGCTCCTCAACATAACATCAGTGACAGTGAACCTTCCTCTATTGCATACATATATGACAGTAATTTTAAAAACATTATCAGAAGAGGAGAAAGGACAACAAAGTGATGTTAAAGCACTGTATAAAGTGCTTCAGAAAGAACCTAGAAAAAAGAAGGGTATGGGTACATGAACTACAGGAATTTCTAATCCATGAAACACTGCACCTCAGATCTTGAAAGCACAGGATGAAGGGAAAAGAAGTTGTGTAAATAATAGACAAGAATAAGTCAGTCAATAAGATGAAGTTCCGGATCACAGCTGAAGTGAAGGTGCTTTTTCAATACATTACAGTGTCTGTGCTAATTACATTTTATATCTATGCAATATCTTTTGCAGAAAGGCATTCTCTCCAAGATGCTTCTCCTCCAAGTGACTGAACACTAGCCAGCTCTGCTCTGCCTGAGCTGTGCTCTGTCACTAAAAATTACCTAGGAGCCCTCTTTCCAATGAGGCACACAGAGCCTCTCCATGTGCTGGTGCCACCAAACTTCAGGGCCACTTAGAGAACAGCTGTCATTTTGGTCAATCTGGTAGAGATTGAACTGATAGGTCTTATGAAGCTGTGAATACCTCAGGACATCACTTCCCCTGCCTCAGCATCTCCTGTTAAACATACTTACCTGCAGGGTCTTGCAGTGTACACCTGCACAAGGAGCAGTGCTGCGTTTGTTTCCAGGAAGGGCTGAGGGATGAAGCTTGGGATCAAACACAGTTTCAGTCAATTGTATGAACTCTCTGAGAAAGGCAAGTGAAGCTTAAGAGAAGATGTAAGGGATGCCCTACTTTGTCAGCTGCCTCCTTTCAACACCTTTGATGACTTCCTGTGTTTAAGCCTCTTTCTCTCCTCAGTCAAATGCTGTGTTTATTTCCTTTTGTAATTCAAGACAGCAACTTGCTCTGTTAAAAATAATGGACTTATTTGTAACACATCTTAAATGGATTAACGGGGAAGAACAGCCTTGGTACAGTTCTTAGTACTGAAGTTTGCTAATTTTTTACAATTTCTAAATTTAGCATTTAGAAAACAAGATAAAATTTTGTAGAAGGTATAATTCTGTCATTAAAGTGAAAGTGAGCACACACTTTGTGAAAACATTTCTAGTTTCTGTGTTTTAAATAATTTATCTGGTTACCTATTTGTATCCTCTTCCACTGCAATGAGAATAAATACCCTTTTGACAATTGAAAAAAAAATATAGAACACCTGACACCAGTTGCAGTTTTGTACTCATAAAAACTCTTTACACAAAGTATTTCAACACTATCATATTTTAGAAGCCACATCTACACCTTCCAGAGATACCTATAAGCAAAAATTCTTTTTTTCCCCCACACCTTAACTTCTTGTCCATAGCTCAGGATTTCCCTTCAGCATATGAAAAATGAATTATAAATCATATAACACTTGCACTAGGTAAACCCAGATAGCATAAAAAATCAGAAAATGTCTTTGTGTTCTGCCTGGCTTATCTCACCTTTCCTGTCACAGCATCACAGATATGACACAAAGGCAATTGACAGCCTGAGAAACGTCCTGAATGTCTGACCAAGGTCCTGGGGCAAAGATCTTCACCTCACACTCTTACAGGGATAAATAGTCCATCTGCATACAGGCTCCTGGACACCTACTGACATATTTATGGAGATAAGAAAATCATTGTTATTGTAAAACTAACTGTTGGCTACTTTCCACACGCTGATCAAAGGGGCCAGGGAACTCAGGGTTGTTGTCCCTCCTTGTATTTCTGCTGTTCCAAAGCCCTCTCTCTTTTTATTAAATGCTAAGACTGAAGTGTCCACATTTAGCCTGTGCAGACAAAGGAAACAAACAAAAATTATAAAACCATAAATGTTTTAAAATCAGAAGACAGAACTTTCCTTGCCTCAAGATGTTTAGCTGTCATAGCTTTTCAGTCCACCTCATACACCTGGGGTACCTGAACTTTGTTACATCTGCAAAGGTCTGTGGATGGCAGAGCAGATTCCTACTAACTCCCTACATGTGAATGGCTACGTAGAGATCCCTTACTGATCATTTTCAGAAACCAGGGTGTGTAGAAACTACCAGGAGCCATAAGGCTCATAGTGAAATAATCATAACAATGTCTGGCAAGCAAAGGCAAGGAAGGAATCTTAGAAATGGGTGCCAGTGTTCAGGAGTTCACTGTACATCCAAAGGAATTAGTCTGGAAAAGTCCATCTATTGGTGTTTTTCAGCAGATTTTGAGAGCTGAGCATGAATGGAGAGGCTGCAAGAGAAGTAAATGGGATGAAGTAGGCAAGAGCAACAAGAACTAGCTAAAGATTGACTTTCCCTACAAATCAAATTGGAGGAGGCAACCAAATACACCACTGTAGGGTCCTGGCACAGCTCTCTTTTGTCAGAAGCCCCTCTGTAGGGGAAAGGAGAGATAATGGGAGCAGGTAACACACATCCTTCTTAGGAGCAACGAGGAACAAAGAGACTGAAAATTCAGCTTAGCTTTTTGTTCTCCCTCTGCTTTTCTCTTAAAAGTGAAAAGCACCCTACTCTCTTCTCTTCCCTGCTGTCTCATTCACTTTTGTAATCTCACTGGTGGAGATGAAAAAAGACCCGAGATGCTCTGGTCCCAGATATAACCAACAACCCAGCACTTTGGGTGTAAACTACAGCACTTTGCCTGTAAACTACAGTCATTGCAGTTCCCCTTGCTGTCTCAATCTCTCTCAAACACAACCTATCACACTTATTCACGCACAAGTGTACTATCAATAGCCAAAGAAGATTATCCATACACTAGTGTTGCAATTTGCAAATTCTAGCAAAATCAGCTTTGTAAACAAGAGATCAATAACAACATAGTCACACCACCTGACATTTGCAGAATTGCCTGAAAAGAAGTTGTGTTTCAATTGATCAGCTCTAAATGCAACAGGAAAAGAAATATTAATGTCAGTACTCTACTTAAATCAGGAGATATCTCTGTGCTTGCTTATTTCTGTGTGTTTTTTCTTAGTTAGATTTTTGAAGAGCAACAAATAAGGGTGGGGGGGGGGG